>NW_028297108.1:3679133-3990574 GCF_055798465.1 Pogonomyrmex barbatus
GCTAAAACTAGCACATAGTACATTCCAATAATTTCGCAAATGCAAATATATGTGTGTACTTGGAAAACTCAATTATTATGAAATTCGAAGTGCACTGTAATGTTAGTTTAAAATGATCGTAATTGACGTAACTGGCCAATAATGATAGATTGCGAATTAGATATATACGCATTTCATAAATTACTATTATAAATACGATGATTAACTTAATATTGATGAAAAGTTCTATTTTAAAGTTAATGATATTTTATTCTTTACAAATTACTTCATATTCATTATTAATTAGACCGATTACTGTTTTGATAAGCTTTATTAAATGAATAATACATGAGATCGTGAAAATGTTTATTATCAGTTAGCTATAATTAGCACCAACAACAACAGTATATGTATGGCTATCGATATCATTTACCTGTAAAAGGATCAAACATAATTTAATTCAGAGAGAAAATTCGATCTTTAATCTAATTATTTATCACATTTATATCGTTATATTATCCCTTTGCCTTAAAAGGCTCCGATCGTATACCGAGGCATTATAAAGCGTGATTTTAGGATAGCAATCTCATTTTGCGATATATATCGCGGTTATATCCATATTGAATTATACAGGCCACCGAGCTATCACGATCCAAAAACAGTCGAAAGGTCGTTGCACAGTAAACTCAATTAACAACGATAACGCTTACGTGTTTTCACCCGCGAAAATGATTTTCCCGCGAGCCGACTACCGCGGAATCGAAAATATTTGGGAGATTAAAATCATTTAGATTGGATTGTAATTTCGATTCTCTTTCGCGCGCACCGAGACGGAAAAGCAAAGAAACAGCGATGAAACTTCTGCCGTAAAATAGGAACTAATGTGGACGGGACAAAAACGCGATAAATATTTTAGCTCGGAATATATTAAATCCAACATTGTATTATTATTAAAATATTATACATATTATACAATTTATTAATATATTATTTTTAAGAGAAAGGAAAACAACAAGTTGATTGAACCAATACAAATACACAATTATAATTCCTCATGAGGCAAATAAGTAAAGATATAAAATCTTTTATTGATTATATAGATTTAGAAAAGAAATTTTTAATATAAAAATTACGTACGTCTATTTAACATTAACGATTTTATATATAGTACGTAGATAAATTTACATTTTACGACTTGCCAATTGTATAATTTGCCGGATGTCCTGCGCATTATCCTTGCGGATTGTACGCAGCATCGTTGTAAACCGATCCATTGCATAACACAACAAACGATAAATGTTCAGGGATTATGCACGTCTATTCCCGGTTAAGTTACTAATCGCGCGGTCAAGCGACTGCATCTACGATATCGCGAGAAGCCGAGCGATGCTGCGAGCGATGTTTCCCTGCGCCATAATGGTTCATTATCAAGGATTAGTTCAATTTGCGCGTATACGAGGTCACGTTGTATATCATATTCAATACGTGCGCGACGTCCAATCACGGTGGCGTTGCGCATGTTTGCCGCAAACAATATAACAATATAACGTGTTTAATACACACAAGGCTCGGCGAGAAGAAGGAACGGAAGCTGTCTCATGATTATTTTGATGTTACGAATTTAGAAAATGAATATTATTATCGCATTTAATTGCTCTCAAACTTGCTTTTCTTACAGCTGCAAACAATGCTGCTACCGTCTGGCACAATTTTGCAAATTAGGATTTTGTAATATATTCGAATAGAACGCTTTCATCATTTTTGTTTGTAGGTTTCCGCCGATGAAAAACAACTTTTTATACCGACTGAATATCCGGGAAAAAGTATGGAAGGTGCTTGAGAAGAGTAATGTTTTTATTAGCTGGAAACCTACTTGGCAAACAAATTGTATTCCGGCGCATAGTCCTGGTCCGACTAAAGGTAGAAATATATCTGTGACTTGAATATATTCACTTTTACTGAATGAAATTGATATGGGTATTATTGCGCTATGTCATGTTAGAATATATCCACAGCTTGTTTATTTTTACTCTTCCGTTGCACAGCTCGAATTATCAATTTCTTTTTTCGTTGGATTTCAGATTTCCACATAGTAATTTAACCTTTTTGTTTATCAAACATTTTATTTTAGAGCATACGCTTGATCGAATTTTGGTTTATTAATAACAACTAATCTTGCGTATATATTTCATATGCTAGACGACATTTATTCGATAATGATTCCGCTGATCATGTTATCACATTGAAAGCTCATTAATTTATTATAAGCCACCCTATATCATTAATGCGTTTTATCATTCTTCTCATGTTCCGGTCACTCGCGGCAATTTGAAAGGCCATTGAAATCTTTATGACTCAATCGACTCGATAATGGAGATGACCGATTAATGCGACTATTATGATGGCATCCGTCCACTAGTATGCCAACATGCGTGAACTTTATATTCCGAGCTACCGTCATCTTTATGCATTAAAATGCATCCAGACTTGCATCGTCACCGCATGTTGTAACTTATATATATATATATATATATATAATTGCACTCCTCTATATATATATATATATATATATATATATATATATATATATATATATATATAAAATTGCATCATGAATACTTTGACATCTATTGTATTTTCAAACGAATATCTGTATATTGTGTGCAGAGAAGTTAATACTTATAATAAATAATGTCTAAGAGCAGAATGACTAATAATTGATAAATAATCGAGAGCGTTGTGACACGTATTATATCTTGCAACGTTAAAATTTTCATCTGCTTCTTTACTCGCCCTATTTTTGCAACAAGCCAACATCCGCTCTCGCTTGGCAGGCAGAATATGTTCTCCGTATATAGGATGATTCATAAAAAGTCTTTCAAGCTGTTTCCTCCTAAATCATTAAGGATGACAGCAAAACGTTTTCTTTTAAAGTTTCTTACAGCTTTTCATGAGACATCATCAGTCAGCGAAACTTAAAAATATCAAAAAAATATTTTTAGCGCTGTATCCGATGGCTTTTGAGAAAAAGATCTGTAACGTTTTATGTGGAACATCCTGTACGCGACGTTCTCCTAAATAAATAGGGTCGTGACACCGTAGCGTGTTACCATTTGTAACATTACGGCGATACAATACGTTACAGGTCTGGACGCACTTTTATATCGAGCATCAGGACTCGGAAGAGAAGAATCGGCAGCATTTGCGTTTTACATACGTATCGCGTGGTCGCCGGAAGTTATCGTAGGAGAAGAATCGAAGTCTCTCGTGTTTCGAATATGTAGGTCGTTCGCCTAACCACAGCCCGGAATTCTCGCCTGTATACCAATCGAGTCGTGATTCCATCTCTCGCGGTACACACACACACACACATCACGTCGCAACGCGATGAGTTTTCGAACCTGGAGAAATCTCTCGTTTAATCGCAGCCTTCGTGCTACGGTACAAATGTATTACGGAATCTTATCTCGCTGCAGTTTATATGCGCCACCCTGTATGTTATAAATCTACGTTAAAACTTGATAGGAATATAGTAATAAAAACGAACGACGAAGTTACCAGGGGCTAAACCGACATTAAATCAGTAATCGTGAATGTAAGATGTATAAGTATATATCTATATCTATATTTTATTTTTGTAACTCAATATATATTAACACACACACATACATCTGATTGGATATATCCCGGTTATCGCCCGTAATATGCGGATACTTATTTTTATTTTCACTTCTTGTTGCTTCTTCCTTCATGCATTACATTTTCCACTGCATCAAGTAATATATTCGTAAGTATACAAGATTATTCTTCATTTAATAAAAGAGTCTCTAAAACTTTTATTTTAAATCTCTAAAATTTTATAAACTGCATATTATATTATTTTAACTGCATATATTATTTTTAATATATGCAGTAATATGTATTCTTACACCTGTTCATTTTTCTTTTAGTTTTACAGCTACTTTAAAAGTCAGGAAAAACTTACAGATAAAAAAAAGTAAGGAAATCAGAAACACAATGCGTGCACAAGCGCTGCGTATGCAATGAGAAATAACCTAATTTCTACTAATACGTAATTTAACATAGCATGCTTACTGTGCGTGTCGTATTGCAGTATTTGCGTGCACTCTCATTGAATTTCTTACATGTTTGGAGCGCGTTTGACGCCAGTTAAACGAATGTTAGATAATTTCGTTTGCCATGTTCTTCTTTCCCTTCCTCCATCGAGCCAAATGGAAAAAGCGTTTATCGATATCGATGTTTGCAGTTAGTTCCTTGTTGCCGCCATGACGTTTTTGTTTCTATTTCCCCGTTTATTCTCGTACAAATACGATATCGATGTATCTATGTGGAAGGCACGAACGATATTTCTGACGGATTAGAAGGCAATATTGGTATAAGCGGTCGAGACTTTGTCGAGCTTTGCGCTCGGAGAATCGAAGATGCGATCGTTTTCCGTGTATGTGAGCTCACGTTCTCCAATATCGGCCTTCTCGTGTGAAATTTCTCAAATTGGATCTAAACTGTTGAATAAAATCGTACGCCCTCGCGGTCAGATATTTTATTACTGAATGGAAAGAACATACAACGGCACTTACGGAGCTCGTTCGCCGTTTCGTCCAAGACCAATAGCGGACATTCTCGCTCGTACGCTTCGTACAGTCGGTCGAATTGCGGAAAATCAGCTACGGAAAACAGAAGGATTCTGTAACGACTTGCAAGCGCGCCGCCAGGCGAAATTGAACCGCGCGCGCTTCGCGCGAAATTATAGTTGCAAATTAGGAGTGTGTACCTGGGGCAAACAGGCTCACGCTCGTTTACGAAATTTCCGAAATTTAATGGAAATTAAACTGCGTTTCTACGTTAATCTGTAACCTTTATACCTCGTTGACCGGTTAGTTATTATATTATTACTCGATTGTTTCCGCGACTATCATTCGCATTTGTATCAGTCTTCTTTTTCAGAGGAATCACTCGTGATACTGATAATAATTTAAAAACAGCATTTCACCAGAACGTTTCTAAATACCAAGATACAGATCTTGAAAGACTGAAGATATTATCCAAAAGATTTGTCAAGGGAATTTTTTCATGAGAATCCTTACGTCTTATATGACTGCTAAAATTTAAGTTGATCGCGTAATTAATTTTATTCTTTATAAAAGAGTTAAAATAAAATAATGAAAATATTTGCTTAACAATATTTGTGATTAATCATCGATTTGAATTAGATTTGATTCGTACTATTCATTAGCAGGAAATGGATCGATATCCACAAATTCCTCATTTATTAAATCATTTAATAGATTATCGTTAATGTAGTGGAATAATTGAAACAAAATATTTAACATAATTTAGCAATTACTGTTTAATATTTAAAAAGAGTAAAAATACAGAAATATAGAAAAAAACATAGAAATAAACTTACATTAAAACACAAAACAAATTGCTTGATATTGATCCAAAATTTGTCAAGTAATATAAAAGCATTTGGTTAATGTATTTAAATATTATTTTAATTGTTTTTATTTGATTTTAATAAAGAAGTGTCACCGCTGTAATCCCGACACTTCAGAATAAAAATCTCTTATTGATAATATATTTTATTTTCCAATTGCATTATAAAGATTAATTTTCCACTATTTATTTTAGTATAAATAACGTAATAAAATAACATAAATAAATTAAACAAATTTATTCATCTCGAAATACTATGTATATATAGTAAATGTATGTATATTAACTCAGTTATAATAATTAACAAATAATTTGATTCCTTATTTTACCGGCATATCGACTCAGACAATTCTCTTTAACGATATCGATCCATGCCGAAATATCACTTATCTCGATATAAACTACGTTGCACAATGTTCCATCTATTTTGTGCCAAAAGACTATATGGGTAGCGTGAATAAAGCTTTAGAGACGACTGAGTCGCGGCTCGTTCGTCAGTCGTGACCTACGACCCTTCAGGACTCGAACGGGTTTGAAGGGAGAAAGGACAAGAGGGTGAAATGGCGTGCAAACATCAGAATCATGGTTCCTATACGTCTGCATGCGTGAAACGGCCGGTGTGCATATCGCACACCACATTGCGGAGGGTTCGGGGCGCCGCGTAAGTGTGCGCACCTTCACTCGCACACGAGGGTGTTTCACGCTCGGAACTCCGCCGCTTTGCGCCGCCTGCCCCGTTATACCTATGGTCAGGTCGAGCCGTTGGTCTTGCTTAATCTGATTACAAGCGAGGTTGCCGAGGATCGATATTTTCGCGTGAGTTTTCCAGGCAATCGGCCGCGAGATAGCGCGGCCTCGGCATATTTTATATGCGTACGCGAACCGACCCCGTTTACCACCCTCTCTGTCCGTTCGTCTGCCCCGTGTCCAGCCGTTTCTCCCTCGCCTCGTGTTTCTCCATTGTAGCACCACGTGCACAAACAAGCCTGCCCTCTTTGACCCTCCTACTGTCGCACTTTTCGACTTGTACGATCCCTATCAATATTCGGTACAACTGAACACTAAGATATTTCTTGTTGTTACACATTGCAACGAATATGTTGATACAGTCAAAATATTAACGCTAAACACGCTACATATATTATCTCAATAAAGAAATTTAAATATATATATCTATATTTTATTAAATTATTTATTATTATTAAATATATATATTTAAATATATATATATATATATATATATATATATACTTAATATGCTGAGTATGTACTGGGCGGTTTTTTTATATAAAAATTTTCTAAAATTTATTTTTATAAATTTCATAAAACATTTAAAAAATTGCGAAGCAAATGTCACGATATTATTTCTCGATTATATTATTTTTCATGAAAAAGATTACTTGTTAAGTCTGGTTCCACAAAATATACGAAATTTGGAGTCAATAATTTTGTGTTGAAAATGTATTGTTCTAGAAATCTTGTCCCTCTGGGCTATGATCCAATTGATGTCTATGTAAATATATCTATGTTAATAAGAATAAAAAAATCTACAAGGCTATTTTTCTGGTTTTGCAAGCTTTATAAAGCTTCAGTTTTCTCATTACTTAAGAATTGTTTAACAAAATATTAGAGTGTTGGTACGAGCTGGCATGAAAACTGAATAAACAGCTGTAATGGTTGAAAGCATGAAATAGAAAACAGCTTGGATGAGCAATTTGTGTCAATCAAACGGAAAGCAACCAAACAGCCAGCTCGGAGTAGAAATGTTCCGTTCCGTACAATATTTATTTTGTTCGTTTCATATCGCAAGACTGCTATGAACTTTAAATTCTGATCAGACGTATAACATGCGCACGAGATATCTATTAATGACAAATAATCGATCGATGCGATTTGCTCGTGAAAACCCGAATTTGACGACGGAAGCGAGCGATACGTTGCCGTGATACGTATCGTAATTGATAATCGATATTATATAATGTGCCAACACAGCCGTTCGTGAGGGATATTCGTCGTATTCATTCGTATCTGTTATTTCCTCGATTTCTTCCTTTTTTTATCCTCGCAATTACGCGACTCGCTTTACAATGTAATCAAAAAAGTCGGTTACGAATTGCGAATTGAACATCACGCGTTCTGCATTTTGTAGTGATCTTCGAATTTTTAATTTTAATACGCATTTAATATTAAATACCAGAAATACCAAATAATATTTCTATTAAAAAAAAAGAATTAACTCGCATCATAAACTTATTCTTCGTAGATGAGAGGACAATTTAGAACTTGTGTATCGCTTTACATTCAATACCGCTTTCATCCGCGTGAGGAAATTTTTCTCACTGCCGCATGACGCGCGTCGCGATTTTCACCACGTACGAAGATGAAAACGGTGCTATCCTTCATCCGGCCGCAATTTTAGACGCGTATTTGGACGATGTTTCCTATACGGTGACGCGTGATAGTTTTGTGCAATGCGCTATATAAATAAAAGCCGAGTTTCCCCGATTGACAAAAATGATATAGAACTTTTGCTAAAACAATTCAATTTGTTAGTATATCGAGAGCGCGATTGCACATACGATCTCATGTGGGAAAGTTAAGAGAATCAGGTTAATATATTTTACTGCAGTTTCATTTCAGCATTGTTTAAAACTACAAAATCGCATAAGATTACACGTCTGCATCTTGGGATAAAAAATAATTGAACAAATTAACAAAAATTGTATGTAGAAAGTATATGTCTTGTACAATAATTTTAATGAAATTTTAAAAAAATAATATGGTTTGTTAGCTAAAAATTTATTAGTATAACATATTCTGATGATATTGCGATAAAAGAAATAATTTTGCGAATGAATAAACTTGTAGCGACTTGTCATTCATTCCTGAGTTATCGCTCGCGTTTCATTCTGTTCACGAACGTTTCATCATACTATTTTTCAATTCGTACGCTTCGGCTTCAGTTTCGAAACTTATTTCGCGAGCGATTTTTCGATGAATACCGAATACACGTGCCGTATGAACAATAAATGGGATCGTTTCGCGGGTTTTCACGCCCGTACGGCTGCGAATGGATTTTCTCGATCCAATGCCGCGATGGGAAACGATCTGGAACACGCCATTGCGGAAAATAATCATTTAACAGTCGCGCCCACGCAATAATATACTCTCTTTGAGACTGATGATGAGACAGCATATCCGCATTCTGTATCATTGATACAGTTCGTCTAGCACTTCGTCTCGAGCTCGTCGTCGTTTCAAGTTTCGCACTTCTTGCACGAAAGGAAACTTTTCTCGTCGCGAATAACGCGCATCGCCGGCTCGAGATTCCTTTCTCCTCGAATCACAGACTGTCTGCATACCCGAGGAGCCTTGCGACATCATTCAAGCAAATACCACTGTGCGACGAACCTAAACCTTTCCGGTTTAGTTGACGGAAATTTAAAATTGTAAAGGAAACAATAAAATAATAAATCTTAAAAAATTGAGAAAATATTAAAACGATAAAGCAGTCGCGGAAACGATTATTAAAATAAATTGTATGTTACGTGTTCGTTTAATACGCCCGCATTTAACGTTCTATTGCTTTATTCAATTACGTTAGAATAGTATTGCGACTTTCCGAATTCGCATCGTCGTTTAAGCTTCGGTGCACGCGTGTAAGAAACTCGAGCTTCGCATTTCTGCTGGAAGTGCACTTTGCAACTCTTAGAATTAGTTCGTCCGACTTTCCTCGGTTTAGTAATCGCCTGTTTAGGGCGGACAAAAGCCTCCGAAAGTCTCATAAGGAATAAGAATCTATAGAGTAACCAGCGGCACATGGATTTTTTTTCAATTAATTTTATCAGATATTTGTATGTCGTCGATAAAGTGATTTAAGAAAATGCATTAAATATTTGGAAGGCAGAGGAAAAGGTTTTTCGAATTATTCCGCATGAATATCAATGATTGTGATCGGTTCTGCACTTTTTCAATGTACACACACACACACACACACACACACACACACACACACACACACACACACACACACACACACACACACACACACACACACACACACACACACACACATCGCACAGTTTTCTCTTCGTTCGTGTGCTTAATAAAAATGCAAGAGATCTGGGTCATGCTAAATACCATTTTTCCATAGTTGATTCTCCGCGATTTTCCATCGTGTTGCACGAGGTTTTATTGTCGAATATTTGTCGGCGCGGATTAATAGTTGTAGTCCGAGGATATGTGTCCTAATATTCCGCCGAGTTCGAACGTATAAGACTTGCTCGCGCGTTAGAATGATTTAGAACGTGCCGATAAACGGGCACGGGTTTTTCTCGTAACAAAGTCGCCAACAACTGCGCTTTCTCGCATTTCGAACGGCTTGGTTACTTGTTTCAACGCGCGTTCATGCGGGCGATTCTATTTAACGCAACGGCTGCGAATTTGACTTTATTTACGACAGGGTGCGGCAGTCGTGGTGTGCGAAGGGCCCCTATATTTTCTCACTGACGTGCGGATACCACGTACGTTTGTACATACATTCGCACATATGTATGTACAACGTACGTACATGTGTACACAAGTCATAGTATTAACTGTCCAATGGCGGCCGCAGTCTTAATCAGATTACCGATCGATTTTTTTCCCCTCTTTCGTGGTAGGGTCGCTTTACGATCCTCCGTCGCGCGAATGATTTTTTTTTGCCGCTTTCGTGAGCCTCCTCTCCCGATTATATTTGTCGAGATAAAATGAAGTGAGAAAGAGAGTGTAGCGAAAGAGAAGGGGGAAGAAATAGAGAGAGAGAGAGAGAGAGAGAGAGAGAGAGAGAGAGAGAACGGAACAGGAAATGTGCGTGTAGAGACGAAGACAAGAAGAGAAGTGACAAAGAGACGCCAGATATAAAGAACAATACATATCGTTTTTGATTAGATCTAACAGGACGCAAATGAGCAGAAAGAGTTTTATTTATACTGTTAAAGCTTTTAAAATAACTTTTCAACTTGAAAAATTAAATGTTTAAACTTGGATATATATTGAATTAACGGAGTTAATTCATTTTAATTTAATTATTTTGTAAAACCCGAGAAAAAAATAGAAATTGTAAAAAAGGCAAATAAAAGAAAAGATTATAAATTAGGTAAACAGGAAAGTCGGGGTACAGAGGAAAGAAGAAACGGTAAAGCACTCCTTAATTAAAGCCTTGTATTAATCGCCTGTGACAATTTACTCGAAGTTCAAAGACGATTACCGGATCGATGAAACTGCCTTTGGACTCCGTTAATTCTACCGGTTGCGATTCTAAGAGCGACTTACTGACCTCGTTGATTCCCGTCTCGAATGAGCAACGACCGAAGTAATCTGTGCATCTCGCGTTACTTTAATCATTACTTCGGGAAACTTGCCGCGCGCGAATTTGTCGTTTGAGTTGCCGTTCAATCCTCCAGTGGTATTTGTGAGTTTGAGAGAAAATCGTCACCCTGAGTTCGTTCGATTCGCGGCCGTTGGACGCACTCCAGAATTCGTTTTATCGGTTTTAGCGCCGCCGTACTGCCGTTTCCGCTATCGGCGTCCTATCTCACACTACCGAATCAGGAAGATCGACGGAAAAACGTGTTTCGAGTAGAACGTAGTAGATGTATGGGATATGGAGAATTTTAATATTCCGATTTTGGAAATATTTTTTTAAGAACGAATGTTTTAGTTGGCGAATCGTGGAAAGGGACAGAACTGTAATAAATGTCCAATATTCCAACGGCGTATTAAAATTTTTTCTAATTAAGGATTAAAAAAAAAGTTGCTGTATAATTAACATGTTTTTTTAATTAAAGATAAGTAAAAATCAAAACTTCGCATAAAATAATTGTTAGTATTGACAGTATAACAAGTTAAATTAAAAATTTTTTTTGAGTAAAAAACATGAAGTTAAGAATTTGAAGTAGCAAGTTTTGGTTAAGAAACTGTTTGAGAAAGACACGGCAAAATTTTAAGTACCTAGTACTTCTTTGTGATGTAATGAAGTTTTGACGTATTAATTACAAATTAACTATACAAAGATAAAGCACATAATTAAGAGCCAATGTCACTTTGAAGGAATTCCATTACAATCAAAATAAAATGATACATTTTATTAAAATTTACATTAAAATTTTAAAATACTTTTGATCAAAGTTTTTGTTTAAACGTTAGATGTCCTTTTAATTATCTGTTTTACTTTACTTTACAACCTAATGGTGAGCGATCTGGAATTAAATTTAACATTTTTCAATATCACCGTGGTGAAACTTAAACACTCTTTGTACGTTGAGGGTAACGTCACGCCCCTATAAGAATTAACGCAGCATGAATCTTGTAAGTAGAACTTCCGAAGTTGAAAGTTTTCCGTTTGCTGCAGTGAGGCAAGCACGCGCAATATAGAGGTAAATCTACTTTTCCTGTAGTAAGAGAGAAGAAAAGAGAAAGAAAAAAGAAAACAAGAAACAAAGAATGAAAGAGAGAGAGAGAGAAATATAGCAATATAAATTGCATATAAAATTTGTTTTCAATATTTTTTTATGCTAATTAATAATTTAAAAGAATGAAAATAATTCATTATTATTGATACCTATGATTCTGCTTCTTCTCTATGTAAAAAGAATCTGTTGTTTTTAAAGAATTACAACGGTTAACAACGGATAACAGTTAATAATGGATTTATGTCTCACTGTGCATAATTGTGAATTACATACTCGACTACGATGCGTTAATAGTTTCATAACCACCATCGCTTTAGCATGCGAATTCGATTATCATGCTTTATCGATGAAATCCGAAATGAATATTGCGTCGACCACCATCCTTCCGGAATCAGTATATTCAATTTTCTAATTTCGCCACGCAAACAGATTTACAGATACGGATTTATAGATCCGTAAATCATAGCTGATCTATACTAAAATAATATACATCGATATTTTATAAATATTTTTTTACAAAATAATGTATTAAATATTTATTTGTATTAAAAACGAGGGCAAATTAATATATTCTTACATATTATTTATTTAAAGACATATATTATTAAAAAAGTCAAGGTATTAATCATATAATACTAATAAAATTGAAATATTGTCTTAAAATAAATAACATAAATAAATTTATGTGTAAGCACAGTGAATTTTTGCTTTGCTGTATAAATCGGGCAAATTTTACGCTACGGATCAGTATCACTGGATATTCGCTGCGAGCAAATCGATCATCGGGGACAACGATTTTTCGTCTTGTCTAGCGTATATTCGCGAGTGATATGAGGCGATATCGACTTTAAGTCGTGCGGAAAATAGAGTGGCTGGCCCGTACCTTGCGGCCGATTTTATGAATGGCGCTCCATCGAAACAGGAGATAAAAAAAAACAACTCCCTCCCCCGCTTTCGGGAAAGGGAGAGCGCTCGCTCGCATCACAACACCGAATTTTCTGTCCACCCAATCTTCCAGCTCGTATAAATCGTACGTCACGACTCGCTGTGCGCGTTATCGAATAAACGAATGAAACGTCGTTGCTTACGGTATAATCGGCGCCCTTTGCGATTTTTTTCAAACATTTCGATCTTCCGCGCGGTCGCGCTCGATTGTTCGGGCTCCTCCAACTGCATTTTAATCTTCCCGTTGTGATCGCTGTAACAATGTTGATAACACAATAGGAATCTTTTTTATGACACTTATCGATCGCGAAATGCAGTGGACAAGCTGATTCAACAATATATAGTGACGACGAGAATTATATTTAACTTTTGCAGCATCGTGGAATATATCGATTTTATTGAACCGAAATCCGACAACTTTCAACAAATGTGACATTACGATAACAGGCGTCGTAAAAATGTTAGGCAAATTTTGACAGAGTCCACGATTTTCCGCAGTATTTCACATATCGTTGGTTTACCAAGAGATAAACCGTTATATTTTTATTTTATACGTACATTCAATTTTTTAAATCCAACTTTTACTCGATCTTTTTCCCATAGAATATCGGATTAATCTAATATTTAAGTATGTAAACTGGATTAATTTTAAAATGAGATGAAACACACACTCGCGCATAACCAGATAGAATCTTTTCGTTTTTTTCTTTTTAAATAAATTTCAAATTTTACGAAAACTGGAGGAACGTTCCTCTCTACATAAATGAATAAGTATCAGCCATCTCCATCTCGTCAAAAACAATACGATTTCTCGCTCTTCGTTTAGCGCACACGCGTACACGGTATTTTCGATGTATGCTGCATCTTCTCTTCCGTCGCTGTCGTCGCGGCATTTTTGTCTCCGCCATGCTCGCCATGCTTTTTCAAGTACTCCCGAGACACGGTGCGCTAATAAAGCGCTTCGCGTCTCGACTTTATACTCTCTTCTTTAACTCGCCCCGGTGCTTCATCCGCGTTTTCTTGCCGCCACTCGCCTTTAGTCCTTCGGACAGACGCGGCTGTCTCGACGCGGTGTGCGACTCTTCAACCACCGGGCACTCGTCGCGCTCGGCTTGTTTCGCCGGAAATTGCCCATCAGACATGTTAATGGCGATGTCTGCATGTATTCCGACCCAATATTTAGCAGTTCTGGCCAATGGCCGAGAAACGCATTAATGCAGATTGTCGCTATCATACCGCGATGCGGCGGACTTCCCCGACGAGACCGTTATACATGCTTGCATCCTCTCGCGCTTTATCTCTACGTTCTCTCTCTCTCTCTCTCTCTCTCTCTCTCTCTCTCTCTCTCTCTCTCTCTCTCACGGGCTTCGCCCGTCCATCCCCGGTTGCACACCCGTTTCTCCCATCCCTTTTGCTCTACTCGTCTCTCTCTTCCAAAATTGATTCGCCCCAGGGAGTCGCGCGGCAGGCGTAAATCATCGAGAAAATTTGATTGCACTCGTTTCGCGACACGCGCTCTTTTTTATGTTCAGCGTTACGTGTCAATTGGAAAATCAAGAGGAACTGAACCGATAGTAACAAATAATATAAAGATTGCATCTGACACAACTTTCTATGATACTATTAATTGGTTTGCTCTCGACAGAGCGGCACTGACCATTGTCAGCGGTAAATTATATTCATTTTCTGTTATCTGATATTAATAATTTTTGAAATTCGGAAAGGTAGCTCGTAAAGTGTAATACTGTTCTCGGTTATTATTAATGAAAAGAGAAATTTGCAAAAATCACTAACACACGCATGCCATCGCAGATTTGTCCGATGTACGCACTAAAAGCCTCCTGCAATATGCTCCTGATGAAATTATGAGTTTCGAGCATGACTGGCAGAAAAAAGAAGTAGCTTTTATTTAATATATTCATATACAGGATGTTGCATTGCTATATATAATATCCAGTATCAATAGTTTAATTTTAGCATTCTGGAATTCATTTTGCTTAAAAAACAGTTATTTATCTAATTAATTTTACTATATCTAATTAATTTTATCATACCTAATTAATTTTTGAAATATTGAAAAAAAATCGAGTATTTAATTTTTATAGACCCTTCCTGATAATATGTGTCGTCTTGTATAGATCGCGCACTCGACGAGGATTTTATGCACCCACCGAAAGTCTCGCGCACCGCGGAATAATTAAGCTAGCACAAAGTGTTGCGGGAGTCCCGCTCGTCTCGTTTATAATTTCAGGACGATGCTGAACGTGTGGCGCCGCAAACGCCGGAACTACCGGTGGACCGTCCGACAGAGAGAGAGAGAGAGAGAGAGAGACAACCGGTACGAAGAGATCCGACGGGTAAAGAAGACAGACGCGATACCGGAGATGCACGTTGGGATACCGCGCGTCAAGTAAAATTATGCGAATCACGACGAACGATTGTCACCTTTGTTTAAAGCGACAGCTCGCTTTCGCGCGTCGCGTTGCCTCGCATCGTATCCGCGTCCGCCTCTCCTCGGATCGCTGACCGCGGGACTACAGAGTATTTTCCCTTCTGTATTCCGCCGGTGTATAGCCGGGCGCGCTCTAATTGAATGAATCTCATATCTTTGTTACCTAGTGGAAGCGGTACCGCTGTATCTCAATGCCCGGACCGCATAATTCGACAGCGCGGACTTCGAACGAAGGCAGCTACGGCAGCGGCACGATCGCGAGCGCGAACGTAGTTTTGCCGACCGTATATCAACCGCTACGAATGCAAATTTCTCTCGGAACCTTGTTAATGACGCGAGAGGACCGATGTATTCAATTGGTATTTTGCAAGCCGGATATCTATTGGCATGTTTCGTATCGGATATTTCCGTATTATTAGTACATTCTGCGTTAATTCATTACTAATGAATGATTCTTTAATTTTGCGCGAAATGTCACTGTAAATGGTGCGAAAAATTTCTTTGACTTTAACGTAAAAAAAATTAAATTTTTATTAGAGTGCAAAGTTTGCATTGAGAGTAAGAAAAATTTTCAAAAAAAAAATAGAAATAGAATATGATTATTTTTATGTGAAAAAATTGATTTTTATATTGATATTTTGAATGTATTAATGATAATTAATGTCGCAATTTCAATTATTTTATAACACATGATACTTAATGTAATAGTAATTAGTATAAATAATTATCTCTAGTTAAACTTTTCCTTTTGTGTCTGCAGAGCCTAGTATATGAGTTAGGAAGAAAGATAGATTAAAAGGCAGCAAAGGAAGAACAAATGGGAGAAAGGATTGCGGTTCCGCTTCGCATCTGCTTCACGCATCTGGGTCCCCACAACCTCGACTAATGGCTGGCTAATTGGCGGAACGCAAATAAATACTCTCTGGTACTGCCGTGAGAGCCGACCACCTCTTGGGACTAGGTCTATGAGGATATACTGCCTTTGGACATGCATTGCCACTTCGACGATTTCACACCACAGGATGAATTCCATCTCACGATGAATGATGTCACGAATGACACCAGATGATTGTACATGAAGGAAAATGTTCCTTCTACATCCAAGAAAAAGCAGATATTATTCCTTGAATTTTAAAAAATAGTGATGACGCTTTTAAAAAATTCAACTGCGCTTATAAAGTGGATAATTATAAAAATGAATTAAAATACACTGTTTAAGAACTAATTGTCAGATATATATTTGTCTGTAATCAATTTCCGGAAAGAAAATATTCCTTTTATTTGAAATAAAGATAATTGGATTATTATCGTATTTTTACATTATTCATTATGCGTGTCAGAAATGAGACAATTATTGAATCGTTCATTTCTTCATCTTCTTTATTAAATTAACTCTTATATTTGATTGCACTTATCCACTTATTATACTTGAACGTTTTATACTGTATATATATTTTTGCTTTACTTCATTTACAACCCTCCAGTTTCATTACAATATTCATCAGTTACCAGCCCTTCATTAAGGCCGAGAGATAAATGTGACCCGTAAGTGTCAAAAGTTTGCCGACCTCTCTGAGACTCACGCTACACTGTCTAATATTAACACTCGCGTTGTTACGATCCGGATAGCATAATCTTATGAAGTTTTCTATATAATCTCCCTGTCATGATATAAAATTTCAAAAAAGTTCATGCAGTACAACGTTGCGATTAGAAAAATTTTCAACCATAATTTCGAAAATCTGCAATTCCTCAACTTCCAAGTTTCAGACATATAGTCACATGATCAATAATTACTTAAAAAGTTTAAGTAGACTTTTATTAATATACAATAAAAAATATTAAATTGTAGAACAAAATAATCATTATGCTCTATCTCATTATGCTCAAAATTTTTTCAAGTTAAAGGATTACCACTTGTAGTTTTATTTAGAATAATAAATAAAATGTCTTCTCTAAGAAAAAATTAATTTATATTCTATAAATTAATGTACCGGGTATTTAAATTTTAAATAACATAAAAGGGACTATCAAACAATCTAAATAATAATGTAATTTCAAACGAGCAGCGGTATCTGGCATCACTCCGCGTGCATAGCTGGCTCTTTCTTATTTCGATCGGAAATGATTGACGATGCCGGATGCAACGGCGATAGCAACTACTGCCGCTGGTTGCGGCATTCGACAGAGAAACGTGACGTCAGCGAATGCAAATCTCGTCTTTTATCATCGGTCTCGCAGGTCGGTTGAAATTCTTCTCGAGTCCGCGCGAATGTAGTTCTGGCAGCGACGACGGCGACGGCGAGCCACGATCGCGCACGATCGTTTCGAGAATACGTCGTAAAGTACAGAATCGATTTGGAACTATCGGACAATTTTCACGGCGACAGTACGCTTTTTTTTCAGACCAATCGCCCGAGGCTACTCAAGATCGCGCGCCCTCGAGCGATGTCATCGCGTTATGGCATTTGCCACGTTCCTCTAACCGCGCGGATAATAGCCAAAAGATACGCTTTTATGATACATTTTTCGCTATAAAAAATTTCAATCGCCGTAAATCGATCGAGCAGCGAGTAGATCCTTTCCGTTTGGAATACGCGTGCACGATTCCGAACTTTCATCGCTTCTCACTTTTTTTTTTTTTTTCGCTTCATTTTCCCTTATATTTTAATCTCAAAAGTGAAAAGTGCCTTAGTATGCAGTAAGAATAATCTGTGAAACTTCTGCTTTTTTCAACTCCTTTTAAAAATCCGATTTGCAGTCCTTCTTTTATTCTTTCTCATTCGCGAGGATGCGCTTAAGACGAATGGCGGCATGCGAGAATAGAACGTCAGGATCAGGATTATCGTAAATTACGCGGCTTTAACGAACAAAATGGATAGTGTTATCTGAAAGTAGCAATAAAAATGCCGGAAAATATATCAGCTCTTGTGGTATATATGAGCGAACACGTACGTGTTTTTCCCGTGGGAGGTAATGGAAATTAGGAACGGCTTTTTTTCTGCTAATTTGTAAGAGAAAAAAAAATGCATGGAGTTTGTTTCCTGCAGTACCTAGTTTGCCTGTTAATCAACGCCAGTGATTAACGTAGTTAATCCCTAGATTATATACGTGCGAAGAGCTATAACAATAATAGTCTCAGTGGAAAATTTCGCGGTAGCTTAGAATATTCGTGCTTTATTATCCCTAATGCTCGTGAATTTGTGAATTTCATTTCGCGGGTGCCGAACACCGATACTCACCACTTGCACGTTTTATGCAAGATATAATTTAATTTACACGCGGCTTTATATAACGTCACTTTAAAAATGCATACGCATTACAGGGAACAATGCTCGCGCGTAATTAAACAAACAAAATGATGGCAATCATGGGGATTGAAGAATGTATGTGATATAAATTGAAATTTGCAAATTATATCATCATTGGACCGAACCCAATATTCAACGATAAATAATAAATTACATTGATAACATTTAGCAAACAAGTGCGTATGCATTTTCAACGTGCCTGAAACAATTGGCATCCAAAGCGGAATTACGTTTGTGACGCTTAATTTACACCTGTCTAGAGCTACAAAATTTCGTGGTTATATTTAATCAGATATATCGTCCGCGTGTACGTGAAAAGGAAGCATTTTATGCCTACAGTGTACACCTCTTTTGGTTTTGTATTTGACACAAATGTTTACTCGTCCTACACATGAGCGCTGGCATAACCAGCGAACGTTGTTATAATTTTTATTTGACGCAAATTATTTATCTCTCTATTTTTTTTTCTGTTGTTTCAATTATTTCAATATATTCCCTTGCGAATGTCCCGTTTGCACGGAGATACTTTTCACAAGAATAATTATTTCTTCTCTCGTTCTCCCTTCTTTTTTTTTTCTTTTGTCTTCTCCTTTCCGTATTTTCTTTCCCTTTATTCTCGGACTCTCTCTTTAACATCGGACACTTTTTCCTCGCTGCAGCGCAGAGTCCGTGGGGCCGCACGTCATGCCGTTGCATACGAGATTATTGTCACGAAAAGTTTCGAATTCCAAAGGCACAATAGCTCAATTCGGCCGCTATCGATTTTAATATCTTTCTAACCGCGAGCGTTCGTCAATTATTTTTCGGGTGGACGTGTATCGGTCGATCGCGCGAGATATGAAAACTGTCGGCGCGTATCGGCGCGGCGACGTGCCGTATGTCGTGCTTTGTAACGCGTCGCCTCCAATTTTTCGGCGCGTTCTCGATCCGCGCGGAACAAGATCAAAGGTGTCACTCGCCGTTACAATAATTCCCGGCCATCGCCGCGCGTTATCGACAGCGACTATCGACCGATAGATTCGATAGCGCCCCTCTCGCGTTTCCAGCTCGCGTTTACAATTTATCCATCTGTTTCTTTATATCGATATTTCTGCTATTTCCGCGGCTTATCGACACGTCGTATATGCCGTGCGCAAAACACGACGAAGGATTTAAAATATCCCTTGACCGAGATACGACATATCTAATACTATTCCAAATTCCGTAAATAAAATTTCAATAAAACGAACAGGAGAGCTAGATTCATGTAATTAATTTCATGTAGTCTTATTTATAATTTATGATTTTATATTAGTATATTGCTAATGGTTGATTCTATTTATGCAAATAGAATCTATTTACAGTGGTAGTTTATATAAAAGCCAATCATTTCGCGTTTCAAATCCGGTATCGATCGATCTTCAAGTTCCTATGCTCTGGACCACTCATCGGCAAATGCACGCGAACAGAGCGAAACTTGGGGAACGCCATCGACACGCGAGCGAAATTGAAGCAGAACAGCTTGACGCCCTCGATCAGGAAACCAAGTCTCGGTGTTCTCGATTACCTCTCTCGTTGCTAAAATTGCTGACGTCGAAGAACGTCACAAAGCGCGTTCTATGTAACTTCGAAACTATCGATGTCTCGTCGATAAACAGGAAGACGTAACTGTTACTCTTTATATCTATCATTTGTTATTTAGTAGTTGCGATCGCGAGAGAGAACATCCGGCGGATTTTTTCGGGAATTTTGTATTTATATCCTTTTTCAGAATAAAGGCAGAATGAGAATCAAAACGCGAGAATGGTGACGGAGGACGCGGGCGAGAGGTCGAGAGGTCGGCAGCTGCTCTTTGTGCGCCGCGAAACTAGATTGCTCGACTGTCAATAGCAGAATAATTGAAAGACGCGAGCTTAATTAGTATCCCGACCGAGTCCCGGCTTCTACCGAGATTATTTTGAGCCGTTGACATCGGAGGGAAAGATGAAACGCGTACCGGACGCGAAAGAGAGGCGAAAAGGACACAAACGCGAAAGAAACCGGAAAGAAATTGACCTTACGACTCTTAGCGCTCCTCAATGCGTTTTTCAGCGCAGACACTGTCACAAAGTTGAAGACGTGTCGAGAATGTTGGGGAACAAAGTACGACGAATGATGAAGAGATCAGGTAGATATACAGGGTGTCGTGTAAATACGTGAAAAATATTTTACAATACAACTTTGCATGAGATTTGAAAAAAATTTTTTTCGTTAATACTCTGTTTTCAAAGTAATCGACTCTTTTTTTTCTTTTTGTAATCAGATTGTACGAAAATCATCTGCTAAGCTATAAGAAAGGCACATGATTTGAAGAAAATGTTTTGTGAATTCTCGAATCTGTGCACTTATATATATGGATTACTTATATATGGATCGTGAAGATAACATTTTTTTATGTCTTTTTTAACTAAACAATTGTAAAGAAGTAGATTTTCAAATATATAATTTTCATCGGTTTATTATCTCGAAAAGATTACATATTTTTCACATATTACATGACACATTGTACATTATGGTATCTTGTGCCAGTTTCCGCTAGCTCTACCGAGTTGGGTTGTTTTTACCGTTTTGTCCTTTTCGTCTTTTGAACCTTGGTAATTTCATTAATGAAATTTCGTCAGGCGAATTCTGTTCGACACCCGCTTGTCCTGTCTGAACGGATGGTGGATCCTTTCTTTCAATATGGCCGACACGTTCGTTTGTTCTGCTGTTACTTGTTGTTTTTATGCGTGTCTCATAGCGCTGATTAAGCAGATTTTTCTAGGATTTTCCTTTGTTCCCAATTAATTTGTCTAATGCAATTAAATAATCTAAAAATGTTTAAATGTCAAAATCTCGCAAAAGAAGTATTTATATTGTTATTAATTTATCGTTAATTTATTTTTCTATTATAAATACATATAAATTGACATTAAATTTTTAATAACGTAAACATTTCACATGTCAATTTATTTATAATTAAAAAATTAAGAAGATTTATTTTTATCGTATTTTGTCATCTTTTCAACTTTTGTGAACCATGATAGGTTTAATTTACTGAGAGTTAACAAAATTAACATATTTATATCTCCCCCCAAGGCTGTTAATCGATGATAGAGGACGATGTTGCAATTGGAATTTGTGTTACGATAATCCCAGCTTTCACGCACGTACACGAAAACAATTGTAGCCGTTTCGATCATGTTGTCGGGGTTACTAGGATTGTCGCGTACGCGAGGACAGGAGTGGAATTCTCAGATCGACCATATTCGCCGCAGGTTCTCGCTACGTGATGGAGTTAAGAAATTCGGCGCAACGACCCGTCGAAATCGGATCGCCAACGGCAGTTTACAAATTCTACGAGCCTTGCGGCGTCGAATTCACGAAGGACTCGCTGAATCCGAGCTTACCGATATTCCACGCAATTTTCCGTGACGTATTGCGTTATATTTAACGTAAATCGGTTTGTCGTTTTGTAATTTGCGAATCTAATTAGTGTATGTACGATCGCGATGTGCTAGTCTCCGTCGATGCTGCTTTCCGAGCAGACGATGCGGAAATCAGCTTACCGTCGTGTTATTTCTATTACGACTAGTCTCTGGCCCGGGCGAAACATAGAGACAGAACCTTGGAAAATCGTTAACTTCTCCCGAGGTGTTCCGCGACATTTATCACGCGGAGAAACTGAAATTCATTTTAGAGCGGTCGTCGCGAGCAACGAAAGTTAGATAACTAGATGGATAGCTTTATTACGCGTCGGAGACACGCCTCGATCGTCGTTGATCTCCCAGCTGCTGGAAAATCGTCAGAAGTACAAAATCCGAACGCGAGAAAATTGAATATTTTGATTTTGAACTTGATGGAAATTGTGAAAATCAAGCAAAAATTATATTTTGACAAAAATACGCGGTTGATAAAAATTTAATAAAACACTTGAAACTTTAAATTTCTAATGTAAATTTCTAATGTCTTTCTTGCAATAATTCATTCATAAAAAATGAAATATGAAAAATATTAAATAATGTATGACATAATTTACATAATATTTAAATCTTATTAATAAAACGTTATAGGCAGACATTATGTTGGCTTGTGATACGCTAGTTCCAATTGATTACCTGTGGGCTATTTCATTTCTTTTTTTTTTTGTGTGGGAAAACTCGATGTCGAGATGGTCAAAGAAAAGTCTACTAAGAATTGTTTATACAGCCTTCGGAAAGTTGTGACATATGGTTCCATAAACCAAACGAGAACGTTAAGGAAAACACAGTTCAAAAGATCGGTACGCATTGCGCGTAACTCCGCAACTGATCGTCCCGTCTTCTATCTCGTCGCATCCGACAAATCTATCGAGATCCTCGAGGAAGAACTTATCGGTGCGCGCCATTGATTCGCGTGTGCGTATAATTCTTTCTTTCCATGCACACATGTGTGTACATACACACACACACACACACACACACACACACACACACACACACACACACACACACACACACACACACACACACACACACACACACACACACACACACACACACACACACACACACACACACACAAATGCAAACAGTGTCGGCACAGACTCTTTACGATCCCATAGATCGCATGAAAATTCCGGTCGGACGGACGAACGAACGTCGCGAATACATTCTGCAATTCTTATCGCGCGATCCTTCGTCCTTCCGGGAATGTGAAAATTGACTTTTCTGAGAATTATGTGCGGGAGTTGGGGCGTATACATCCGCGCGCACACGGAGACGTACTTTCGCGTATACGTACGCGGAATCGAATTCGGACGAGATTCCGCACTAGAAATGCATCGCGTACAAAAGAACGACAGAGAATTTTAGAGCGCGCCGTAAGCGGCGCAACATTTTCTCCACGAATAACTGAAATAATAGAATTTCCTGTAATTTTCACGTGATATATATATATATATATATATTTCTTTAAATAATTGGGATATAATTATTGCGTCGGACTGAATCGTTAAAAGTCGCCGTTACTATTATTCCAGTGCTTTTAAAATATTGCCGAGACCAAAAAAAAATGTCTTTCTTTTTAGCTCGGCGTACTTTCTGCTCTTGAATGGATTAACGTAATACAGATTACTCTTCGTTTCACGTAGCAAAGCGGAAAGGAAAACGGCTCAGAGATACGCCATCGAGACGTGGCACGAATGCGCCTTGATGCCGTTCGGTATCGTGCGAAATTTATATAACGCGATTAAAGTGTGTCCCGAATTTTCCGCGAGGTTGAGGAGGGCCGCGAGATCCGGGTTATCGTGTTATCGGAGTTTCCGAAGACGCGTGCAGCATTTATCAAGACGGCTTCTCTATTAGTCGAGACTCCGATAGCACTTCTCGTGGCACTCGTGGCAAAGTTCCGTTCGTCCTTCTTAGAAAGGGCCGTAAATATTCACACGGAGTTGGGGGATACATAAAACGTACCTGTTCTCCGAGCTAATCATCGCACGCGAAAGAGAGAGAAAGACAGACTAAGAAAGAGAGAGGGAGATGGAGGAAGGGAGAAGAGACGAGAGGTCGATCGACAGGCGCAAGTTAGAAATTGTTTATTCCTACGTATACGCGAATGCAACCTGAAGGCTCATTGAAGGCAACCCCATTTGCGACGTGACATTAACAGCTTCTCGTTAAGCCTCAATACGATCAAACGATAGTTGCCTTCTCTTTTCAGAAGAGCCGGAAGAAATGCTCCGTGAATTAAACGTGAAGGTATTTCTCGAGCGGAAGTCGAAAAAAATTAGCAATCCGTTGCAGTTTCGCTGCATGTTATTGTTTATTTAATAAGTATTTATTGTTATTTGTTAATTGAAGTATTTGTAATAGTTCACGTATATATTCGTAAAGTTTTTATTTATTATATAAAATAAAAAAATAAATGAGAATATTTTTTTGAGACGGATAAAAAAATATTGGAAAAAATATGTAGTTATCAAATGATCAGTCGCGAATTTAGTACGTAAAATATAGCAGTATTGGTTGTACTTTTATTCTATTGAGTCTATCATTTATTTACAGGTAAATTTAATATTTGAAATAAAAAAGGATAGAGCACATTTATATGAAAAAAGATACCAGAGAAAAAATATATATATATATATATATATGACTATTACGTGACAAATTTGATACGTAAAATAGCTGTATTTGATTGCACATCCCATTGAATCCGTCCTATTGAATCTCTTTCATTTATATACAGGAAATATTAATGTAATATCCCAAATAATAACATTTTATAAAAGAATATAATAAAAATATATGTTTGTGTCAAGTAATCAACTTGCTCATCACGAATTTGGTACTTGAAATAGCTACATCAATCTTTTTATTTTATTTTATAAAAAAATCTGATTTATATTACATAAATGCATGTTATATAATAAATAATATTCTGAGAGGATATAGCTTGTATTATTTTAAAGTGAATATTTTAGGAAATCTTCAAAATATTTACACGGAATATATTCCAATTATTTTAGTTTAATAGTATTCAAGATAATTAATACTTCATTTTTAGTCTATCGTATTTATAGATTGTTAAAGGTACAAAAAGCTAAATCTAGAGAGGAAATTTTTATAGAATTTAGATACAGCGACATAAATAATAATCAACGATCAATATGTGTACGAAATTGCAAAATAATATTTTAAAGTTTAACAGTCTCTTAAATGACATGATAATGCAATTTTATAACTTTAGCAAATCTATTTTTTCAGTGGTAATCCAGTGCATATACATGCGCGCGTTTACGTGCTTTATCCCTGCGGATTTTATCCGTTGAAGACGGTTGAAAATTGAGGCGAGCGAAAAAGAGCGAGCGCACGGGGAACACATTTAAAGAAGGGCTCGTTAGCGCGTTAATTGCTCTCTTCGTTTCGACGGAAGTGGTCGTAGAATCTAAGAGGGGTGATGATAGGACGTTTCGACTTAATTAAGAAGTTCATCGTATTGCGAAACAAATAATTTTTGCGCTGATATCCCGGGCGTACGTTTTGTCGATAAAATACACTCCGCGGAATATTAGACAACCGATCGACGTTTATCTCGCGATGTGACGTCACTCTGAGTATATGCGGAGATTATCCGTGACGTGCGGGATAATGGGATGAATCGACGAAGGAGATCGACAGATAAATCGAACAATTTATCACGACACAGCGAGATATACAATACTTCGTTACGTAATTAAAGTGACTGATTAAAGCGCAGGAACGCGCAATCGTACGATCAATAAGACGGTTCCGTATCGCGTACCATATGCAAATAACACAAGCAATTAATTCTTTACCGGAGAAATTAACATAGAAACCAACAAAAGTGTACCACAATATTATTTCGCGATCAGATAAACGGATGACAGATGAATGGACGCGATTAAATAATTCTGGATTATCCTACGTAAGATTGCGTTTCTTAGGTGTTCTTAGACATGCAAGAATAAATATGCGAGCATAGAACTAAACGAAACGTTACGGTAAACGTTGTGAACCGAGTAAATAATTGCGAGGGTGCAAGTCGTGACCGCGCTGCATGAGGATGTCTGGAGAATATTTAATGCTAATGCATTCATGGTGCTGCATGGTAAAGTAAATGTTCATAGTTGTTCTGCGAAAATAATCGTTCTGCACGGAGGAAATAAATATCAATTGACAAAACGTCAAGACAGATCGCGACAAAGCGTGCAAACGAAGCGATATCTCCGTCGATGGCTTCTCTGTTTTTTTCCCCTGGAATTCTCTTCCTACTGAGATCTAGGCAACTTTCGGTCATACATCCTGTGTACGGGTCATTAATTTTATTCGAATGCAATTCGGGTCGGGTAAACCAAAGTCTTGGATTTATAAATCGTGTAGCGTCGGTTGAGTGTCGCGAAAAATCGAGCAAGTGCGACTCCGTTTTATCCGATTCGTGGGACGAAAAGTGATTTTGGTTAGCTATCGGACTCGGGCCGCCGTAAATTCGCGGCGGCAGAGACAGCTCATTGATTTTCCACCGTTGTTCTTAATTCCATCGTTTCTCGCATCGCTAGTGGTTACGGCATCGATGCCGATGGCGGTGGCGATGGCGATGGCGGTCTTGGTGGTGGGAACGGTGATGGCAATGCCGGCCGTGCGCTGCGGGGTGGCGTGTGGTATGGCGGGCGGAAATGCCGATTGCGAATTGCGCCGCTCGGAGAAAATAGCCCGTAATGAAGGTTGGCGGCGCTACTCGGGTAATAATTCTTCCTTCAAGTAGGTCATCGGATAATCAATATTTTCGGCTCGACTGCTACCGAGGTCAAGTAGTTTTCGACCTTTGATACGTCGATCGTTATTTGTAACGGGAATTCTCATAATCGCGGATAAACGAAGCCGTATCGCCGGACCTCGGATTCATCCATCCGTTTCTCCTTAAACTCTCGATATCTAGCCTTTATATCGTTAAGAGAAGAATATTTTTCCCTGAATTTTTTTTTTATGCAGTTTTTAGAAAGATTTTAAAATTACGTAGAAGAGAGATGCTTTCTGAATAAATTTAAAAATTAGGGTTAATCTAAAAATTAGAAATAATACTTTGATTACAAGAATTTTTTAATTGTTAGAATTATATGCTACAATTCTGGATAATCTCGAAATTATTCGTGATAATTAATAATTTGTAATTTTTGGACAAAATTAGATTTGTCGACTTGATAAGAATTGTTTGCTCAAAAATTGTCACTTTGTCGCGATATGAAAATTGCTAGCATATCTCAGAATATCGAGGATATTCCAAATAAACGTATTCTTTTTGCGCATATTTGCAGCTATTTCGCCACTGTTACGACGCGACGTATCCGTCTCGTTTCCGTATACTTCTTTCCCTTCTCTCTGAATTCTATCGTTATTTACGTCTCCGTTTTCTCTCGTGCCGACGCAGCCTTCTCGGCTCGACGTTCCCGAAGTTCCCTAAAGGAATATCTTTCTTGTCTGTTTTTACGCGCGTCGAGCCACGAGGCGGTGAACACCTACGGGAGATTTCGCGTCCTGGAGGGTCCTAAGGGATGGCGGTGCAGAGAACCGCCCTAGAGAAATATGATCAGAGTATCATAAAAAGAAGATAAAAGAAGTAAAGTATGTGCGGTCACGACGCACGCCCGATCGCCATTGGCGTGCATTATCATCGATAAATTTCATATTTTTACACATGTTAATTGGCTTTTATCTTTTTTACAGATCATTGCACACACAAACGCACACACATACACACGCACACGGATATATTGTATAATTAAAGAGAGATTAAACTCTGCTGTCGACATTATGCAAATTGAACCTTCAAGTGTTGTTTAGAATGTTACATCATACTACATTGTTTTTGTTCTGGCGAGATAAAAATAATTAATTATAAAACATATACATATTACGGATAAACAGGAACCTGAGTTATTTTGCCTGAATTATTTTATATGTTATTATGTTCCCTCTAAAATATGAAAAAGAAGAGGGAAAACAGAGGAGAAAAGAGAGGAAAAAGAGACATAGATTTCATTGATGTAATCGATCCCAGTTTCTTTGAGATGTTCCTTTTATACCTTGATTGCTACCTGAAATTGAACAAATTGTTGCTTTCATGAACTTCACGTGTAAAACGACGCATTCTCTCTGTGCGTCGATTAAGCCGTGATAGTGTCCGTTATCATTTTCCCCTTTTAATTGGAAAGTTCATTAGGGGATACCTGTGTATGTCGGTCACTCTCTCGCCGGCTACGTCGTGTAGTGTTTTTGGTCGCGCCGCGATGATACATGGATACAGTTTGCCAACATGTGTGCGTATGTATGTATGCGCGCGCGCGCGTGTGTGTGTATGTGCGTGTGTGTGCGTGTGTGCGCGTGGAAGTACTCACACAGAAATACACTACAGTCCGGCGTGCGATCATTCGATACGATACGATCGATCACGGCTATCGCTGCTAGCTGTAACGCGTATTGTGAGCGTGGAATTGACGAATGGATCGCCGGTACAGCCTGGTTTTCGCCGAGTAATTAACGACATTATTTCGGCGCGGTCGGGTTGGATACATTTGTATTCAAATTTACTTAGAGATGCAAGCCGGACGAACGGATACAGCGTCGACTGGAAAAAATGTTGACGTCAATGACGACCTCAGCAGCAGATTTTGCGCGATATTTTCGATCCCCCCCCCCCCGAAAAATTCCAAATTTATATATATATATATATATATATATATATATATATATATATATATACGTATTTGCAATGATTATTTTGAAAAAAATAAATTCAGTTTTCCAGCAATTTGAATTGCAATCGGATGTAAATTGATATGTTGATTTTAGTAACATTTTTGATATTTCCCTAAAGCGAATCCCAAAATTCTTTATCGTTATCCCAATTTATCCTTTTGTGTGAACTGTAATAATTGTTTCGCCATGCAATGCTTAATAATTCTCATATATAATTACCTCTTGTTTTTTTTTTTTTTTAATAAATTTTCAAGATATTCTTTTTCCGATTTGTTATATTTTAAAAAGTGAAAATATATTTATATATGCTCGAAACGCAAAATCAGTCTTTCCTAGTCAAACTTCTTATTTGTCGAAAAATTTGAAATTTGTCGCGTATAGATCTTATGTTGTTGGAATTTTTCGAGAAAACGGGATAGAGATTTTTTTCGGGGAGAGCAAATTGGATCGCGATGAAATTGCATCGGGTTTCTGCAGGAATGCACACAGCACGATGCGTCTACATCGGGAATCGACTTCCGTGTGAAGCTGGGAACGATTCGACTTGTTCCGAAGATCGACGCCGTGAACGAGGCAACGATTTAGGAGAGTCTCGATCACGTGGGAGCACTCAGCGGCAAAGAATTTTACGGTTGAGGATTCTAATGGAATCGGGCGTTAATTGCGGGCTCGTTTTAAAGCCGTCGGCAGCAATTAAGGAGGGTACGAATTAATTAATACTTTCTTGTTCTTCTCTTTTTTTCCCGGTAATACCGACAAACGTGCTCGCGCACGAAACCCAACGTGCGTACCCACTTTTCTTCTATTTCTTCTGCTCCTTCTTCTTTTATTTCTCTTCTTTTTTCTCATAATTTTCAACAGTGTCTCAATCTCTCTCTCTCTCTCTCTCTCTCTCTCTCTCTCTCTCTCTCCTTTCTCTCTGCTTCTTCTGTGACTTGTAAGTCTTTCTTAATATTCTGTGATATGACAGATCTATAAAAAGAGTATGGGACGAGTTATTTCATTTTATCTTTGATCGATACCACCAGAGGTATTTGCGTGTGTAAGTTATCGCAGAGCAAGCGTAGTTTGTAAGATGGACACGAGAAAGAGAACCTAAAGTCCAAATCCGGGGAGGGGGATTGCATTACCAGATTGTCGGTCGAGTAAGAATCGAGAGCGAGTCAGATCTCTTATACTTATCGGGCCGGTTCGTCCTTCTTCTTCATTTTCTATCCTCTCCCCGTTCCTTGTCTTCTTTTTTCCGTCGCAAGCATCCCCTTTGTCCTCGTCCACTTCCACTTCTCGTTTTCCGATGTAGAACGTCGTTTCAAAACGAACGGCACGGCTCTCCTTCTCTCTTTACTACGGAGAGCTGCGACAAGTCCTTTTCCCGAGAAAGTCGGCGAGCGTACGTCGGGGAGAAGAATGCTTTGGAAATCAGTTTTGCCGGGCAATTCATCGAGGAGAGAAAGCAATGCCGGGTTATCGATGAGAACGCGCAACGATTCGATGTCGGAAAGCCCTTTCGACGTGTTGTAAATTATATCGATATCAGCTTTGCAAAATTTGATAAAATATAAACTTTTATACTTTAACATCAATTTCTTTACGTATCAGAATCTACACGATTGCACATTATACTTTGTTTATATACTTTAATTTAATTAATTCCTTTAGATTAACAAATAGAAAAGAAATTTATTTTCCTACAAATTTACCATAGTTTATTAATTAAATGCACTTTTTTTCACAAATTATATAAGTATTTATCCAAATAATATTGTTGATCCATAAATACGATAAGAAATTTTACAAAGAAAATATTTTGTGCGTATGTATGAGAAAGAGATAAAAAAAGAAATAGGGACGGAAAACGACGGGAAAAAAATTTCTGATGGATCTCGATATGGCTTACTTTTACATTGCACATTTTCGAAGCTGCGACTTTTTCTAAAATAAGTTTACCTTTCGAAGTTACCTCTGTCTTCTAGTGACACTCGATAAATCGCTGAAGTTCCGTGCTTGACAGGTCGAACACTTCAAGCGGTTTGTGCGGAATCTAGATTTATAAATCGACTCCGCTGGAAGTGTTTCACTGCAGTATTCAACTCTGGCAGGGCATCGCTCGTCTATGGTGTCTGCGCAAGTATTTAAATAGAATGCGTTCTGAAACCTTTTACTATCTGTTGAAGAACGCGCGTTTGCGACGTGATATACGACGTTGAATGTTTCAAAGAAGGCGGAATTGGATCATTTATTCAACACCCATCTTACATACGTATCAGTAAGGTAGATGGAGTAATGAAAAAATGATAAGCAAATACGAATGTAAATTCATCCTCCGTATATATTGCCCCCCGTATAACTCGCACATAAATCAATATTTTACACGTGGAGTGCAAATTCATTCCCATAGCCATCTTGCAGGAATCTTTACAAATATATTTCATTCAATACAGCTACACTACAAATGTGCTAGATTCTTGCTGTCTTAAAGTACCTATTTTATATCGTTGAAAGCTGGATTATAAGAGAATATCTTATTTACGTAGAAGTATAAAAGTTAATTAATTATGATTTAAATTACAATCGAGTTTTAATAATAAAGTAACTGACAAACGGAGCTTTAACGGAGCTTTCATCTTTCGTGCTGTTCGCTCATTGCTCAAATCAATATTTTACATCGGTCGATCTCCAACTTTTAATTATCACGTGAATACATTCAAGTTGCCCTTACGTTGGTCGTGCGCGTTTATTATTATGACGAGTCATCGTGTTAAGGGTTATTCAGATTGCATCATGCCTTAGGATATTATTACATCAGTCGTGACAAGTTTGTCGGACAAGTCAATTGACCTATATGCCAAAGGAAATTGACTAATTCGACAGTATGATTAATATGTTTGACAATCACGTTATGTGACAAGTATAATAGCGCCTTTGATGGATCCATCTGCGTTCCAATTTAATTAGCCATTGCATTTGGTTATCAACACGTACACGTTGAATTTTTAAATTATACAAATAAAAAATGAAATTAAGACGTACAAAAATAGACAAAATAGAGTACAAAAATATTAAACACAGATCTTTAATTTCTTGCATGAAACGCTTACTCTTATCTCACATCGCTTCGAGATCGGAGAAAATGGATGAAGGGTAATCAACGTATTTGATTGCTCCTGTTATTGCGAAAAAACAAGTACAAGAGTATCGTCGATCTCGGTTTCTTCTCGTGCGTTGAAATGATCGTTCATAGCGAATGCCATATTTTCTAACCGGCGCGTTTCTTCCGGTTATTTTCTCGGTTTTTCAGCCGAGCACAGACTCCATATGTTATTGCTTCAAGAAACATTTGGTTTCAAGTGGCGAAACGAAAGTATGCTTTCGAATGGTAAAAAAAGAAAAGGAGCGGGAAATAAACGGGAAACATGTTCCTCGCTTAGTAACCGCGTGCACAAACGTTTCTTCCTTTTTGGAATTAAAAAAAAATACAAAAGAGAGAAAAAATATCTAGCGAGAATTACGATAAACAAGCCGACGACTTTGCGTGACGACGCCAGTTGTAAACATGATACTTTCACGGCGACGTATATGAACAGCGTTGTATCTGTTCAGAGTGCACATGTTCGTGAATTTGCTTAAGTCTCACGGCAAAAATTACACGCAAGTTATTATACGGCAGAACATCAAACGCTTTGTCGATCCCTCTCTCTCTCTCTCTCTCTCTCTCTCTCTCTCTCTCTCTCTCTCTCTCTCTCTCTCTCTCTCTCTCTCTCTCTGTCTCTGATATTTATTTAGCTATGGGTAAAAGGGATACACGGTGATCGCGATAAGTTAACATGGACCGAATGCTTTAAACGCCGACGAGATCGCCGCTCGTGCGCTCGAACCGCTCGCTCGCTATCATGGCACGCGCCACTTTAAAGCTTTTAAACCTCGGAATCACGACGGCGGAAAAGCTTATGAAATTTAATGCAATTGCGTGGAACGCGCACTGCGCACGCCGGGATCGCGGCGCGCGGTGCCCGGCCTCCGAAAAAAAAAATGTTTTCGAACGTATGAGAACGTTTGTAGAAATATCGATTCGACATAACGGTTTCCACATCGATTCCTTCCGATTTGCCTCGTCACGTTACATTCGATTCGCTCTCCCGAAAAATCGCCTCACCGGAAGTAACCCAATGCGAGAGAACCGATATTTCCCTCGCCGGCCACTCTTTTTGCACCAGTTCTTTCCGGGCGTCGGGGCACCCATCAAAGTCCACGGGGGGGGGGGGGGGGGAGGAGAGGGAGGTGAAATTTCACGAGGCAAATCGGGGGAAAGAGCTGATGCGCACCGTTCGCGTACGACTCCGACAGAGAGCCACCGGGCGCGCCCGATGTCCCTCGTTCCGGTAAAAGCTCTTCACGTCTCGATTCTTTCGCGAATCATCGCTTTCCGATATTCACATCGAATTCTATCGTATTCCACACGTACATTTATATACACGTTTCAAAAGCGATAACGATAACGACGTGGCGACAATAATCCTCCGAGGTAAACCGGATATTTACATTTGTAAATTCTGGACGGAGACATCGATACTTCATCCTGTGTCAAAGAGAAACATTTATTTTCAACTTTTATTTTTTAACTCCTTTCTACCTATATATCCTTGCACAAACGCAAATTATCATTGACAATCGAATTAATTTCGAACGCGTGTGGATGACGTAAATATAATTAGCATTCGTTTATTATGTAGTACATAAATTGTCAATTGACAATCGATCATGTTTGGATATCTGCCAAAATAGCTCAGCGGTGGATTACGTCGTCACTTCCGATTTATAATAAAACTATGAGAAAAATAATCAATTAGATCAAAAGGAATTGATCTAAACGATCAACGAAGGCTTGAGCATTGAGAAAGCATGTGACCATGGCTCGCGATATATCAATGTGACGATGGTGCATCAAGATGAACCTTGAGATTGCGGTTTATTTTATGCCAAGGCTGCCGTGCGCACGGAGCTCCTACGTTACGACATTGCGCGAAGTCACGAATGGTATAATTGAAAATCAATATTTGCACTTTGTTTAATCCCCGCCCCTGTATGTCCGTCCCACTGTGTCCGGAACACTCTCTCCGCCTCTCTTGGTTTGTTCCTCCCTGGCGATTTACAATGCTTGCTCTGAAGAACCTTTCGGGCTGTACGTAAACGATCATGGCTGTATTGGCAAAGCGGTTTACAGGCTCGGAGTAATCGCGATCGAATTAGCGGAAGATTCGTTTTCTGCTGCAACGTGCGAACGCGCTCTTTATATCCTTCGTGATCTCTTGCGCTAAATTCGGAGGCATTCGGTGTATCACGGGCGCGAGACGTGGATATTTGCCATTCCTTATGTTATCCATGCCTGAATATAAAGCAATTTCGCTCCATCAATCGGTATCATCATGTTTGCCGGAACAAGTCGCGTTTACATCAAAAAAAGAAAATCAAAGTTGGTGTTTCATCGAAGTTTAATTAAATAGACGGCTGCGCTACCCTGGGGTCTCTGACTATTTTCAAGCGAGTACTTACGTTCATTTTACTCGCTGGAGATTCATTAACGTACCGATGCCAGCCCAACTTGTTATTTACTGCGTTGAAATTACGACATGATATCCCGGCCGTAGTTATTTTTACAATAGCCGTTCCAAGTTCTTTTTTTTTTTTTATTTTTTTTAATAGACTTTGCTTCCGCGCGTTGGCTCGCAGATAAGCGATTCACATTTTTTTGTGTTTTGCCAGCCATAGACAATTGTGCCTCGCGGTTGATGAAACGGGATATTAATTAACGTCAGTTATATACCGCTATAACAGCGGTGAACTGAAATTGTAGTATAGGACCGACGCGTATTTTTTAGGCACTTCGTTTATTCGTATCATGCGTATATGATATAGCCCTTTGCTTATCCGCTTTCGGCGGCAGTGGAAAAATTAAAATTAATTACAATTGGAACTGCAATAAAAAATGCAGAATTAAAATATTACACCGCAAAAATATTAAATCAAAAATACTTTAGGGAGATTGTACGGTTGCTTTTAGAGAAAGAATAGTGCGTTAAGTTCATGTGTTTCAATTGAAGATTAAAATAAAAATAGTTTATATCTGAAATAAGACAAAGGATTGAGGGTGTTAAATACAATCGAAAACTATTAAATCTTAATGTCAAAAAAATTTGTACCGCACACCGGACACCTTATCCATTAATCTTTGCGGTCTCATGATGTGCAAAAGTTTGTTTGCCCTCAAACTCATACAGATGAAAGTAGCAAATCGTCAAAGAGTGAAGCGCTTTCCTAGAAAATTCGTCTAAAAAATTCCCGAGCATATTCTAACTTCACAGAACGTGAGGGAAACTTTCTGTTGCAAGGAGTAAGGTTCCACGATGATGTTTCAACATTCCTTCTTCGCAAGTTTGTCTTTAAGCGGATAAAGGCCAATTTTTAATTTTATCACTTCTTCATTCTCAAAGGGCTTCCGTGTTCATTGATATTAATCGGACGTCAGGAATAGAAGAGTGCGAATCTCGGCGGTGACATTTACATTCGAGACGTTCCGTTTTGTTAATTTGTCGTGACTGGGTCATTTACTCATGGTAAATCCTCCGCGTATCTTCCATGATTAATCATCCACGGGACCGTTCTGAAACTCGAAACGAGTTCTCCAAACCACCGTCAGCGCCTGTTTTCTTATCGCGAGACATAATACGTTTAATTTTCGAGCGCTTGCTCTCGGGGAGATCGATAAACGGAGATTTGCATCTCGCGAATTTGCTCTCTTTTACGGACGTCAGATAAAAGGAGAATTCCTGACGAATATTGCGCTCGCTCAAAGACAGAATTAACGTAGTCGCTGTTATGGAAGTTCGGACGAGCACGATCGCGCGAGTCGAAACGCTTTCGCAAAGTGGCGACATCAGAGCGGCGCTGCTTCATTAGGCGCGCGTCGGCGAAATTGCAGTTTCGTCCATATTTGCCCTCCGTCCAGCAATACATTCCTCGTCTACGTCAAGTTGCGTTGTTTACACGCGCTCGTAATGTGCACATTACACGCGAGTGCCGGACGATGAATTTCCTCATAAAGAGATGCGCCTTCATTTGGATATGCCGGTGTGTATTCATGAAAACGTAATTACTTCCGTGGTGATTGAAAAAGATGTTTGGATCACTGTGAATTACACTGTGATAATCAAAAATCCTGATTTTTACGTCCAATGAGAAATTTGGGCATTGCGAAGAAAAAAAAGAGAAAATATTTCTAGAAATACGAAAGAGATAATAATAATAATAATAATAATATTAAAATGCTTGGTCTCATAACTAAGAAATTGTAGCAAACGCTACGCAAACAGAGTTACCCGCGTAGAAAACAGCATGTATTTGCGAAAGCAATACGTCAATTACCGAGACTATTACTGCTGATATATATATATATATATATATATATATATATATATATAAAATTACTGCTGATTTCAGAGTGACGCGTCTTTCCGTAAGGGACAAAATTAGCGAAAGATTAAATTAAAATTGATAGCCGATCGATAGCCGGCAATCCTGTCGATCATGCTAATCGCGCGTGAGATAGTCGGCTAGATTTGTTATAAAATCGGATAATACCAGGTTTTTCGTAAACGATAATGCATCGTAACACGCAGCGTGCGTTCGCGCGCGGCGCTTTTAATAACCGACACGAAAGGTCTGTATTACGAGTAATGACGAAATAAAAAAAGGATGATAACCGTGGCGTGATCTTGCGCTACGTGGTAATAATCGCGGGGCATACCGCGGGCGCAAATTGCGCGCCTCGAGGAAATTAGTGTTTTGCGGCGGAGAGTCAAGTGCGCCATGTGAACTTATCGGGCGCGCGTGAATCTAAGCGTTCACGTAGAAGTTCTCGTGTCACCCGCGTACGATAACTCGCGCGTTAAATCGCAAGCGCAAGATCTTCGATCATACGCCAACTGTGACTGCTCTAATAAATAGACATCGAAACTTTCATAATTAACCAAAGAGGTCAACTCGATCCAATTAAAGGGAGATTTATCGATATTTAATTATAAATATTTTCCAATAGTATTGCTAACTGCATTTGCGTGCTGCAATTGTTATGATATTTATTTCTATCTATCTTTGTGAAGTTAGCATTTGTAAAGTTAAAATGTACAAAAAAAAAATGAAATGAGATGAAGAAATGTGAGAAAAAAATAAAAGATAAATATGATGATCGGCGATAATTAATTAGGAGAAATTAAATAAATGGTTTTTGATTTAAGTATTCTTCTTTAACATTAATTATTGCCATTATTATATATTAATATTATTATTATTATATATTATAAAGAATTAAAAATTATACCGGTAGGAAGAGAGAAAGGTAGAAATTGAGAGAAAGGTAGCAAGGATGGAAACTCGATCCGGTTGACTAGAGCGAACAAATTAGAGTGGACTGCAAAGGATAATCGATCCATGGGGACGAAGACAATTAGATGGCGTAGCCTGTTTATTTGTGCATCTCCGGCGAGGCTCGTCGACGAGAATACGAAATTTCATCAGAGGGAGAAATCGCAAGGAGAAGAGTGTAGCACAGTGAGAATGTCGGGCCACGTATTCGAGAGAGAGAGAGAGAGAGAGAGAGAGAGAGAGAGAGAGAGAGAGAGAGAGAGAGAGACAGAGAGAGAGAGAGAGAGAGAGGGGTGGCGGCGACATCGACGAGAGGGGAGGGGAGGGCATCGGTAAGGTTGCGGGCCATAATGGCGTCAATAGTGCTGATTATGTGACCGCATCCATTCGCGTACGCGTTTGGTCGTGTGCATGCGACGGGGGCCCCCCAGCATCAATGTACAGCGAGAATGGACCCTCTGGACCCCATACCCTTGCCGCGACTAAGGCGGCAGCGCGACCATGGAACAGGTGGCAGGGTAGACGAGGAGAGGAGAGGGGGAGAGGGAGGGGAAAGGAGGTGACAGGGGACCGAGAAAGCCTTGCATTTGAGAGCTCGCGCGCGTCGCAGCGGGGGTGAACGTGAAAGCTACGGGCGATCGGCGAGGGGACGACAAATGAAGTGACAGTAGAGCGAGAACGTATTGGACCAGTCGACCGGACGGACGCGTACACGTACGTGCGACCGACGGTCACGTCGGGCACCGTACGCGTCCGGTGCGCGTCCTGGACGTTGGCAGGATGAAGGGTCATCGAGATTGCACTCCGGGACCCCCTTCCCTCCGACACGCCGATTCGAGACCGTGGAGAAATTTTGACGCCGCGACACCGATAACGAGCCACTGTTCGCACTGCATCGAGTTCCCGGGACTCCCTCATTTTCGCAATGTCGCTGGGATTTCGCATTGGCGGAACGAGAAAGAGGCAGAGATCCGTAATCTATCTTATGAAGAAACTCGGCTGATTTTGCACAATCATCTTATCGATTTCGGAATCGCATTTTGCCGATTATGAACGTGCTTTCTCCAAGTATCGCTTGAAAGGATATAATTAATCTCTTGATAGATGACTTCTGCTTTTCCGATTTTCCGAATGTTTTATTCGATGTCACGATTAAAGTACAGACTTTAATCGAAAATCTATAAATTAAAGGGAATCGATGGAATATGTTCTATAAATGAGCGAACTGTTTTCGCTCGAGAAAAAAAAGTACAGAAGATATTTGTCACCACGAAAAAAAATTTGAAATGTGTATTGGTTTAGTTATGAGCGGATACTAGAAAGAAAGAGGAAGTAAGCCAAGCGTCTCTTGTGGATCAAACGGACTTCGTCAGACATTAAGCATATCGTAGATGTTAAGCACACAGCAGGAACGAATCGCGGCGAGAGCGAAAAGTACTTACGAGAATTATTGTATCCGATACATTGGTCAATTAAAAAGCCGGCTAACACTCGGGAGTAGTGTAGAGTAAAAATATAAGAGTTATTACTAGAAAATTATAAGAGCTCGCGCGGCCGATTGAAGCCGGCGCAAGTAATAGTAAGCCCACTTCGATAATACGCCACGATAAAGAGTTAGCAAGCAAGTGCGGGTGCGCTTAAAGCTCAGGACGGCATCGGTCTGCGCTCGGCCTCGGGCCGTTCATCGATCGGTCGTATTCACTGGTAGAGAAACAATTTCTCTCCCGGCAGCTCGTTAGCCCGACCGATATACGTAGTCGATACGGAATCGCAAAGTTGCCACCGTAGTCCTTCCACGGGCGGGAGTGAAATTCCGCAAGGACGTATCGTTGCGAACTCGCAAGTGGTATCGATCGATCTTTTCTCATACGCTCTCTTTTCTCTTTATCTTTCTCCCTCTCTTTCTCTGGTGAGAAGCAGGTGTACTTTGCCGCTTCGTTTTAACATTCTATAATTCAGAACATGAGAGCAAGAGAGAGAGAGGGTGGGGGAAGAAAGAGGGAAAGGAAAGAGCGAAAGAAATTACCGGAGATGGTGAAAACGATTGCCATGAATCGGAGCGAGTACATTGATACATGTTTCGCACAGTTGAAAGTTCTAGGGTCACTCATGATTTTCCCGCATTTGCAAGTACTGAGGAGATGCTGGAGCAACAGATCTTCCTCGAAGAAGAGCATCGCGCACTCGAACTATTAACCTTTAGCACAACCAGATCTAGGTATACAACACGATATACTCAAGATGAATTAATAACGATCTATTTCAGAAAATCCAATTCTGCAATTAAAAGTGCATTATTCAATTGGATGAAAAATCGCAGTTAATGTCCAATGATTTATTGCATATCTGATAAGTATTTATTCATTTACCAAATAATGGAAATTTCATTCGTTTTTTATTTTCTCGTTATTTGTCAATTTTGGACATCCGTTTTGTCCGTTTAAACTTCTAATGCAAGCACATATTTTATGATAGCATAGAAAATCGACGTAAAAATATGGCGTTGCTATTCGATAAATCCGTCGGCGCGTGACTTAAAATACCGCGTGATATTATTTTTCTGCATTATCAAAAATGTTGTCCATTTGTCGGCAGCGAGCAAAAAGCTTCTGGCAATAATCTATTTAAATATTCGCGCGTATTGCATATGCACGTCGTTTTATTGCGGATTATACGTGGGAAACGTGACTTTTAAATTGGCCACGACAGATGCGCAAGTTTACACGAGAAGGGGTTAATTCGCTATAATCCCCCGCGAGTCTCGGGTGAATTGTCGCATAACGACACCGTCTGAAAATGCTCTGTAGGTTCCATGGATAAGAAAGAAAAAAAGAAGAAGACACAAAAGAAACGGAAAGAAAAATACAGAAATGAATAAACGATGCTCTGACTTGGCTCATCAACGATAATGAGACAAGAAACCGCGCTAAGGGAGAGGAAGATAACTGCACACCCGAGGTCAACGGCACCGCCAACGATGAATATATTGATTCCAAGCGGGATCGATCAATTCATTATGATACTGATTTCCCCTTTTCGACAAGCCGGCATCAGAATAATTTCAATAAAGCACCAAAGTCACAGGTTTTGAGGACTTATTCATGAAAATCCTCCCTTAGATATTTGAATACCCGTCAGTCGTAGAATAATATCGCGTTTAGCTCGATATTAAAAGGCCTCATCGCATTGCGATTATGTTTTTTCGTAGGATCCCGAACTCTCGCGCCCCCGGGATTCGAACGAAGCTGTGAGAAAAAAAGCAGCTTACACGCAGGGACTGCGGGGGTGGACGCGGAGCGACGAGGGTGGATTAAGCGCGGGCAGGTGTCAGCTGGCAGCATAATTAATTATCTCGCGTTACCGAGCCAAAAGTGATATGTTTGGCCGTTAAACGCGGTCGAAAGGTCGAGCATCGAGACCTGACGGGAAGCTCGTTTTCCATCATGGCCCGTCGCGCGATTTCATCCGTGTCGCGATGTCAAGTGCATTACGAGACATGCACTCATGACGTGTCGCGCGCACTCTCGCTTATAAATCAAGCTTGTCCACCCGTGTCAATACTAACCGGATCAAAGTGAATTTGTAAAAGTCAAGGGGATGTGGAGATGAGTTTCGCGCTCAAACATCCTCGTTTCCGCGCGTCCGCCACTCCGCGCTCTCTGTCCCAGACCGGTCGTTTCCCCTCCGTTTCCTGTCCGCCGCTCGTTATGGTCCCTCCTTTCGCGGCGCTTATTCATGTGCTGGTAACGCGATCAATGCTTCTGGCACGAGCCATGCCTGTATCGGATACATGCCAGCAGATAGTATCTGTCCGCATCGCCTGTTGTCGATTTTCCAATGGCGGCTCATCTACACGGACTTGCTTTATTACGCGTATCATGGGAATTGTTTGGTCCATTATGCCAAGAACCGATTAGGTGACCGATCAATATTCACGAGGATCGCGGTGCGGACGAAGAGATTCGCGAATCTTGTCGGACATGACTTCTGATCGGTGGTGGGCGATGAGAGACGCGCGACAATTTTCATAGCAAGTATATTTGACGATCGTAAATAACAGTGATTAATAAAAACCGCAACGATAAATAACTAAATTACGCAAATTACATCTACATTACGATTGTACAATGTAATAATTGACTGTACCTTGATGCACAGGCCGCATGTGAACTGTTGTATACTACAATAAGTGCATAAAGAGGAAAACATAGTTGTTATAATGTATAATGTATATTATAACTCTTTACGCAGTAATTTATATTGTAACTTTAAATAAATGCAGCGTGGTATGCGAACGGCGAATAATAACGTTAAACAAGCGCAGTTAACTTGGTATGCCGGGGAACGATAATTAATTTCATGCTTATTTCCGAAGTTATGGCACGTGCGCCCATAGAAAATGTCCCAACGCTCAATGATCAGCCACAATATTGCCATTGTTAATGCAACCATATTACAATTATACGATATTATAATGCCGCTACGCCGTGACATTGTAACCACGCGACGCCCGGCTTTGGTTCGCCTCGTATTGCGGGATTTTGGGATTTCGCGAGAATCTTTTCCGATAACGCCCGATAAAATATGCATCGATACATATTCAAACGCCGACATGCCGCTCTCCTTCCCTCTCTCTCTCCCTTCTTCCGCGTCTCTCTCTTTCTCTCTCCTTTTCCTACGAATTTCGCACGAGTCGTTAGCGTTAATCGCTTTCCGCGGTCTACGATCAGCCGACCAAGAAAACGGCCGGTAGACCAACCGTTTACATCGGCCGGAGATTTCAAATTCTATCTAGCTCATCCTCAGTGGCGTCTTTCTCTTTCCTGTTCTCTCGATTACGCAATTATTATCCCTGAACACGAAGGATCGCGGTTTCCCAGCGCGTTTATTCTCTATCGAGCTCACCTCGCACGATCCGCGAAATACGAGTTATTTTACACAGCGGATTTGTTTCAGAGGATGGAGTTAGTGAGAAAATGAAAATAATATAATATTATTGTAGTTTCTCGCGCATACACATCACCGTTAACTCGTTTATGTCACATTTATGGACAAAATAAATAATAATTAACGACTTTCATACTAATCCGTGGCTTGAGCTGTCTTCATAACAAAAGACCGAGCGTTTTAATCTTGATTTTGTCTAATCCTACCCTTCATCTGCAAAGAGTATATATCAGCACTTTAGCAATAATTATTATATTATAAACGTTTCAATATAAATTTGTACTGTCAATTTGGGCTTTCGGGATAATAAAAGCCGCGGGTATAATGAAATATGATTTATTACTAAATTCGCGAGATATATACATTAGGCCATACACATAAGAACGTAATTTTTCTCGTAAATTTCTCGATATCTTCTGACGAACGGAACATGCTCGATTCTTCGTCGTCGTGACGGCGAAGATCCTCTCGCGCGTTTACCGCCTTAAAAACACAGGTGTGTACGGAGGTACATATATTTATTTTCGCATCGGTATTTTTGTTATATGTGTGTGTGTGTGTGTGTGTGTGTGTGTGTGTGTGTGTGTGTGTGTGTGTGTTTCTTTTAACACGTATCTGTGTGTCCAGAAGCTCGTTACAACTGAAAGCTAACACCGAGTACATCGTCTTTATTTTTTTTTCTTCTTTTAATAACTACACATCTCGCCTCGCGAGCGAAAGATACAGGCGTCTTTGCACGTCCTCGCGTATCTCTCTTATCAGTATTGGCAGTGTCCCGCTATATTCAAGACACACCATTTGAACACTTCCACAATATGGATAAATACTTCCGTCATCGTCCTGCCGGAAGCGAGATCGTAATACCCAGCGTTCGTTTAATCACACACTGAGACTTCCGAAATGCGAAGTTCTTCGGTCCTCCTTCGAATAATCCTTTACTATTATATATTACAACGCAGTTATATACAGGGTATGTACAATTCTTTGCTCGGCCAACGCCGCCGTAAATATTGGAGATATGTCCTCGATAAGTCGCAAAACATACTGCCGCCCAACGACACTTCAAAGCAAATGAAAAGCTAAAGCCTGCTCGCCGGAATATGTAAATGTAAAATACCTCGCGTTCTCCTGTCGTAATCAGAAAAGACGTATCAGCTATGTACAGTTTTTGTACGTCGAGTGCGGTTAAACGTGCCGGCGAAGTATATTAACTATATGGCGAAGTGTGATAATTGGAGCTCGAAAATAAAGTGTTGGATGTAACGTGAATTTTATGCACTGTAGAAATTTCTCATATCGAATGATATATTAAAAAGCCCGACAGTATTTATTACTAAAAAAAACCTTGCTCTGATAAATGCATACGATAATAATTATGTGAAAAATTTACTGATTTACAAATTAAAACCAGAACGATCATTTCGACTATTTATTATTTCACGTCCTCAGTGCTGTTTAAAAATTTTTTAATCAGCATTAATAATTCATATCAGAGAGGAGATTTCGTGCATTTCTTTTTTTACATTATTTAGATACCAAAGCTTGTCCACATTTAAAATGACAAATTATTTTTCCAGATAGCCATCTACTTGCGCCAACACATTCCGGATACTAATTACGGATCGCATAAAAAGGAATCGGAGCAAATGTATGTACAGTGACGTACTGTTATACGTATACGTAATTAATATGGTATATATACCTTTTGTCGCGATGACGTGTTACCTTCTTAAGCCGTGACGCAGCACGTTGCTCAGGATTAATGATAAATTCTCCTCGACTCCCACCTCAAAGTTCCGGCGGGTCTTTTGCATGCCAAAGAGACAACCCCCGATCACGCAGAACTTTTCACACACGCGCCATAATAATTCGCTAAAAATCATACACGGAACGATCTCTTATTCGCCCCCGTAGAATGTATATCCTCGCTGAAATGCGTCCCGGCTGGTGCTAGATTCCACACATTCGCCAACAAACCGCGCGCAACATCCAAGTCCCGACACGAAATTGCCATAAACGAACGGCTGCACGCTCGCGTTCCTCTTTACAGCTTCACTCCTCGTATAAACGCGGCACATCCCGCGAACAATCCCATGATCACGAAACCTTGCCACCGTTATCTACGAAGTTATCGATTTCTGAGATGGGAAGCGTGGAGCTGGAAGAGCTTAACGGTCTCGTATTCGTTGCACGCTGTCGATAAAAATATACGTCAAGGAAAGGCGAAACAAAGAATGAATAAACGTAACCCTGTTTCCACGTGCGCGTTTATATCTCGGTAACGCTTCATTGCCGCTTCATTCCGGTTATGAAATCCGCGATACAAATTCGGAATTTGCATAGCTGAGAGTCGCGATAATGGGACTAATGGTACAAGTCACGCGCGAAAATGCGTTCGAAGGCTCCCCATTAGATATCGTTTCGCGTACGAGCGGATTTTCCGCGGATTACGGAAGATAATTGTATCCGCGACGAAAGCAAAGGCTGATATCTCGCGCGCAAACCTTCGAGACTGGAATTGAATACTTTATCGAATCGTCCTCTCGGAAAGCGCGTCTAAACTTTAATATGCGATATCTAATAATCCGCGGATATTCTCTTATCTAATATTCTCATGAAGTCTAATATTCCTGTGGATCCGTTTCATTGAAACCTGAGAATATACTATATAAGGAATTTCATTCCCGCTCGCGTCCCATACTTGGAAAATCTGGCGCCATTATATTTATTTATTTACGTCGAGCTGTCGATCGCGGCGACGTACGATTGCGCCAGCGAGACACGTAAAAACACATCGGGACGCTGGAATGTAACAACTATTAATCTCGGGTGAAAAAATAACGCATTTCCGCGGAGAGTCCTGTATAAATATCTACGTCAGCGTGTGTGTACGTTGAACTTTGCAAATTAATCGGCTTACGCGTATGAATCATATTTTCCGATCGCTCGCGATCGTTGATGGCGGCCGTTGCTGTTTCGTGCATATATGTTTATATACATGTATGTGTTTACGCGATAAAAAAAGAATAACACTTCGCGCATGCTGCAGCTCTGGTGTTCGTTTCCCATTTTACGCGTTTGTATGATCTCGCAGGTGTCGAAATGCGAGAGGGCAAACAGCAAGCCAATGGGCTCCTTAACATTTTACGGGATCTGATTTTTAATTTACGAACTTGTGAATGTTCATTGGTATTACACATGTGATCGACTACTTACTTAGATAAAATTATAAGTAAATTACAACTATTTATTATTATAATTATAATATGTAAATAAATTGTCTTCTTTCTTATCTTAATTAAATATTTTTAAAAACTTTTTTTTTAAATAAAATATTAAATTGAAATACAAACGCTTTTTTAATTTTGTTCTTTTTTTCATTTAATTGCGATATTTCAAATAATTGCAATTTATCAAATTTTTTTATTTTAAATACTCGAGCTTCAATAATTTGTAAATGAGTTACGAATGTCAGAAATAACAGTAATAAAAATTAAGTCATCCATTATTTACGGACATTTTGTATAACAATGTGTAAGATTTTTAAAACTCATTATGATATTTTTTTCTGTATTAATAAATGTGATTCTATTCATCTCTGTTTACCCTAGCGACAAAATCCTTCTTTCGCACTTATCCAATGATTTTTAGGCATGATGGTGCATTATGCAGCAAAAGAGAGAATGTTCGTGAGATACATCTGGAGAACGCGAGTTCCTTTCTGGCTTATTATATTAATCACACGTATGAATTAAGAATTATAATTAGAATAAAGGAAGCTTACGACGGGGCTCGATGAAAATATGTGTCTACCTAAGTATTGTATATACATTCGGCCGCGGCATGCATATAATCGATGACGATTGCATCTCGATAACAAATGCTGCGCCGTTATCACTGACAACGGTATCACGCTGAGAAATGTTCTCGAATCCTGAGGTACAACGTTCTCGACGCTTTCAAATTGATTTCTCTTGGTTGTACAATTTCATAGCTGTATATATCACGGAAGAAGATTCTAAATTAGAACTGACAAGAAATTATATGTCGTTTTTAAAGTTACTTCTCCGAGATATCTCTTCGTATACATTGTCGCTTTTATTTAAATCATTTTTGAACACGATTCGAATATAAGCCAAAAAAAAATCGAAACAAAAAATATCAAGCATATCTTGATTGATATTATTCAAAAATCAAAAATATTGCAGATAAAAAAGGATTGCAATTTAAAAGGATTGCAGTGTCATATTATAACGAAAATTGCATGGGAATCGATATCGCCGTTACTCGCACTGCCAAATGGATTTTTAGTCTTTCAATGAGTGAGTGTTATTTCTGATACGATGTTAAGGTACTTACTCTTTCTCCTTCCATCTTCGGTGCAAAATCTCATTCCTCATCCATGATTCTGAATGACTGCGCCTCTTACTTCTTTGAACTATTAACAAAGTGATATGTAAAAGATAAGGATTCACGAGATTTAAACTTGCAAAAGAGGCAGAAATCAATGTCTCAGTTTTATGCAGTATTGTCAGACGATGGCCCCAATTGGCAATTTCTGTTAAATCCATAAAAATTTGTTAATAAAATTTTATTCACAAATTTTATTTTATGGCTGTAAAATCAGTTAATTTTCCAACTTATATAATTAAGATGAAAAGTTCAAAAAGTTTTCTTCTCGTTATCGAGAGTTCGAACCCCCGAGTGCGGCCGATTTAAATCTATTTCACGAGTAACGATGCAAATATCGATCCCTAACAGAATAGACGAGCGTCGAGGAGGAGGTTCCTCGTACGTGCGAGAACTTTGTGAGTGTCCACTTGGTTATCGCGTATTTTCTTCCGCGATTAATTAGGCTATCTAGGATTTTACGTGTGTCTCGAAGAGATGGGGGGATGTACTCTCGAGAGCAACGACGAGCGATCGATGCCTTGAACGACTGAACGCTCGATTCTCCTCCAGTTTAACGAGAAGACGCAGCGACGTGCAAAAATCGCAAGGACGCGCTGCCGTTCGCCGTTGCGATAACGATCGACAAGTCTGACGCGAATCCCCCGATTTCTCGTCGCAGTTCGCTTCGTATTAAGATATGATTGTCTTTCATCACGAAACGTTGTTCGTCTCTCGCCTTCCATTTCCTTCGTGATCCGCCTCCTCCCTGTTTTCTCTCGCATTTAGAGTCGTTTTGATGTCCTCCTCGCTTCGGAAAAGTCTACACGGGCAGCAGAAACTGTTGTAATACCACGGCCACCAACAAACATAGCGAGGGTGTCATTACACTGGCGAGACCTCGAACTGAAACATACAGAAGTGAAAAGACATTAGCATAAATTTTTTCCAATTTTTTCCAATTTTTATTGAGAGATCAGAAGGACAAGAAATGGCAATCTTTTTTAAATTTAAATTGCTGGAATTTTCTTTGTTATTAATAAAGTAATTATTATGACTGCATTGCTATTTGCTACATCATTGCGCATTTATACCAATTTATTTTGTGACAAATAAGTTTCAAATGTCTTGTGAAAGAAAGATTTCGGTTTCAACATGAGTGAGACTCAATTATTTCAACTACAGTCAGATAATGTACGAAGATTACATTATGATGTGGCATAAAGAGATTTCACTCGCGCAAATTCCGTTGGTATATCGTTAATAAATAACATGAATAAAGAGAAAGAGAGAGAGAAAGAGAGAGAGAGAGAGAGAGAGAGAGAGAGAGAGAGAGAGAGAGAGAGAGACTTTAAAATATAAAACCTATATACAATTCTAGAAATTATATTTTATATTGTTCTGGATATATGAAAAAATAATTTTTTGCAAAAGATGTTGATTTAAATATATTTAAGCAGCAAAATTAAGCGATAGGCATATAAAACTTAGATATACGTGATATTTAGAATTTTTTAGAAAAACCTTAATACAATTTAATAATATAATTTGTAGATTCGCAAAAATTATTTTACGTGTGTATCCAATTTATTTACAAGATCTGTACAATTAGAGTTACAGATCTTAAATAGATTTTTCCAGATAGGAGTTTAGTATCGTCACCTTCGTCACGCACGCATGCTTTGAGATAACTTGATAAGACAGTTTTCTTTGGAAGAAATAGTTTAGCTGAAACATGTGTAACTTTTGGATACATTTCGTAACGAGATGAACGACTTCGCAAACGGCGTCCTTATTCTTGTACTCGCTACTATGCATTCTTAATGCTGACAGCTTCTCATTCGAGTTCTGCTCTTGTCCTATCTTGACTTCGATCACTGAAACACGAGCAAAAACGTGAAAATTCAACTGTAAAAATGTGACGGAAAATGTCATCGAACAATATAAAAAAAAAATCTACATCTGCATATGTATGATGAATCACTAATGGGCGTTATGCAAAAAAAAATATTTTTAGCGCAAAATATTACATCTATATTTTGTATTTATATTCTTACTGCATATTATTTATATTTATTACGACCGATTTATTAAGGGAAACAATAAATCTTTTCCACGGTACGTTAATAACATGCGTAAAAATTTTATGACAATCCAATAGTTGAGCCCCGAGATCGTTCAACCCCGAACGAGAATCCATGCTGTGTTTCCGTGTGTAGAAAATGCGGATATCACGTGACGTGTGACAACTTGACCGTCATATATCGCGTGCGAAGCGAAACAATGTAACCGCCATTCAGGCAACGTAAACAGGTAGACAATACTAGTCATCCATATGACATAACTCGGGAGGTCCTATTGAGCTACTGAAAATCGTCTGCTGGATACAGTTTTTCAAAGTTATTCCACGTTTCTTTCCCTATTTCTTTTTTTTTTCGCCGGGAACGAATGAACAAACGAATATGTGCGGTATTTCTACCCGCGCTTCGAAAGGAATGGCATTCAATTCATTCCGGAAATATAAAGAGAAATACAATATCAGTCGTCGATACGACATAATCCGGTCGGGGCTATTGTCGGCTAACTCTCGATGCGTTTCGGTATTATTTGTGAAAAGAAGAAAATTACGCGTATGGTCTTTCCGTTTTCTGGAGATGACGCATTGAGGGGGAAGAGATATAGTCCGAGGGTCGATACCATCTGTATCGAATTTAATGTTAAGGCTTGTCATAGGTTATCCTGTGATTTTTTCCTAGGAAAGTATGGAAAGTGAAATGTTGAGGTATCTCTTCAGACATTTTCGCTTTCAATTTTTGCTTCTTATCGCAATAATTCCTTTTTTATCCCATTTTATTTATCATTTTTCACGCCGAATTGTTGAAAGCTGATATAATTATATTAAATTCTTGACTCCAGTTTTAATTTTCACGACAACTTAAAAATGTATACACAAAACTGTTTAAATACTTACGTTATTGCAAAATGTTTTAACTCTTTAAATAAATTATATTTATATTTGTCACGGTGAGTCTGTTGTGCCATAAATTAATAACGACAGATATACGGGTCTCGCGCATAATAAATGTTCGCGGTTTAATTTTACCGGACAAAATACAAATATAATAATGTGACTAACGAAATATACAGGAGCGAAATTACGAGAGAACATTTTAAAATTAACTCGTCCCATTAAAATGAATTAAAGCTGGTCGAACGAGACGTCTTTTGGCAAGATCGACAACGTCGTGACCGAGTTAAGTCGTGACTGGGTTAAAGGAGAAATAAGGGAAGAGGTACGGAAGGATAATTTGAAAGATTGTGCAGGGAAGAACAGGGACGAGATAGGAGGAGGAGTGACACGAGGAGACGAAAGGTGGCCGCTGATAGAAAGAAAACTGATAGTTTGCGAAGGTTCGAGCTATAGGTAGTCGTAAATGCAGGAGGCGTAGCGACACCGGCCGTCGCGTAGGACGCTTCCAGGAACGATTCCGCCTAACGAGAAAATCGAAGATCGTTAAGAGCAATTTCTTCGAGTCGTTCGACGTCTTTTCCGGTTTGCCTTGCCTCTTTTTACCTGTCCTCTCCTTCCTGCCCGCGCGGTCGTACAACCTGACTCCGGCACCGCAACTATCTCTCTCATTCCTTCATCCCCTTTCCCCTTTCCCTCTTATTCTCACGCCAAGGGTTCTCCCTCTTCGCGCGTGTCCGCTACCCCCTTTGCGTTTATTTCTTTTACCCTTTTACCCGGTGTCGTGCAACCCTCGGCTCGCCCGGTCGATATTCGGGAGGCCCATTTATGCAATTAGGCCAAGTACCGTTGGGATAGCCAAGCTACGATAAAAGCATACGACTCTTTATCATGTTTCATTTACCGTAATAATCGGCATTCTCGATAGAAGTTCTGAATTTATCCGGTAAATAGCCGGTGCGATTACGACAAATGAGGATTATCATCAAACACCATTTACCGAGTAAATTCATGAAATATTCATGAATTAGGAGAAGGAATACTTCCTCCTCAAGTCTTCGAAAACTCGTTAATGGTCGTCCAGCCACAGATTTTCATTTCGTAAAACTAAACGGGTCAGAGTTGAAGAAGTACGTTTTCATCGAAGGAATTTTACGCGGAACGTGCCCCACGTTTGACTAACAATACATAGGAATTGGCTCTATTAATTGGCGACTTATGACTCGAATATTTCCAGATGTATCGCTGCGCCGCGCCGCGCCGCACAACGGCAAAATATCCCGATAACTAGGCCGCATTTGTATGCGTCAAAATGTTTGTCGGTTTACAATAGCATAGTTATACGCGGAGCTAGTCAAATGCCGTGTATTATATGCATTGTAATTCCCTCTGCCCGCCCGCGGGATTTGTATTGCGCGGCGTGACGGGACGGCGCGCGGCTAACGCGCATTTGATTATTCTCGTTGCGCATTCGTAATGCATGAGTCGTTACGGTCGTCACGGCCTCCCGCGGTGCATTCTCAAAAATCGCCCGTCGTCGTCGAATCGAAAACGTTTACCTTCTAATCAGAATGCAATTGCTATTCGTATTGTTGGAAGAAATTTCATCACTCATGCAACGCGAAATCACTTGCACGATTCGTATGCGCACAAACACTGTCCTCTTTTCATTTTAAAACAAGCGATTATTTTCCGACCCATTATCACCCATTATCATCCTTCATCGCCGGCCAATCGTATTGCGATGTGATAAATTATCGATTATATCCTTAAAACAATACCGCTGTTTTCAATTTGTGTCACCTATAACCGTTTCCGATATCTTAACGCCGATATCCCGGTGGCCATAACTTACAAAAATAGAGAACGCGACACGTAACACCCTCTAAATTACAAACAAAAAATATATCCGTGTCCGCGGCAGGTGTTCCACCGGACGTGTATTTTTCGACGTATTTTTTCGACCGGCGAACACAATCGTGTACAAATGTGGTAAATCGTTGATTACCTTTGTATCCCTAATAAAAGAGAGATATGCGCGTTCGAAACAGTGTGAATCGCCGGCTGATCGGCTGCGGCGGCTCATTCTAGCAAAATTGACCCGAATCGAGAGCACGACGCTTCAGGCGTGGAGTGCACCACGTGCATATCTCCCTCTCTCTCTCCCTCTCTCCCTCTTTTTCTCTACCCCTCTTTCTCTCCCTCGGATGCTGCTATTCCGATTTCAACGACCAGTCAACTACGTGCGAGTGTCTGCGCGTTCCCACGAAAAATAGTCTGCTTACATCGCCACGAAATATTGCCGCCGCGTCGCGTGTAAACGAGTGCTCTCGTGAAAAGTCGATTTATGGTCCATCGGGCAAGCCGAAAAATACTATTGCGGTAAAACTCTCGTGATATATGTATATCGGCAGACGGCCGATGTCCGCGAGCGTGTGCGCGGGTATTTGCCCGCTGTAACGCCGCGCGCGAATCGTGAATTTCTTATCGTAACTCGAATTGCGTGACGCGAGGGATTAGTTGATAAATATTTAATCGCGCGTTGCGCCGAGCGTTGCCGGGAGCATTGTTAGTTAGGTATACGCGAGTGCATACAGACACACCGCTGTGTATGCACGATGTGATGAATCACGTATTCTCCCCTCATTCTACCAGCCCTCCCCCCCCTCCCCCCCTCGCCGATTCGCCCTTCCGATTTTCCCCCTTGGCGACACTCCGTGTCGAGGGAAACTAGACGCTTTCACACCACCGCAATTTTGCACATTTATTGCGAATTGTATGGTGCGCTTATCGATTGTCTTTGTAACGCTGCCCTGGATATCAAAGAGACGAAGGAGAAGTCTCGAGCGAGAAGGCAGAAAGAGCGAAAAGTGGTCAGAACTAATTTAGGTAGGAATTAGACGATAACGAACGCACGGGTCGCGAGTGAGTCCGGGTGAGGTGCGCGGCGAAGGAAGGGATAAAGTAACTGCAGGTGCAGCCGGGTAAGAGCGGCGTTGCGAGGGCAGGTGGTAACACGGTTGTAAATTATTGTCTTAATTTCTCCGCAACCCTTGCTTCCCGCGGGAACTAAGTCGGTCGATTAGCCGGGCCCCGCCGTAACGCGGGTCCCATGCTAATTTCGCATGCCAGGAAATAATAAAGCGTGTACATTTCCTCGAGTGGTTGCCTCGAAAGAAATGGTACGGTATATCGATAACCGAAGTTGTTGGGAGTACAAACACTTTTAAATGGAGTATGGCTTTATCTGCCTTCTGTACGCTGTACGTGACACGAAATACATAGAATGTTATGATTTCGATATTCCTAATTTAATACACGCTGTTATATTATATCGTCTTAATGTATATATTGTAATTATTGATCGATTTCTATTTTGGATTACTCATAATAAGATTCTATTTATAATTTAAACGTTTTAAGATATCTATATATATATATATATATATATATATATATATATATATATATAAAAACGTAGCTATGAATAAAGAATGAATTTTATATGTTATATATCTTAATCTCTCTTTCTCTCTCTCTTTCTTTCTCTCTCTCTCTCTCTCTCTCTCTCTCTCTCTCTCTCTCGCTCTTACATTCGGATTATAATATAAAGAAGAATATATTATATTACTTCTATTATTGTTATCGTATTACACAAGCATATATATATTTTTAAATCTTGTTCCCACCAAATTTCCTCACTTTCAAATTTTCTCATTTTCTGCCACATAATGGTTTGTTATCTGATCACATATATCTGGATAATTTAATAATAAAGGTGCAAATGTAAATTACAAATGTAAATTTTTTTCGTATTGTATTATAAGCATATAATTTATTCTCAGACATTACTATATGAAATTATATACGTAATTAAAATTGTTTAATTACGATTATTAAATTTGCCATTTTACTACACATATGTTGCACTTTCCGTTTAGTAAAATAATATACGTAGACGTAAAACGTAAAAAATTTAAACGCAAATATTAACTCTGTAGATATAATTCTGTTTCTGCAAGTATTTAAATATATTATTACGTGTTTATCAAATTATAGATACAATTATGTCTCTCGTGTCACTCTATATAATATATTTTATTATCTCAAATAAATTTAACAAGAGTGAAAATTATAAGAAAGAAAATTATATACTACTCAAGTAGATAATTCCATTTCCATTTCTTATTTTTTTCAATCACGCTGTTTGAGGACAGATTAGAAATCAGATTAAAGCTCGAGTGTTTGTAATCACGGTAGCGATTGTGTCACAATGATCGATCGTCATTATTTCGTCCACGTGATCTGAAGCCTTGATCCCGAAACTCGCATTCGGTTCCGATTATATATTAATGATATTATGGTGTCACGTGAGCTTACCGAAGACCTCGGTGTTGCGAACGTCGACGAACGGTTCGGAGACCTCGTGAGTCGATCGCACCGTCGCCTCGCACCTGCAACAAGACATTCGATCATGCTTCGAAGTCGGTGGCCGGCCAGACGTAAATTATCGCGCTCCATCGCGCGAAACTCGCGTAAAACGAGCCATCGTAGTCGCGTGAGCAAGTACGAGGCTATATTTATGGGGGGTATGTACCGAGGTGCCATAGGCAATGGCTCTGTCGAACGACGGAAATATACTGCACGTTGTAAACACCGAAATTACCTGACGTTTATCTTGTCGCTGGCGAGATGACCCGGCTCCAGCTCGAGTAGCAGACTCGATATCGTCGAGTATAGCCCGTGCTGCTCGAACACCAATTCCGAATCGGGCTTCACCTGGAAAAACCATCGTTCGTTGCGCAACATTTCTCCTCGCGGTGATCGAATCGAGTCGCATTGAAAGTAACTTTCCGTTTCCAGCATCGGGGAAGGATGAATGAGATTCGTCGTGAAGTTCCGTCGAGCATGGAATTGCCGATCGATCGACGGAATATAAGTTCGGAATAGGAATAGATGAGTAAGTGTGTGCCTTGCTATAAAATAAATCGGTCATACTTCTTAGAACGGTTTTTGCGTCAATCTAAATTAGTTTCAATCTAGCGCGATTAATTATCTGAAGGATATATTAAGTCTTTGTAGTTAACTTATATATATATATATATATTTGCTATATTGTTATAGAAAATGCTCTTATTTCAATTTTTAATCCATGTTAATTAAACGCGATTTTCGTTGCCTCGGAACTGAGCCTTCCGTACAAAGGATGAGCATAAATCCAAAATATAGGATATACGTGCCTACGGTAATTATACATCTAATAAATCCGGGACCGGGATGTCGCGAGGCCGAGAAATAGGGGATGTCGTGCGGGATGCGCGCAATATACGCTCGCTGCATTGTTGCGTCGCTTCTCGAAGAACGCAAAGACATTGAGGAGAAAACGAGGAGCGTAAATGTGACGCCGCAGGGCGGTGATAATGCACCCACCGCGTTATGTTTTGACGTGATTGCGCCGATTCTAGTAGGTGTACACCGGCGTGCATCGCGTGCAACGCAATAAAACGAACAAATATCGTTTAGAGACGAAGTTAATATCGGTGCTGTAGCTTCGAGATTATCGCGGACATGATTACGAGTATCGTGTCGAAATGGAATTAAATGTAAACAGGCACGCTGGCAAACAACGCCGATATTCTGAATAAAGTTCTTATTATTGTATATGAGACATATTAAACATGTTATAACAAACATTCATTGCGAAAAAGCGCAGTTTTTAATGAATATGAGAATGCACGATGACTGAGAAATCTCCGTTGCCAGACTTTGTGCATATGAAAATAAACGTTGGAAGTAAGATTAGTAAAAATATGTTGTACGGGGAAAAATGTTATTATTATCCCGCACTACCAATGTTCTCTCTCGCAGAATTGAAATCGTTCCATTCAATTTATGACTAAGTAAATAAACAGATAGAATGCTGCATTTGTAATTGCGATCGTATCGCGCATTTATATGACGATATCGTAATATAAATTTATCGTTAAAGTATCCCGTGTTTTGTTAATATCACATACAAAATGATTAAGAGAACATAAATAGCATATATATTTTTTATTATGTATCTCCGTCGGACGAAGAAACGCGATGAAATGTGTTAATGATACTCAAACGCGTTTGTCAGATTCGCCATATCCATGTCTCGACTTCGTGCAACAGCCAGATATACGGATCTCGCTTTGTAATTTAAGTCCTCCAAGTTTCTTTATACCCGTATATGTATTTTATGTGACTGGAATTTTTATTTTTTTGTGCCGCGTCAGCGACACAATTCCACTCGTGTATTCCGCCTTTTCCCCCCATGCAGCTCTCTCGGCCTTCCAATTTTAGCCCGTGTGTATGATTGCACCCTTATGTATCTTCCCGTTTATCTTCGAAAATCGAGACTCGACTTGCTCTCTATTGATAAACCTTACTATGCATCCCGTACACATGTAGACACGTACGTACACGTGTGAACCGAAGCCTGGCCGAGTTGCACGTGGTATTTTACTTTTGAGTATTTCCCTCGTGAGCGAAAAACTTTCGGGGCGGGCCGCGGGTGTGCGTGTGCGCGCGTTAAGCAAGACGAGCAACGTGCGAAAGTTGACGGACGGAACTTTCGTCGAAAGTTTCGGTACGACGCTCGTTTGAAGCGTAGAATTTCGTAATTAACGAAATCGCAAGCTCTGCCGTGACACGGCTACGCAAATGGGGCGAAAACGACGAGCTCGTGTTTCGACGTCGTTTAAATGCTGCCGAGGACAGCCGGTCCGCCGTCTCCCTTTCCTCCCTCACCTCCCTTTCCCCTAGATAGATAAGTGTCTTCAGGAGAGAAGAAGATGCTGATGATGTACAAAAGAATACGTCGGTGTTTCGAGATCCGATCCGGACGATGTCACGAGTGTATATTCGAATATTTCAGCAGCTGCATATCGTTTTCGACATATTATCGATAAATTTTAACACTTTGCGTTTTTCCCTATCGTTTATGAATTTTGCAGCGCTTCTGCCCTGGTTCAGACATTGTGCGCACACGTCCCTTTGTAACGTTCTATCCTGATACAGCTACACTATACATTCGCGGCTACATATATTCTACTTTGTGTAGAAATACGTTGCAATTTCGTTTCTCTTGGCATATCTACGGCGCATTTACACGCTTATCTTCGAAACAGTCGTCGTCCGATGATTCATCTTGGTGCACGTTTGATAAAAAAAACAGAAGTCGGTTAATAAAAAAATTAAGGTCGATAGATTAAGTAATTTTTAAGGTACTGAATATCTTGATTTCGACAATTCTACGCTGACCACAATTGGCGACTACTACTATTTGCAACTTTTCTCTTTCTCTCTATGATTTTCTCACAATATATGTGGAACCAACGATTCCAATTCTACACTTTTGCCTCCTTCTTTTGCACTTGTTCTCCATCGAAATAGTAACGAGTTCCAATACAAGATAACAAGACCTCCTATTCAAGTTACCTTTTTTGTTATCGAAATATTTCTCGCATGTTTTCTAATATTGCAGCATAATTCAGAATTCTAACAAAATATTACTTTATATAGTAATTTCTTATAAACAAACACATACGTATAAATGATCGCATGAATGATCACGAATGAACAATTACTATAATTATTCAAATAAATTTTTTTTCGAGATTATTCATATGTGTTAATCATGTTCACTTGATCTGGATATATGAACCTCCACACGTCGCGCAAAACGCTGCGAACATTTCGGTCGTAAAAGCCGTAAAAACTAATTGACATAATGTTACATAGTGATTAGCTCGAAATATAACTCATGCGAGGGGTGGCCTTCGAAGAAGGATCGTTTCTTCGTTTCACGCACCGGCTGGTAATATCCGCTCGGCCAGAAAGAATTCATTAGGACCCACAAAATTACCTTCGATCTGTTACCGTCCTTCGCAGACACATACTGCCACCGCGACATAATATTCGTTATGGGGCAAAGTGCCATCGATGGCATTACAAGCTCCCAATGGCGTAGAACATTTCTTTTTATAGTGGCATAATTCATAAAAATACCCGTTTTGCCGGTATACGACGACCCTCAAAGAGTATTGTCATTTTCGCCGCTCTCATACGACGATGACAAAGGGTTAAAAAGCGCGTGGTTATCACGAAAGTAGGATTTGGAATTCAACTAGTCTCTTCCTGCTCTTTCCGACGTAATAGCACTTTCTTGCGCGTAACTAAGAAAGAGGAAGAAAAAGTTGGAATACTTTTAGTTTTTCTTTTTTTAAAGTTCCCCTTTTAAATTTTAACGTGGCTGATATAACATGTAAAACTTAATATTTCGATGAAATCATTCTCTCATATAGGGAATTATTGAAAAATAAATAATTCTCTTAAAATAAATCGTGAAACTGAATAACGCAGTTATTATTAACAAGGTACAAAATATCCAATTTAAAGCGTTAAAGATTGAATAACCCAAAGTGCTAAATAGTATAAAATAAATATAAAGTTTTTATCCGCTGATCGCAAATGTGAAACGGAATACCGGTTTATGAAAAATTTTTAAACAAAAAGGGAAAATAAAATCCAAAATATTGGAACGCCGTGCGATCGTTCTTCTTTGTCACTTTATGACAATGATTCTTCTGTCACGCTGCTCATCCGCGACATATTCCTCAAGTTGTGCGAGCGATCGAACTTTTTCCCTTCGCGAGATTACTTGACTCGCGTTAACAGGTTTTTCGAGTCTTGCGACACGAACATTTCCGAAACAATATTACTTGTTAAGTGCTATACTAAACTCGTGCAACTTCTAATGGACGTCGTTGGGAGCGTTGCAAAGTTCTCTCGGAGGGAGGAGGGGGGAGAAAGTGGAAGCATAGAGGGGCGGTGTGTTTCCGCGGAAAAGGAAGACCGGAGTCTAAAAGATAAGGAAGAAAGTTTTGGCGCCGCCGCATGCGATTCACTGTGAGGCTCTAAAGGAGCGTCGCTTGTTATATTGGCGTAATCTTCGGGTCTTTAAAGCTCCGTCGGAAAGCACTTGCACTTTACGTGACGTGATTTGCCTATTCTCGACGGTAAGAGCTGTCGTTTATTGACACTCCGCCGTCGCGCGGTTTCGTCTCTGCCCATCGTGGCCGACGAGTAATCTCTCGTGTAAATGATGAAAAAGTGGGGGTCTGTCTTAAGTTTCGAAAATTGAATATTCTCAGAACGCCAGTAATTCCATGTTTTCGGCTACGTTACGATCCTCGAAAGAAACGCCTCGCGAGAGAAACGCCAGGTCGTAACACTTACTCCGCTGTATACTCCAGTCAATTTAAGAACACGAACGAGCGAAAACTGTCTTTTCACTCCGCGCAAGTTATAATTGTGGCAATTCTTTCGCTTAAGATAAGATTAATTTTGTTCTCTATACACCTCAACTTAGACTCGTGGAGTCTATATTTTCAACGCTAATTGTTCCTATCGTTTTCGTTAATGGAACGAATAAAAATAATTATATGGCTGCGGAAAAAACCGGAGATATTCTCGTCATTTATCTTCGATGATTTTATCGAACTTCTCCCCTATTCTCGCTTAGAGCCAAGAAGTACATCCGCCTTTTCTTCCCCTGGCAGCGCCGATAACGATACATCAATATGTATGCGATAGAAGCTCCGGCGGCCTCGAGCGATAGGAGGATTGAATTATTCGTGACGTGGCGAGAGAACGGAAACTTTGTAATAATAACGTAAAACGAGAGAAATAAAAATCTTGTTCGCCGAATAGAACCTTCTCCCTTTCTTTCTCTCCCGTACGGAACGTCTCCGCGTCGATTTATCGCGTGTCCATTCTCGCCGTGCGAAAAACTGATAGCGACGAGCAGCGGGCGAGCGTGCTAGATTTTTAAAAACATGAGCGAGACGGACGAGGGGGAGTAAGAGTAAAATCCGTTTCCGGATTTATTCAGGATCGTTGCGAGGCAAGGGGGGGGGGGAGATAACAATTAAGCAAAGAACTCTTGCGCGAACTCCTCGTTCCCGCCCCTCGTTTCCCCCCTAGCTTCCTCCATCACGGACACAAAAATTTATCCTTCTTCATCGCGCGCCGCGGATTAATTAGAGAGAGCCGCGGCTTTTTTCCTCGGCTCATCTCCGCCTGGACGTACGCTTTTGACCCGCTTTTGTCCGACCCGCGATTATTTTCACGGGGGCAACAGACGGAGGATTGGAACTGACGGGAAGTGGGTGATAGGTGGGCAAAACCACGGCGCATCGCTGATCGCGCATTAGAAAGCCTCCCAGTGTTGAATATCGGTGCACCGGTGGTGGCCGACGCAGCTGCATGGAGGATCCGTTTCGTCGGTCGTTAATTGGAGCTTTGGCTCATCAAGCGTCGCCGTTGCTTGCGCGATGAAATCGAGCCACGTCGCCGCGACGGTCGAACTCTCAGTCGGCTTGGACTATGGAACCATTCGCTCTCCTTCTCGTTTTCCATTCTCTCACCGGCTCTTGCCGGTGCAATCCGCCCTCCCATCCAATCCCAACGCATGACCGCTAGTGTTATCCACGTGCTATTCCAAGCTACAACGCTATACACACATGTCCTATAGATTTTGTGCAAGCTTGGTCACCCGTGCGACGGCGAGTAAAACGCTGTCAATGCTCCCACATTCGACGAGAATACAATATCAATCGTAAAATATTCAATTTTTCTATTTTTTTTGCCGGACATTTATTTTATTTATCTGTATTAATTTTGACTGATGATATATTGAAAAATTCGTCCGTAAATATTGTTTCTCTCTTGCGCAACACCTTCCCCGATGCTGGGAGAAATATAGGTGTTAATTTAAATAAAAACGATTGCGCTTACCTGCTGGCCATTAACGAACCATTTAAGTTTCGCAGGAGGGTGGGACTTGTCACTAGTGCAATTCAGCGCGAGCACGTCACCACTCGCGTATACTTTTTCCTCTCCGATTATCTTTGGCTTTTCTTGAGGTAGTGCTGTAAAATAATTTGGAGAAAAAAATATTAAATGTATGCAGTACGCGTGTGTTAATTATACAATATGATGTTACATATTTTTCATTTAATTATTTTTCATAAAATTATACTTATAGTTAAGCATATTATAGTTGACTTAAATTTTAATATTAAAATGTGGTAGAAAAGAAAGTTTATCGTATAATTATAAACATAGTAGAAAGTATAAATGTAGTATAAAAAACGGAACAAGCATGTAAAATACATTTTTTTTTTCTGTAAATTAAAATGCGGATATAAAATAATCTTGCGAGAAGTAAAATTTAAAAGGCAGCATTCAAAAGGAACTATCTTCTCAAATGGAGAGAAAGAGCACGAAGGGACAATTCTTGGAAGACGACCGCTTATCTCGGCCTTATTCGTCCAAAACGTCTAATACTAAATCCCACATTGTTTCGGCGGCATAAAAAGCAGCTTCACTCTTTGGGAAACTTTGCGCGGTAAGGCGTATAAAGTCGGGCGCGCCATTAGCGAGAAGTTTTACTGCCACTAAATGCGTTTATTAACCGAGCTTTAGATCTCGTGCATTTTAAATTTTGGCGTATACGTGCCGCTTCGCGTTAATGTTCTCCATAATGAAGCGGCCGTAGCGATACGCCGTCGCGTAGACACGATTAATAGTCGAAGCTGGAAAAGTGAGCTCCATAAGAGTGCAACGGGGATTAGGTGCGCTCGCTTGGGAAACACTCGCGAAATTTACGACGACGACCGAGACTGCACGCACGTTTGTTTGACGTGTATATTTTCTGCAGGATAGAGGGGCTGCTCACCTGAATGGAAAATAGAATAGCTTTCTGTTAGCTTTATCTCCAAAGCTGGTGCTGAAGTTTGATTTTAATTTTTAATTTTATTTTAAATAAAATAATTGTATGGTTTTTGTACGTACTATACGTTTTTAGTAACAAATTTAAAATTGAAAAGATTTTCAATGCACAACGTGTATTTCCGCATTCTTTTTTACAAGACTATACACGAAAACGTTCGAAAAATATATAAAATAACAAGATTCCTATAGTATTACAAAAATAATTTCTAAAAACATTTCTCTCTACATTATATTGGAAAATAATTCTATTAAAAATTAATTTTTCTAAACTGTCTTAAAATAAATTAAGTATATGTATAGCTATGAATAAATACGGTAGATAGATGAAAAGATAATTAGATATGCATTATTTATGCTTACGAAAAAACTATATAATTATTTTAATGAAATATATGTTAAAATTTAATATGAGTTTTAATAATTTATTATTTTTAATATATTATATTTAATACTATATTACTTATACAAGGAAGACGAATGTAATTTCTTCTTGCTGGAAAATTGGATTCCTGCCTCCATTGTAACTAAATCTACTTCATATGCATTGTGAGTTAATTTGAGACGATCGGATAATTCTTATCAAAATCACTCGCGAAAATACCATCACGATAAAAGTGCATCTTCCAGGTAAGCTTCTAAAGCCACCATGACACTCTTCGGAATATTCAACGAAGTCATTCTGGGTTTTACAATAACGATCTTCTCGAGCTACTTAAATGACGTTTCCGTCGGAAGTTGCGGTGTTAATATTGTTTACAGCAGACAAATGCTCTTTCTTCATTTTTATTTTTGTCAAGTAATGACAAATGAATTGAATTATAAAAGAAATTATTTTCGGCCAATAAAATTATAAATGTAATTTTGTTTGTTCAATCAAATAGTTGTAATTGTTTTGTTTTGTTTAAAACAAAAAATATTTTTTTAAAAAATCGTATGAAAACTTTTTCAAATTTTATAGAAATTTATCAAATTTATAATGGATATTAAAAAAGACCGACAAATAATATCAAGAAAAGTAAAAATGTATGTAATTGAAGTTGTGGGTAATCGAAAGAAAGTTTTTCTCACAAGTATACATTGCATTCGCAGTGTAAAACTCCCAGTCTCGAATTCATGATATTTTTTCTACACTATTGTTCCATGCAAAAAATACTTCTGTTATAGCTAGTTGCATTTTACAAATTCCGCAGAGTCGAGCTGTCGCATCTTACAAATTCAGATTGTTAATTGGTGACACTCTTGATCTAATTGGTCAGATGAATTTATTAACATTAATATGACAGTTAGTAGACATAGATATTGATCGAATATATCATAAATGCAATGAGTACTTTTAGCAGGTTTAATATTTAGCAATAAAGTTATCATCTTCCGACAGCATAGCGATGAAATAAATTCGAATAATTCATGCTCGCTTACTCCCATTGAAACGCACTTGCTCGACAACGGGAACGCGATCGAACTCGCACATTAGTGAGAAAAGATGAGATGAAAAAAGGAAAAGTACAAGAATTCGACTGCTAGAAGAAAATGAGACATAATCAGTCACAAAGACACAATCAAATATCTGCCCTTACAAAAAGAAAAGACTAATTGTCTGACAAGAAGCTAAACCAACTCTATAAATGAAATGTGGGTCTGCTTGATTTTATCTTATATTTATATATCTATGACCGATAGGAAATTGGATGTATTTTATTCCTGTATCTCAGGTTTGATCACGCTACATTTTTCGTGACGGTTCACAGCTCGAGATTCGCTGCATTCGAATGAGAGGCCGCAAGGCGAACGACGCGGGTTATCGATCTTTTCAGTTGGGCCAGCGCGAAACGGAGGAAAATTCGTCGCAAAGATGCAGGGGGAGACGAAAAGCCGACAGGCCGGCGAAACTTGGCACGACGACAGCCTCCTCGAGGCTCCTACAACGATCTTAAAATTCCCCCACACATCCTACCACTCTTCTTCCATCCTCAACGATCGTCCCATTTGCGCTGGCGCGCGAGCATTTCGGGTCTCTTTCTCTTTTTCCGTCTTTGGCGTAGCCTCGACGGCGCCCAGTTACGACTTAAGACTTACGACGCCGTAATATTTATCGCGTTTCGACGGCTTTATGCACTCTTAAACTTTAACGTCCGCGCTTCGCGCGCCGCCTGAACGAATTTCGTGCTTTTCGCGGAATCGCGAGCAAAAGCGCGCGTCCATTGCCTTCCTCCTACTCTTTCTCAAATCGACCGACGGGAACAAGGCGAAAAATAACGATCAGAATTCCGCAAGTCGACACATTTCGCCGATGTTGGAAAATGCGCGATACCGATCCCGCGTGATTAATTCACTCGCATTTGCAGGCCGATTGTCACGCGACTTGAAATCGTCCGTCTTCTTCAAGCGACATATTTTTTGCAACTATGAATACATATTTCTAATGTAATGTAATAATGTATATGAAATTTTCACAAGCATACCGGTAAAACGAATATTTATATCGTATAGAAAGTAATTATTTTTTTTTAATTAAAATTGTTTTTGTGACTCATAAATTTATATCTCTACTTTTTATACTTTCGGCACTCACGGTAAAATAAAATATAAAATTATTAAATTCTATTAATTTCATTTCAGTCGGGGCGAATTACATGTCTGTTTTTAAATACATCTCCTTTATTGAATTATTAACGACATACACGAAATTATTTTTGTTTCGTGCGATGTAACGCAACTTCCGCGCGAGCGGATAGCTGTTTGAGGAATTAACTGAAGAATAAATGCGCTTAATTTACGCATTGTAATTTACATCTCGGCAGGTATTTTCTTTCTGCAATAATTTCAAAATCCGTTCACCGCAGCTCACATTCTACCGTTCGCCGAATTATATTCATTTGGCGAATGGCGGACTGTGTGTTGTGGCGAAATAATTATAAGACGATTACGTCTGCCAATAGCGGGACGGCAGTCCTCCGTCGTAATCGCGTCTACCTTCCCTTATCGAACCGCCTACCTCACCGTTGAGGTGAGTTAATATCCAACTCCGAGCCACTATGTACTATAGTATCGCCCACTTTGACCGTATGATAATCCTATTGCAACGGATACCGCATCAAGCGTGTGCTTGAGATAATTAGATACGCTTCCTTTGATCCTCGTAAGAACGGCATACGCACCTACGCGCACGACCGTGAGGCTCGTAGGTATAATCCACCACGGATTGATCGGTCAACGTCCGAAATGTCGCATGGGAATCACGTGTCGCAGCCTCGAATCCGATCGGAGAGATGCTAATCTTGGAAAAGAGAATTAGCCGTGCTAGCCGGAGCATCGCCGTTGTTGTATCTGGTCTCACCTACGGCAGCGCACGCGCTACTTCATATTTCCGCTTTGCCACGGAATAAATCCGTCATATTTGCGATATTACACATATCTGTACTGCATATCTCCGCCGCTGTATCATGCAGCGTAGTTGATAAAAGCGTTTCAGCAATCGCAGGATACATAGAGATCAAATAACAAAAGGATAACAGACAAATAAAAAAGGGAGTAGATGACGTTTTCATGTGCAGATTATTGATGAATTTGTAACTCTGCACGGACACGCGTGTACGTACGTTCGATGGCGCAATCAAATAAAGAGCTGAACGATTAATCAATCAAACTGTTATTCGTTTACCCGCTTGAACTGGTCAGTGGAGCAAACGATTATCTGTTTGTCCATCTAATCAATGAAGCGATTATATGGTTGTTTTTTATCCGTTACAAAAAAAAAATCTGAAATACACGAATGCTGCTTTCAAATTAAAATAGAGATTAACAATTTGAACGGGACAAACAGTATTAATATTCATAGATTTTTTCAGCTATTATGTAACGCTCGTTAAAGTGCTGATTTTTTTAATAACTTTAATAATAACATTATGCAATTTTGCAATTTGCATTTCAGAAAATAAGTATACACATACATGTTTATATTTTGTGAATAATTTATATTGTTTTGTGAAGTTTTTTTTTTTAACTTTAATATCAAGATTGAAAGGTTGCAATACTTTTTCTAAATTATTTTTTATTATTCTCAATTGTATTCAATAAATATTTTCCTTTGTCATATAGAATTGGTCGACGGTCTTTTGTGTTTACCGTTCATTTAAACCTACCAAGCGACAGCAATTCCTATAAGACTTGACACTCGATAATTACCACATTCTCTAATTGCGAAATTGTCTAGCGAGTAATACCGAATCTTAGTGGCACTTGCAAACTTACACGATGCTGTAATCTGATATCACCAGCACTTGGGTGGTGAGTTGCCGTTAATTTCGCGAACTAATCGGTCCATCGTAGCCAGATGAACGTGTAAATGTGGTAGCGAATTCACAATTACAGTGACGGGCTCGTTCCGCTATTAAGGATGATGGAACATCGCGAAAGATAGCTGCAAATCTCAATTTCTCCGTTTTGCCATAAAGAGGATAGCGCCGTCTTGCTCCTCCTTCCCCCTTTGATACGCTGTTGCCGAACTCGACCACGTCGTAGTCTTTAGTCGAGTTACCAAAGGGTAGACGACGACGCGGTCGTGTTCAAAGCATTATTAATTAAACACGACACCGGCCCACTCACCTATGACCTCCATTCTCGCCTCGGCGAAGGCTGTGGTGAAGCTCGGCGCCTCTGCGTTAACTTCGCATCTGTATGTGCCGCTGGCAAGGAGGCTTGCATCCTGCAGTGTCACTATTTGATCATTCGAATGACCTCTCTGAAACAGAAAGTATAGTCTCATCCTACAAGAAATCGCGATGAACATGGAACAACATGTTCAAACGAGCATTTCTCAAATAAAAGTTTCCAATCCAATTTAAACAATATCGCGTAATATTCGTCAATTAATTTCTCACAATCTTATATGTCGTATTAAATCATTTTCTCCGTTTATTTTGCTTGAAAAATGTGCTATTAACATATAGAGACATTTATTTTTGTTTTATAATTTTATTTATTTTTATAAACGTGCAGGATTTTTAATTGTGTAAATGTGTAGAATGTGTAGAAAGAAAGTGTATGTATTGAAAATATAAATTTAAACGTGATAAATGTTAAATAGACAAAAATAAATTATGTAGAAAGTAAAGAAAAAAAGAGATTGTATTTATCTCGTGAAATACGTTTTAGTGACGATAAATGTTAATTTCGTTTAGCACTTAGTAAGTTTATTTAAGAACCGAATTTTTCGCTACTAATTGTTAACAGGACGAAAGTTTGAAAATTTCATGAAAGAAGATAAATTGCATTCAAATTAAACGGAAGAAAAAATATTTGAAGTATATCACATTTGACAATGCATACAATTTATTTTTAAGGCCGGATGTATGTTCCGTCTGTCGGCTGGAATTATAGCGCTGGAATTATAAAAGTTTAAAAATATCGCAAATGAAGATAGATTGTATTAAATTAAAGAGAAGATATATTTAAGATATATCAATCAGGAACAAAGTGGACCTGATGGACCTACGATTCTTCCGAGCTATTTAACAAGCGTTTAGTCGGGATATAATAATTTACGTCATTACGGTGAGGCGGGGCGGCGGAACATCGACTTTACGAGTCATTTCGTTTTTAGAACAGTGAATCATGCCGGTGCAGTTACGTCGTTACAAATGGCTGCCGCAGATCGCGCATGATTACGGGAGGGGGGGGCGTAAGAGCTGTTTTCTTTTTGCCGCGAGAGAGCTTGCGATCTGTGACTTTAAAAGACTCCTACGCTCGTTTGCTTTTTATTGCATTAAAACGTTCCCCTATTATACTCCGCTCAAACTTATGTGCCAATGTAGAAAAAATTAACTGGCGAATTAAATGGCTCGGGGCTTTTACGAGTTGTATATTTAAAAAGTACAAATCCCGGAAATTTTTTTTTTCGTATAATTAAAAGCGTTAACGCAAAATTAATGCAAATATTTTACTCAAAATTCTTCCTGTGCAATTGTGCCAACTGCTGAAAGGACTTTACATTATGTCAAGCGAGCAAAAACGACATCGTGCGAACGTCCTTTTTTCTCGTCGGTTTTCAAATGTAAAATTCTTTAAATAAAAAAACCAAATAAAAAAATAACAATGTAACTTGCGAAATAAAGTGAAACTAGTGAATTCGATATTGAAACAATATCGATGTGTAAATATCAAGAAAATTCTGCTTTTTCTTTTAAATGAATTGCAAATATTCTTTTCCTTTTACTTTATATCTGTACAATCAATCTATTACGTAATTACGGTACGACGATTTAATTCAATTACAGCTCAAGAAATTGAACTCTTTCAAATCTAAAAAAGCAATTTTGTCCATCTATCTATAAGGCAAATATGGAAATTCAATTTTATATGGAACGATCCGGCTGGCACTTGGATCGTATATAAAGAAATATATATGCGCACTTAAACGAGCGAGCAAATATACGTGCTTATTCCATTTATAACGGCATATATATAGATATATATATATATATGTATATATAGACATATACATATATATAGACATATACATATACGGCGTATCTCACCGTGGTCCATAGGTCGGTGCAACGAGTTTAAGAATTATGCGGCGGAGAAGCGAGTCTTTGGGTGTTCACGAAGCGGAAAATTGGAACACTTCTTTGCTATTCGAGTTTATGGAAAGTACACTGCAGATATGTTCACTATGACAACTTCCCAATTTCACAACAAAACTAAAAATCTTCTGAACTGCTGTTCAGAATAACGAATCAATTTCCCCCGGGATGGATTTACAAAATAATTGTATGGATTGTAGTGGTTTTTATATAATAATGCTTTTAATACGTAATTGAAAAATAACCTGATTAAGTTCGACGAGGATAATTTTGTTTGTCCACTAAGCGCAAAAATTTTCTCTTAATTATTTATCAGAAAGATCTAAAATTGTTATGTTAACTTTGTCTATTTATAAACATAACATTTTGTTTTAGTATTTTCACATAATTTTATTCTGAAAACATTAGTAATTATAGAAAAAAATAATTAACATTTCAAAAACTGCTAAAGCAAAATTAGCTAGAACAAAATTACTTTGACTATATTTTTCTTGAAATAATGAAATAAATCTTAATATACAACTTTTATATACTAATAAATTTGATATACTAACTTTTTTCTTTTAGAAAATAGCATATTCGTGCACTGATTCATTAGTGCAGCAACGTCTATTTGTCGGTAAATTATCAAGAAGCTTATCCTGGACTATCTGACGCGAGCGATCGTAGAATTATATTGGTCGAATGAAAGAAGAATGTACGTTGTAGAGAAACAGTGAGAAAGATAAACGCCGTTACCGATAGAAAGGCATCGTGCTGTGGTACCCTGATGCGGGAGAAATCCGCGGTATCCGAAAACTTTTCAGGAAATACCTTTCGTGGATGCGATAAAACTTCGCGCAACCGTGAGGAAGTAAGTAAGCAATGTCTCCTTCGAAGATTTACCATACACCTTCATAGATAGTAAAAGTGTGTGTTAAACATGCTATAAATTTACAAATGTAAAACAAGTAAAACGGTGTAAATAAAAATTTGTCTACGGTTTTCGGACACCACGAATCCGTATTTGATAGGATTCTATTGGATTATAATTATATATAATAAATAAAAATTAATTATGCGCGATCTATCGAAGCTAATTTAATCATTAGAAATAGATTAAGAATATCTCTCATTGCACACAACAACGTTCTAAAATAAATTATAGTAAATTTAATATATTAAGGACGAATATTTTTAAATGCTGCATTTCCTCAATTGCTGAGACTTTATCGCGCTGTGTAAGTTTTGAATGAACTTTTAACTAATTAAACATTCAAAAGAACAGACGTTCTTGTAACAACGTTCGTCGCAATATCTAATTCCGTATCACGAGTTCGCTAACAATGTGAGAATGAAAAGAAGTCGAGCTACTAACGAACTAACCATATCTACCTGGCGATCTTTATGAGAAAATTCAGAGAAGTCGAAGTAGGATCGAAAAGTCGGACGACCGAACATAAGAGAAAAGGTCGAGTAGTACGTTCCCTCGTATGTCCGGGGAAATTTTATTACCGGCAGTAACACGTCCAGAGATTTTTCTAGCAACGGGGAAGTACAAACGCGAGTTCCGAAGGAACGGAAACGCGAGGAAGGAAGGCGCGCCGGCCGCGATCACGTGGAGGAAGTCACGAAGTATAAACGACGTGGTTCCTGCGCGGCAACGTTGACGTTTATCTCGTAGTAAAGGCGCTGTCGGACATAGAGTTCTTACGCCGACAAATCAATTTACGTCCCTCGAGAAAAGTTTCGCGAAAACAAGAGAGGAAATGACAGCGAGCGACGGAGACCGTGAGAATCGTATTACTGCCGACAATATTTCCCACCGGCAGCAACTCGCTCCTCAAACGTTTTTGCTTCTGTTCGGAAATAATAAGCTGAAGGGTCAAGGCAGGCACGTATTCGTCTCGAGAAGATCGTACGAAAAGTCGATTCAAATCAATTATATCGATTCTCGATTCCCTCCGATTGCTTCAATCCTATGTTTCTTCAGTGTTATATTATTATAACAAAAATTGATATAAAAAGACTTGATATATTGAATTTGATGATTCTTATATTTCCTCACCTATACAAGAGAAGCAAAAGAATAATTCTTAATTTTTAGTTAATATTAATTAACCGAGATAATTGACGTAACTGATTAATGACTTGCAGGCTACAATTTTTATCACGAAAATCTCGATGATGATACTTGTACAAAAAAAGCAAAAACATTTGAGCTCAGCTTGGTTAGAAGAGAGTCCATAAACTAGCGGTTTACCGGACCGAGTCGAAAAAGCAGTCGACAGCGAGAAGAGGAACGCGCGATAACTTCCTCAAAGCATCTGAGATTGTTTGTTGGCATCGCCACGGAAGTTTCGCGCAAGAACTTGAACGAAGAAGAGTCGGATAGATAGATGGAGAAATAGATAGATAGATAGATAGATAGATAGATAGATAGATAGATAGATATAGAGAAAGAGAGAAAGAAAAGAGAGAGCAGAGAGAGAGAGAGAGAGAGAGAGAGAGAGAGAGAGAAGGGATTAAGAAAGATAGAAAGTTTATCTAGAAGGTTGGGACGCGCTTCTACCACATCGCGAGAGATCCAGCTGTTGATTCGTTCTCGATGAAATTTCAGACTCGAGTTGGCAGGTAATTTCAAAGCCGCGTGTTACTTCTTGTCTCTCTCTCTCTCTCTCTCTCTCTCTCTCTCTCTCTCTCTCTCTCTCGCTTACTTTATATCCATGTGTCTTCTCTTCGCAGCTACAGTTTCTACGTTCCTACAGTTCGTCTTTTTCATCATTTTTCCAAGCATCTCGGAATCTCTCTCGATTTTACGGCGAATTAGCGAGCGCCATTCAAGCCGGATGCATCCGTGCCCGATGAAGGTAAACGCGATTACGCGAACGGGTGAGATGAAAACAATTTTTACATTAGTTGCCCTTTCGCGCCTCTCGAAATCTAGAAAAATCCTCCCAGAACTGCCTCAAGCTTCAAGATTCGTGCTACTTATAATGCTACTTTATTATCCGCATTATTCGTTACGGGAATATTAGGATAGGATATGCATGAAATGATGATTGCAGAATGAGAAAAAATATGTTAGCTCAAGTTCTCAGTTGAATCTCTTTTTTCAAACTGACGATGGTTAATAATGAGAGAGAAAATGGGATCTATCTAGGTAATATTAGAAAAAAAAATATTCTCAGTTTTTTATGACATAAGATTTTAGCGATTTAGCAGAAATTAATCATTATACGATGTTATCGTTTTCATGTGATGTCATGTTATTTAACTTAATCATGAGAAAACAGTTACAATTGATATCCGATAAATAATTTGTAACGTGCATCATTTCTTTCTTTTTAAATCTTTCCTCATAAATTTTAAAGAAAGAACGAGTATTTTCATCTATAAATCGCAGTCGTGCATTTTCACGATATTCACTCAATATACGCTTTTTTATAAGTAATATTAGGATTTATCGAAGATATTTTTTACGTTAATACGGGGGGATTTACATTTAAATTTTCATGCCGCAATCAATCGCTGCAATTTATCCGTTCATTTCTTGGAGCAAATAATTCGATCTCTGATTAAGAATGCATGTTAAATTACAGGAATTAATTTCAGCCGAAGATCGAGTTGTGACTGACTGAGGAGAAATCAATTACTACTCAATTATGAAACGTTTCATGATTTAATTAGAAATTAATTCGAGTTGTTCGTTACATTTATACATGAAAAAATTATAAATAGATTTATAACAATATATGGACTTATAAAACAGAGAACGTTGGAAAGAGCCATTTATAATGAAAGATATACGAATGGGGAATGCTTTACTGCCCCCTTTTTTCGCTTCGCGATTAACGACGTCATATCTTGTTAAATTTGCGTGGTTCCTCACACTTTCATACAGGCCAGGAATCAGGCAGCGAGTAGACATGATCGCTTTTGTCCACGAACAGTTTTCTTCGCTGATATCGAAGAGCTATTGGACCGAGCCAGATTAATAGTCCGCTATCCAATACAGAAGGTTCGAAAGATCGGCGGCCAGACGGGCAAAGGGGATGAACCGATTCGGCTCACGTAATGCTCGTTACACGTCGGACGATATTAACGAGCGCCAAGGAGAACGGAACTTTCGTGCCATCGAAAACGTGAATCGGAAGCGGACGCACCGTCTCAAGAATCGAGACGATCCTTTGCAGCGTTGCGGGAACATCGTATCTGTACTTTACAAACACCAATGGCTTACGATCGAGCGTAACAGCAGATTTTGTGATAAAGCTGGCTTCTGGACATGTGCGCTTGCATGCCGCGAGAATCCGTATTTTGATTCTGTACAAAATATCTCGAAATCCTTTTCGTTCTGGATTTTCCAATGAATTTCAAGCCTATTTCTTTTAATAAAAATCTTTAGTAAATATCATTTAATCCGTCAAAATTATATTTTTAATTAGAAATAGATTCCCCGAATTAGAGGGTTGCCAATTCCAAAATTCATCGCGAAATGATATCTCTATCCGCAGATTAAGAATTAATCGAAGAGAATTCTCGGATGAAAAGTGTCTTGCGAGAGATCTTGAATATTAATTTCCAATTGGCAATTAAATCTTAGATTACATTTTCTATGCCCGTGAGATACGCAAAGGTTTGCGACAGTCAACAACGAGTCCCCGTTATACTTTGTTACATTTTGTAACTCTTCGTTATACTTCTTTTTTGTCATTAGTAGTTACCTGCCGCGGAATTTAAAAGGAAGTAGTACACGCGTATATATATTTTCAGAACAGTCCCGCGTCGTTCCTCATTTTTCTTTGCGACGCGCATTTCCGCGTTCCCATTACGATGATCCTTTTTATCACAGCGCATAATACCGCGATCGCATACAACACCGCTCTCCATAACTAAGTCGTCTACGACATGGGTAGTCAAGCTTTATTTTTATTATAGCTTTGAGTACGACGCTTTATTATTGCGCGACTTTGTTCATACATATACATGCAGTGCCGTCGAGCACGCGTCGCGGGCGCAACCTCTCGCGACCTGGAATAAATTGAAATATTTTACACGAAAATCTCACGTGTACACGTGCACACATACACCCCCAAGCCGAGGGATGCGCCGCCTCTCCTTTCGATGTCCATGCTTTCTCTCTCCGTACGAGCGAGCGGTGCAGTTTCACTTTAACCCCTTCTCGGGCTTGAGCGAAGCGACGATACGATTTCTTCATGGTCGAACGAGCAATTCCCCGTAAACTCGGTTACTTTCAACGATTCGATACGCCACATGAACGTACGTGGTGCAGGATCGGACTTCTTCGATCGGTGTAAATGTCGTCAAACGATTTTTCAATTACCAGACGCTGCCCAATAATCGCGCGATGCTCACCGAAAGGTCGGAATATGAGAGTTTATTTTAATCAAATTGGAACGATAACAGTGACATCAACATGATCATCGATTAGGAATAAGCGAAAGCAAAATAGCTATCTTATCGTAATTTATTTTAAGGACAAGAAATTTCTTTAAAAGATCATTCAGGATGATAATTCGTTGGGAAATCAAAAGAAAGGCAAAAAATCCTGATTTTAATTATTTGAAAAATTTTATAATATTTAGAATATTAAAAAAGATATACTCGACGTATTCAACCACAAAGCGTACTACGTCAAAGCGAGTATGTAGTCGTAAAGGTAATTGCGTTTTACAGCTTGTCCCGTTCCACGCGACACAAAAGGATCTCGTCTATAGATATTAAAATATAAGACAAGAAAACGGAGAAGGAGAGAAGAAGTTTATGTAGTTATCCATCTTATTTTTTATCTCTTGCTTTATATAAAGTGTTGACTAACTTGATGGAAAGAAAAATTGCAATATCATAAGATCAAGAGAAATACAAAATATCATACAAAAACAGAATCTTTCATGCTTAAAAAAAATTCACAAATGGAAATTTATGTTTTCCAAAAATTTTATACATTGGTTGCTTTTTGTACATTGAATAAAATTGAGTATCAAAAAAATTCGATTAATGCACAAACATTTTACTTGCGAAAATTTCTTTGTTATCTTTCAGGTTCATGAATTATGAGAAATTCTTTTTTGTACATTATTTATAATTTATATTTCATATAATTATTGTATAAGTGTGTCACGACGCAATTTTGCTGTCATGCAATCATTATGTGATAATTTTTTAAACACTCAGCTGTTTTACATTATCAGTAAAGATTGCGCAAATTGAGGCTGAACGAAGCGGATATAGCCTCCGCCAAATATGGTTAGCCTCAAAAAAATCAATAGGTATGAATTTTGCAGCAACTTGATTTTTCCGTTTCGTGGACACGTAATCACATCACCAGATCACCGATATCGCGTGTCCATTAAAACCCTCGTCGGCTCTTTTTCAATGAACGTATCGCGACCTATATCCGCATCGCGTCACGACAGCGCGGGATGCATCGCCCTCGTGCAATCTCTTTTCGCAGAGATCTCTGAATTCAGCCTCATCTACCCCGTAATATAAAGAGTAGATTGGCGCCGCTAAATCTTTGCGGAAAGCCGTAAAACTTGAGCGCTCCCGCGTACGTTGTTGAGCACAATGGCGGTCTATGATATACGATGCACATTCCCTCGCGCACGTATATATGAACCACACCGGATTCTGATAGTGTATCCAAGTCTATTTTTTGCCAAGTCTATATAAAGCGGGACAAAGGATTGATAAACATATGATGGGATTCTTGATGGTCTTTGTCCAAATTATCTCAAGCATAAATTCGGTTATAATGGAGAAAGAGAGAATGAGAAAGAGAGAGAGAGAGAGAGAATTAATAATTTAATTTTCATATTAATTATCTTGAGAGAGACATTAATTTTCCATTTATATAAAGTAATATTATTATATTATAAGAGATGGTATCTTTATTAAGTATATTACAATTTTATTTCTACAAGAAAACTTTATAAATTTTTTCCCTATTCTCTCGTCCCTTATATATATATATATATATATATATATATATATATATATATATATATATAAAAGGCATAACATTTATTTTATTCCTGATAATTTCAGAATTAAGAGAAATAAATTTTTATAGAAGTGTACAATGATTTCATGCTACACGCCATCAGAGTCTTAACTGTGAAGACATTGAATTAATCTGCGATTCTTTGAGGATTATATGGCGAATGATATTTTTCTTTGTCGAACAAATGTTTTTATTGCTGGCGACAAAGCAGCTCGTAAAGCTTGCACGTTAAACTCCTTCTCCCAGAAACCGTTTCCGTTTATTGAGCGACGAGACAAATATTTTCGAAACGAAGTTTGCTCATCGTTCGCTTCGCGGTTTCGTTTGCGGGAGAACCGATAGTTTTTCCGCCGCTTCGATTTCTATAACCTGTGACGTTAGAGCAAATCTTTCGTTCCCTCCTCCCCTCCCCTCTCTCTTTCTCTCTCTCGCTACGTATGCTCGAGCGAATCGAAGATTTTTCCATGAAATTGGTATCGTAGATCAGATCGAAAGCTCCACTTTGTTTGACCCGGAGGCTCTCCAACCTGTTACCCGGATATATCGACGTTTAAGACATATCTGCAGGAGGTCGCCTTCGAAAAATTTATCGGGTACTCGCGATAGATTTCGAGATTTGTCTCAAAATTCATCGTCCATGACGCATCGCCGCGATGTGGCGGTCTTCAATTCGATTTATTTGCCTGTGTCTGCCATCGAGTCCGAGTTTTATTGAATGATTTATCGAAACAGACATGAACGTAAATCTAGGTTTAAACTAATCCATCGCTGTTAAAATATTTCGTATTCCGGAGATTACATACATTCTTTATCTATAGCGTACTCGTTTGCTTTCATTCGCAATTGTCATCTGCCGATTTGTTCTGATTCTGTTCTTTTTCTATGTACGATGTTTTTTTTTCGTATTATAACAAATGTAAAATTCTTTCGTAAATAAAGTGCTCTTTATAAAATATTGTGTGTTCATAAAGATTTAACGAAAAGCAAAAAATAATAGTGTTAAGTGATAATAGGACATGAGAGGACATCTTACTCACGTCAACTTTAACACCATTGACGTCATAGATGTGAGGAATTTTCTCTCGAAGTACATATTTGTAGAATACCTCGTTGTCCTTGTACCATGTGATACCATAGAGATGGTCTCTCTCCAGATCGTATCTGAAACAGGAAATTGAGCAAGACACATTAAATGCATTCCATAACTGTTTGCAGAGTTACTAGTAAAGACACCTGAGACACCAAACCTAGATACATACAATTCGCAAATATCCTTCATTGTTACGATATTCTCGAAGTAATCAGAATGTTTCCATACTGTGTTTCACCATGTAAGATATAGTAATAGCTATATATATTGCGTGCATGAGAAATATATTTATGACATAAATTTATAATATAAATAAATATAAAAATTTTAAATCAACCTGTTTTTATTTCCTGGACGCATTAACTTTAAAGTTTTCCAAGAAAAATATCCGACATCGACATCAAACAAATTTTTTTACAATATGAGTTTCAGAAATGTAAGAATCTAAAAAAACCCATTAAATAAGTAATATTTTTTTAGTTTGGAAAGTTGAAGCGTGTCGAGCACATACGAGAAAATGGTCCGAGAGTTTGAGAATCTGGCGAACAAAGAGTTGCAAAAAATTTGAATCATATCATAAAAATTATTCTCAAATAAAAGCTAAAAAGTTTTTTTTATAATTCGTTTTTACCAACGCGTACAGAATGGTTTATATGTATAGATTCTTTCCATTATCCTGAATCTTTATTGCAGATCTGCGAGATCCTGAGAGCTAATTGTATAGATATCTACATAGTCAACCGATGCGCCTACTCTTTGCTACTGAAAGGTGCCCTGTCCAGCTATTCACAAGCCGCTTTTATCGTGGACGCAATTTACGTATCCATGGGCTAATCGGTTCTGCGGTTCATTCGGCACAATAGAGACGAGTCGTGGAAACGAACGGAGGCTGACGAGCTGGGAATAAAAGTGAAATAAACGCGCGGTCCAGATCGCATGCTTAATTGGTCCTCGTTCGATTATTTTTATCGTCGGATCGTGTTATTAATTGAAGTAATTCTCTCTCGCTTTTAAGAGTAGCACGAACGAGGAGGCATCATTTTTTAACATCCCTAACGCGCTGCTTATTGCCACACGATTAACAAATTCCCAATGAGCGTTTTGAGCTTGGGACATCTGCGACCCCCGCGTTCGATATATCTCTTTATTAAATTTTAATAGCCTTTCGAAGGCAATTTACATAGGAATTGCATATTCACATTTGCGGTGAGCAACACATTAATATCTCGGGAGTGCATTCGTTCCGTGCGATCAAACATTAATCCCAAGACAGCGCCCTGCGTCGTATGGCGCGCCCAAATTAATACATGGGGAAAACGCAGTACTCGAGAGAGAGTGCAAGGATTGAAAACCATTTCGCACGATTTTTGTAGCATCGCAGCACCGTGTTTCCACGCGTCCGCTGCACTCTCGAGAGAATATGGATATAGTTTTTCCGTCGGTAGGTGATTATAACGATGGATCACGAATGTCATAAAACACTGCATTGATAGGGAAGGGAGGATAAAAAGAAAGGATATAAAGAAAGAGGAGCCGTTTGAAAAATCGCTTGCATCAAATACCTTTTACGATCGTCCGAAACATACGAGTCCTAAAGGCATCGACCATAAACGCGATTTTCCCGAACTCGCAAAATATAGTTTGGCGTTCGTATGTTGTTGTTTTAATGTGATTACGTATACGACAGGAAGGATCGAAGGGACTGTTCGCGACGAGACTCGAATGTAGGGCGGAGTACCGTTGCAATAATTGATCGATATTCCTGATCGAAGCACACGGTCGCGGTAGTCCGTCATTTCGCTAATCGGGGATTACCCTTGTTGGAACTCGGAACAGCAAATCGAAAATATCAGTTGTCTGCATCACGATTTTAAATGACGCATATCGAATGGCGGGTAATAGATAATTCTTCTCCTTTTTTAAGATGCGCAACGTTATAATTGTTATTATACACTTCTCTGTGTTCGTAAACGATAACTCTTTGCCATGGTATATAGATGATACGTATTACGCGGATCCTTAGGATCTAACATTATATTCAAGAAAATGCACCAGGATGATTAAGTCGAAAGTTAAGAGGCGAAATGAGGTCGTTATCGATAACTACGATTAACTATGGCGGAAGCAAAAAGTTACCGTATCCGAGAATCCTCTTTTGCTTGAATAACAAATTATTCGCAGACTCGAGTAATGAATTCATCTTCATATATATATATATATATATATATATATATATATATATATGAAGTTCGTTCACAATTAAATTCCATCTTTGATATTATGTTCGAAACGATTGATCCGGTCGGAAGAGATACCTTGTTCCACGACCGCGCATTTGTCGTTTTCGCTATAATCGCCCTTCTAGATAGTCCTCCCTACTGTTCCATCTCGTTAAATTGCATTTCAATAGAGTTTCTCGGTCATGCTCCGATAAACCTTTTGAGCGGTTAGTTCGTCGGTTAGGACAAAGGGAATCGCGTCTTCGATCCCGTCATCGCCATGTTCTTACGAGTGACGCGTTTGCAAAAGTAACCGCATGTGCTCTCTCTCTCTCTCCAGACTCACATCCGATCCGTCTATATTCATCAAACGAACATCATTACAAAGTTTACAAGATATCCTATTGACTTGTTCATATGTATGTGACATAAGTTTTTAATGAGGCAATTAAGCGAAATGAATTCCCTGAAATAAATTCCCGATACATCTGATTTTTTCTGGATTTCAATTGGTTGAAATGAGGATTAAAAATGAATATGTTAGAAAGATATCAAAGCAGCTCGTAGTTAAAGATTTTATCTTACTAAAAGATGAGAAAGCATGTGAAATATAATAATGGCATTATGAGATCAATTCTTTAGAAATCTCTTTGCAAAAATACATCATATATGTTAACAATTTGACAAATTGAATTTTAACATAATTGTAATACATAATAATATATTTAAGAATGAAGTTGGCATGAAAAAAGCAAAGAATAAATAAATATAATCGATATTTATCTTATTTTCAGAAATATGTTTTTTCAGGTCAATTGCCTAATTCGTATTGTTCACAAGTCTTAAAGTAGTTCTCTTCCAGCCAATTTTGAAATAAGCTTTATTTGCTATGATAATTGCAAAGATAAGTTTCACGAAATCTGATGAAATCCGGCACGAGAATAGATAAAGGAAGAAACGCTAAGTTTAAATGTCAAAATTTCGTTCAGAGCTGTGAGATTTAAGAGACTTGGGAAACGGGACTTGGGAAACAAGATGGTCTTTGCTGTTAAGCTTTTAAGCGCTGATTAAAAATATCGCCCGGCATTCGGAGGAGAGTCGTCCCATTTTTGTGACTTCCCGGCGCTCAGAAGACACAATTGCAAAAAAGCAGCAAAAATTAGCGCAACAAGATACGGCATGTATTAAGATATCGGCGTAAAGGGCCGTAAAGAGCCGTGTAACGATTGCCACCGACCGTTTGGCATATACCGCATCGTTTCAGAAATGCTGTATATCAGCAGAGAGAGAGAGAGAGAGAGAGAGAGAGAGAGAGAGAGAGAGAGAGAGAGAGAGAGAGAGAGAGAGAGAGCCACGTGGTTCGCGCGGAGGATTCGCGAGCGAAGTCGTGTTACGGGGTAGTGCCGGGGAAACGTTATTCCCCGAAGAGGATCGTGCAGGAGGAGGTGGTTCTTCGGGTCGCGTCGGACACGTCGGACGCGATAATGCTCCGCTGCAATGTCGGTCTCATTGCGCCGTTGCACCGTTGCAGTGACGTACCCTGGGGGGGCATTCGTGGGCTGTGTGTCGGTGTCGGTGGCGGTAACGCCGCTTCACAAGCACGTGCAGGCAAAGCCCTGGAAAAGGGATTGCCGCATTCGAGCGTAGGTGCACAATTTCGAGCGCCGCGTCGTGGGATTGATTTGCATTCTCCGGCTCATTTGTCGGGTCGTGTCCTGCGGGAATTCTTTGCTCTTCCTCTCTATCAACCCTCTTTCCCCCCGCTCTCACGCATATCTCTCTCTCTCTCTCTCTCTCCTTCTTCTTCTTCTTCTTCTTCTTCTCTCATTCTTCTTCTCTCATTTAGTTTTCGTCTTCCTTCCTTTCTTCGCGCCTTTGTATATTCTTTCAATCGTTTGCACGCTTATCGATCTTAACGCTCCTCTTCAACAAATTTAATCTATTTGTATTTTTGGTGAATTGTCATTTACTGCCATTTGTTTTACTTTTTCAATTTACTACGCTTTTCCAAATTTATCCTTCTATTAATATCTCCTTCTATTAATATTTTAATACAAAAGATCCACTTATTGGTCCAAGTGAATAATTCATGATCATTTGATGACGAAGAATTGATGATCTAAATTTCATTTTTATCTCACTTTTTATATTTATTGTTAAATTCATGAAAATGTAATCATGCTGTTATAATATATTCATTTCAGTTAGATATGACTATCTCTGTTATTTAAATTCGATGAATTTATTCAACAAATTTGTTTATTATAAATTCACCGTTTTTTCACGTGCATAAAATAACATTTTATACAGATAATGTATGTATAAATATCTTCTCGTTTAAAAAGTTATGAAACGTACATTCATACGTGTAGCAGTTACGTTCGTGACGTACAGCAAGATTCGAAATCAATTTGCAATTTGATAAACGCGAAATTAAGTCGCGCCGAGATCGCTCGGGCTAGTAAGATCGAGGAAAATGTCGCAATGATGAATGAGATTCGCGGGGCAATCGAGGCGAAATTCAACGATTAGACAGCGCGAAAATGGAGAACTGTGGAACTTGTAATAGGAAATTCTCTGTGGTGAAATTATACGGAGGAAGGAGTGCGTGTAATGTTGAAGCCAACGTATAGCGATGAATCTTCGTTTGGGATATACCAGTCGTATAAATTTCAACCGCGCGTTAGTCTATCAAGCAGGTGCGAAAATACTGAAACGCGATTGAACATTCTAAATTTACTTCGTAATATCGTCTATCGGATTTTAACGCAATACAGCTTTAAAAAAAAAAGCAGGGAAGTTAAAGGATACTAGAAGATACTCTTCGCTGTTCTTTGATTAGCCACGTTCAAACATGCAATACGTCCAATAATTCAATTAATGACAAATTAGCGTCATATATAGCTTCAAAGCTTTGTCGTGTTAAATAAACAGGTTTATTAATTAAAATGAGACCGTCGATCTCGCGACAACTTACACGCGTCAGTACAATAGAGCGACATACAAACGTGACGAAACTCAATAATTTTGGTCGTGTGATTTTCTACATATTATCGTTAATGGATACACGATTAGTATAATGGAGGTTTATTAATATGTACGTCTGCGAGCGTTGTTTCCCGTTTTAAAACACGTATACACCGCGCTATCATGCGCGGGATGCGGGGTTTACAGATACCTGCATGATAACTATTCTATTTGATTTGCACGCATTTAATTGTGTTTATATGTCAACAGTCATTTTGTTATTATTTAATTACCTGCGTCTCGACGCACGATCGATGCGAACTTGCATAAATAATCGGAGATGAGAATAACTCTTGAATAGCTCGGAAAGTAGTTATACTTACCTGTTATTTTCACTCGAGATTTCCCGGCTAATTTAATTATCTGCAAAATTTCTAGAAAACTGACAACGAAGGGGTTGACGATCTAGTCGTAGACGTGTCACGAATAATTTTCGTTTCCAGAGAGGTGAATTGCACGCGCGAGAAACTGCTGCCGCAGAGACGGACGATATAAACGTCGAATGAACTGACCAGAGAAGTTTGTGTCAGCAAAAGAGAACTAATTTGTAGTGTATATATTACAAATATTTCGATGATCGTACTATGTTTATTTACATGTTTATTTATATTAGATCTGATTAACACATCTATTATTATCACATGAAAATATGATGTAATTGGAAAGTAACTACAATAATTAGAAAGTAAGTAACTACTATTTTTTTCCTTTCATCAAAAAATATTATTAGTATTGATTTCTTGAACTAGTTAGTTAAATTAATAAATAAGATAGTCTGAAAAATATAAATATCTGTGTGGCATATTTAATGATTTGAAGATGAAAAATTCGGTAAATATTTTAGTAATTCTGAGAAGAGAAATTTTCCTTATACAAATGTTTTAACTCAATATACTGTATGCATTTTAGATACCTTATTTCGTTTAAAGCAACAGAAATATATTCATTTTTATATAAACAGAAAAAAACGTTTTAATCTTGAATATCTCCCAAAAGTCATTGGATAATAGATAATAGATAATTGCTGTTAGGTAAATTAAATCGCGGTATCGATCGTCACGAACATTAAATTGCTCCACCAAATATCTTTTGCGAGACCAAGTTACGTAAACGTTAAGAGTTTCCACAAGGGCTCCTCCGAAGTATCTGCACGCAGTGTATCGCGATTCAAAAGTCCTAATTAAATACGCAACATTAGATGCAAGTTGGCGAATCTGGTACGGAAATCTGGAAGCTTCGTTATATCTTTGCAATTTGGAGAAGTGAAACGTCAATATCGCAACGAATCTTCTTGCCAGAAGTTTCTGCCTCTGACAAAATAATTTTCCAAGTAAAGCATATGGTCGCGCTTCCTCGAGATACTTGTGTATCTTCACAGTAAAGGCACGAAACTCCTCAGTTAAATTAAACATATCAAATCAATGTGAATTACTTCAGAAAGAGAAAACTTTAGCAGAAATACTTGGGATGAAAGAGGATACTTTCGAATATGAATTAAATAATATAATTATGAAAAATGAAAAATTCCTAATCAAAGAAGACAAATTATTTATAATCTAAAATATGTTTTATAACAAAATATATTTTTTTCTTTATCAAATACAATTTAAAAAAATTCAAAAATCATAAAACGCATGGTGTGATTTTGTTTTAAATAAAATTTTATTTTTCCGTACATAACAGCGGTTACTCAAGTAATTTGAAAAAATAATACAATAGCGTATTGTTATAATCCGCACTTAGATAGAGGATTAAAGTATCATGAAAGGTGGTAAAAGGATAAGCCGAGTCAAAATGTGAAAATAGCAGGACAAAGGAGGTACTTGTAGAATTTTCTTTTTGCGTTTCTTCCTTTCTAACTTATCACGTTGCTGTACTGTACATAATCGTCTTAATACGCGATCAAATACAGAATTTTAAACTCCGATCTTTACAGATATAAGAGAAAAAACACAAAAAAATAAGTTTGGAAAATAATGTCAAAATCCAATATTTTTCTTTCATTTTTTTGAAAAACCGTTAAAATGTATAAAATGTCGCGAAAGAAATTTCAGGAAAAATATGCTACGTTCAAGAAAGATATTGATTTTCTTAACATTTTAATTCTTTTAATGTATGCAATTATTAAATCTTTTAATAACACAGACATCACAATTTCGGTAAAAAATAAAAGAATTTGTAAAAGCCTAGACACCTGAAAAATTGGTTTCCTTAATTTTTATTGTAATAGTTTTTTAAAATTGCAAAATAAAAAATTTAAACTCGTGTAAAAATAATTCAACGTTCGTGTAAAATAAGGTTGATAGTCAAAATATTATTCCTGAACATTGTGGTACTTACTTTTTATTCACTAATCATTTTATGGCTCAATTATTCCTGGATTCATAATTAACAGTTCTTCGTCTCTACGAAGAAGCATGATATACTTCCGATTACTGTAAATTTCGAACGGAACATGGCGAGATCCAGTGTGAAGGAAGTGAGAAGGAGGAAGGGAAAACCGAGTGCGATTACTTCCACCTGTTTTCTTCTCTCTCCTTCTCCTACTTTCCCTCTTATTGCTGTCTCAAGATTTCATTCGCTGCCGCTGGATCGGCGTGCCAGTCGGATTAATGTTTCAGAAATTCAATTACGAGTTCCTTGACAGCTGTCTGAGTCGAGTAGGATCCAATTAATGCTCGCGATGCGGGCGTCGTTGTTGCCGCTCCTACTCCGCCGAGTTCGTTTAAAACATCGAACTGCAAGAAACTACGGAAACAAGGACAATAACGCGTGAGGGGCGCGCTATTTTATAAAATGAAGCGAAATGACGAGCAAGCTGAAAAGCTGAAGTATCCCGGTTTATGCGATAGTCGATGCGACGTCGGGCCACGTAGGTACTCCTAAGAGCATCCGCGACGGGGATGAGAAGGAGAGGGAGGGGGGGGGAAGGTCAGGAGATGAGGGTAAAAGTGTGAGAGGGTCGCCGATCGAAGGGCGCCGGGAGAAACGATGCTCCGCTTCACTTTCTCCACCGATTTCTCGAGACACGATGGAAAAAGCGTGTGTTCCAATTTGTAGGCGTTTCGCGCGCTTTCACAGTCTCGTTTACGACGTTACGTGGGGAGCATATTGTTTCCTCTGGCAAATACGATCCCCGTTTGACGGCGAATAAAGTTGTAAAAGTCTCGTAGCCGATCCGGTCAGCGTACAAATGTTTTGCGCGCGATTAAAATCTGTTAATTAGAATAAAAATCGCCCAAATATGCAGACAATCTCTCTAATATGTTGCAAGAATTATTAACAACTATGTAAACGATTCTAATGGAATGTTTTGTATTCGTTTTATCTCAAAGGATGATATATTTATTTCAAAGTTTTTCTTGTCGAAAAATAGAGATATATTATACAAAGAGAGAAAGGGAGAGAATGAGGGAGGAGGTGAGGGTCGTGCGCGGCATATGCATGGTGCAGATTAACGTAAAGTGCTTCATGCGACATACGTGCAATGACATTGCATACCATATTTTATGGAATTTGCGCAAAACAAGTATCCATGTCACGCTTTAATACATAAATTCTCCCGAGCTTTTTGGAATATTGTCGCCGTTATCCATAAATTAACGCGTTATCCATAAATACATAATGATAAATAAATTTCTGAGAATATAATAAACAATATTATTCAATGTAGGGATCAAAGCGGCGAGTGGCGCGGCGAAGGGGGATTGCTTAGGCGGAAGAACGAAAAAACGTCTCGAATCGGATCTTAGTGTCGCGGAAATGTCTAAGAGAAAATGTTTTCTAGCGGGATAAATCGTCCGTCATATAAGAATAACAGAAAAGTTTGAATTCAATATCGCAGCGTCGCGTCGGTTCTCGTTCGTAAGTTATTGAGTTTCAAAGTGCAATAGTCAATTCGACGGTACGTGCCGCGCGTACACTGCCGTCGCCGATTCGCCGGCGGTCGATGTGACGAATTTTACTTCCGAACTTTGAAATCCAATAACTCACGGCTCGGTCATCGAATCGACGTGTTACCGGACGGTTTGCCGAGTTTCGGGCAAGCTCATCGCTCTTCATGCGTTTCGCTCCTTGCGACGCACGGCAGACCTCGAGACGCCGAATTTATGGAGCTGCTTCAACGATGTATATCTTGGCATTAGATTTAAGGTCAAAAGCGACGGTAATCGTATCTTGCATAGAATCGAGTCTATGAATATAATTTGTTGAAATCTCGTTATTATGGATATGTACGTCGAGATAATTTCTCTCGACGTAAAATGGAAGAGAGAAGAGAGCTAGTTTTGAACAAGAGACATTTTTGAATAACAATATCTTTTGTGTCAGTTTGTCAGAATAAAGACCTGTCGTTTTTTTGAATAAACTTCGTGCAGTACGCGAGAAATATGGATATTTTGCAGTCAATATTCTTTCTATTAAAAAAAATGACAATTTTTAATTTTGTACTTTATAAAATTAATCTGAAAAAAATTTGTTCAAAATTGCTACTCTATACCAATTCTTTTATAATCGTAATATTAAAAATTTTCATTAAAATAGTAGTTTAATTTTTTCCCATTTATTTTAAATAATAGATAAAAACTGTAAATTTTATTTTTTCATGTTCATATTTTTATAATTGTATGTAAAATAAACAAAAATAGTTGTATGTAAAATAAACGAAAATAATTTTTACTACAAATTAAAGCAGTACGCAATGCAATATAAATATATGTGCTTTTATTTATTGTTATTATTAAAAAAAAATGGCTATTTTAGCGTAATATGAATAATACTATGATAAATTTTTTTTTAGATTTTTTAGACATAGCATTTAGACAAAACATAGAAAGTAATATTTTATCACTATACTCTCTATACTCTCTTCTGTTATATTAAATGCAAGAAATATTTTTATAATATATTTCAAGATCAAGAGACAAGCCCAAGTAACATCTCGCACTGATCATATTCCTGGTAATGATCATTAAGTACCGCATCAATTACGACGTTTAGATCTACGACGTGTCGACTAAACGTCATTACACCCATCCTCCGTTCCCCTGCTCGCCAAAGTATATAATTACGCTTTAATTATCCTCCGCTCGAGGTGATTCTGCGGTTATGTGAGAGTGAACGTTCGTATGTAAGCTAAACATGGTGACTACACGACTCTTACACAAACCAAACACTATATACGTAGTACACGTCCACGCGGCACTTCGATCGAGCCTCCCTAATAGAGATTCCGTGAAGCTTGTCGTTTCCTACCGGAAGAAACTTCGATTCCGTGATAACTTAGGGTATGCAATTACCATCCATCTAGCGAATGGCATGGGTAACCGGGGTGGTCCCGACCCAAGAGTCGAGAAAGGGTGAGAATGTATTGGAGCAGATGGATCGCAGGCTTGTAAATCGACAGTAGGCAGTCAGTTGAAAATCTTGATCCCGATTGAATGAATGGCGATAATCGTCCACTATTATTTTGTAATAACCCTATAATAATCCTTTATTGTTATCTATTTAATTACTCTGCCGAGCCGACTATGAAAGTCATTAATTTAATTAACGCATTCAGGTATATTAATCAAGTAAAAATTTGAATAACTAAAAAACATAATAAAAAACGAGGATTGAATAATAATTAAATTAAAAAATAAAATAAGAGGTAAAAAAGACAAAAATCATGTTGTTTAATATACAAACAGATATACATTAACGTCTTCAAAATAAAATTAAAAAATTTTGTTATTTGTCCGATCTTCCGCAAATTTATTTATTGTTGCGATTCATTGTCGTTGAAGATAATAAGCGAATTGGCCACGAATCAACCTTCGAATTACACGATCCGTATGAGTCACACGTTCGGACTATCGCATTCGCGTCGCAAATACTGCGAAGGGCTGATCGATCTGTCACGTATATTCCGGGCGCACGCGAAGGGATGGAAAATCCATGGCCTTTGGTGGACTTTCAAGGTGTTCTATTTCTGCATTAGGTGATCACTTTTCTCTTTCTCTTCTTTCTTCGGTTTTGCCTGGTACTTTCCTTTCTTCCTCCCTCCGTCTATATTCGATGACGGATCGTTTAGGTGAAACGAGTTTTGCTGACTAACGGCTCGCTGTTTCTTTCGCTTTCCGCGTCTTCGTTCTTCCCTTTTTTTTTTTCTTTCTCTCGACGGCTCGATCCGTCGCCACAGTAGCAGCGACAGCGGCGACAGCAGCAGCAACAGCAGCCATCAATGTCGGCGATGGAATTCCGATCGGAAGATTAGAGAAAACGATCGCGCGGCAGTCGTCCAGAACGTCCATGAAGAACTTACGCGGAGAAATCTCGCGAGAGTTACGAGTCTCACGGTCGAGTTAGGGGTCGAGGGGCATCTTTTTCCGGCAGGAGAGGAAAAGTCGTGGACGAGAAAGGAGAAAGACGTAGCAGGAGAAAAGGCGAGAAGTTTTCCCGCACGGACCTATCTCTCCGCGCTGGTGAGTAAATAAATAAACTACGAAGAGACTCGAAAAGTATCGAGATTTCTTCGTTGTTCGATCCGACTTGCATCTCGCAACCAACCACCCTCCCATCTCCATGCCCGTCCGTCCGTCCGCCCCCTCCCTCTTCCACAGCCCAGTTTTATTTGTAATTTTATTTATCGTTTTCCTTTAACGTTAACCGCAAACTCGATACGTACTTTATTGCCTCGCTTCTTACCGATGCCTTTATGAGTTCCGCTTACACGATTTACCTTCGCGGGATAAATGCGAGAAACGGCCCCGTCTTCTGTATTGTCTCCTCTGCGGATGCATTTCCCGCTGGGTTTATCCCGCCGGTTCTTCTCTTCTATTTTTCGTTCGATCTTCTCGCTACGTATCTTCCTCTCTACATTACCACTACCGCTCGCGGTCTTAATAATTCCAAATGGAAATGGAATTTGCACGCGCCCCGTATCCGCGCACTGTCGATGCAACAACGATGGTATAGTTTTTCGCTTTCGGCGCACGTGTAAAATCTACTGGGAAGTCCGCTGGGAGGTCTAGTCCTTCATTACAATCCACCATTTGCGTTGTAACGAACGAACGGCGATTTCGCCGCGCACCGCGTTCCCTGCGTGCTGTGCATACATATAGAGAATTCACGCCCGTTGGCTTGGAACCCGGGTTGGTATACATTAGTGATTATGCCGCGATATTTCGGTTTTATTGTGCGGTCCATATACCCCGACGAATTATTTAGCGAGTCCTGCGCCACCGAACCGATCATTTATCGTTGTTATACCGCGGCAGAAACGTGCTATTGCAAGGGATCGTACTACAAGCCGGTCATTCGAAAACTGATCAAATTAACCCCTCGAAGTCCTCTTTACGTAGGCATAACTTGATTAATGGAATAAATCAATTCAATTATGGAATGCAGGACTAACGTAATCATGACGGGCGTAAATTGCCGATCAACTGAAAGGAGGTCCTTAATGCCTTATGCAATATTTATTTTTTGCTTTGTTGTTAACGTTATCCTTTATCGATTTTAATGTTGAAAATAATGAATATAAATAGTTAATATAAAAATTATTTAATATAAAATTTAATATACCAAACAAAAAAAATCTTTTTATATTAAAAAATGTTTTTCTATTCTATATATTAGTTGATATATTGAATACAACGTTGGTTTCCTTTGTTTCTTTCTTTTTTTTCATTTTAACAGAAATCTCTTACATTCATACATCAAAAAGAATTTTTTCTCAGTTCGCTTTTAGCAATCTTAAATATAACGTTTGAAGAAAAATATTAAAGATTTTTAGCGGAATTTACCAAACGAGATTTTGTTAGGTACGTCGTAAAATCGGATGTTGTAATTGGAGAGAAATAATGAGGGAGGATGTGCCGGAACGAAAGGAAAGTAATAGGTATGCTGAGAAGAGGAATGCAGAAATTATATAATGAGGGTAAAGTAGCGTCTTGTTTCAATGAGGTATGTATTATCTCTCTTGCATATATAAAATAAAAGTATATATCGATCGATAAATTGCAGAACGCATAGTGGCGATGCGCACCTGTTTAACTCCATCATGCTTTATGAACAAAGGCAAACAAAATTTTTCATGATAAAATTCTCTATAATATTTTCATTTAATACTTCGTAAAAAAGTCGAACGAAAACTATAAGGAATCAATTATTTAAGATTATCTTAAAGATATAAACTTTTTTTTTAAATACATAAAAGATTATAAATTTAAGACAAATGCGTTTTTGCTTAATACAATGCACACAAAAATTTCTTTAAACTAATTAATAGTAATTATGTCAAATATGAACTAAATTATTATCATATATATATATATATATATATATATATATATATATATATGAGAAATTAAATAAATTTAAAGTTCTAAAGTTGTTAATTTGTCAATTCGAATATAACATGAGATTGTAAGATTAGTTAAGGATACAGTTTAGAATTATTAAATTAAAGAGATTCTAAATGGCATAAAGCACGAAAATAGTATCTTAATGCACGAATTACAGTATTTTAATATAGAATGTTTAGTACATCTTTCCTTTAGAAGAATAGAGTTTCAAGACATTTATGCGACATGCATTCGACATATAGTGAAAGACATCGGATATTTTTGGAAGCAAGAAGGTTGAATTCAGAGAGAAGAGATGGTGAGAAGACAAGTAAGATTTCTATTTTAAACGCTATCGATTATAAATCAAATTCTTAAATATACTCATCAAGTCGACTTACGTTCTATTACAAAATTTGGTCACACATTAATTAATCATGGAATTTGCATACGACAAAAGTTTTATGAATACGAACATCTGCCAATATGTCTGTCGATATTAGGAAAAGAAAAAAAAAAACAATTCCCGGATATCGAGGCCATTTCCTTTTCAAAATAGTAATTATTATAGAACAAAGTCTTGATTTATAAGATAAAACCGCACAATAATCTGACAGAGTTACACACAACTGTCGACACTACGATTATTTTGTGCACACAGAAAGCAGTTGACGTTCGTGTAGCTTATGGCAATATTCTCACCTGCATTCCAGAAGCGCGCTCCTACCCCTGAGGGTGTACGCCGGGACATTTATGTGGAGTAGCCTCAGAGCAGCGACTGAAACAGAAAAAGAGAGAGGGAACTCGCGTGAGATCGCATAAATGTCAATTGCGAGTATATACGTCGTCGCCTGGGGGTGCTATCGATGCGATGTCGCCGGAAATGCGAGACAACGATTCCACGAGTGTTCGATTATATTGCGGAATAAAAGAACGAAAAAGATGTTTTTTTTTGTCAGCAGAAATGATTATGAATATCTTTACATATAAGTTTTTTAACGGGCAACTCCTTTTTTCTGGGTAATGCGCAAAATTTTATTTATTTACAAAATTTACAAAATAATTACAAAATCCTTTTATTGTTCTATTATTTTCTGCAATTTTATTGTATTATAAAATTTCGTTATTAATTTTGATAATCAAACTCAAATGTAAAGATTTATCTAAATCAAAATATCTTGAACTATTTTCTTTCAAACTTTCTTTCAAACTTATAATTAATTATAACGCATCTTTTTTTTTTTATAAAGGAATCTTTTAAATTAATTTATGGCTCTAAGTTCCTAAGGTTCTGAGAGAATGGATGAAAGAACTGTTGCAAAAGTTTGGTTGTTAGATCAAGTTTGATCAGAAACTCACCAACAAGTAGTACTTCAATACTACTCGCTACCGATATGTAGCACGACTTGAATAGAGAACGTTTTCAAATGCGAGACTTTCTTTCACGCCTAAATCGGTAAATCTCTTGACCCAGTGCCAAGCGCACAATAGACGTATTAAAAAAAAACGATACTATGGTTACTCGACCTACCGCGGATCTTTTTGCAGAGAAATATCGCGCCGACCTTCGGCTTGAGCTTTCAATAGTGACGAGGGTCGGCAAAGCTTGGAAAATTGTGCCGCGATTGGATGATCCAAAGAATTGGAAGTAGATCGTGCTAGATGCTCAAATAATGGAAGATAGACTCTGTTAGGAAGTTCTTCATGATTTTATCCCCCATATATATCTCCGTTCATATGTTTTTTCTCTCTCTCTCTCTCTTGATAGGCTTCCTGAGCCAAAAACCAATGATTTTTATTGAATGTATGAACTGGTAATAAAAATTTATATAACTGGAAAAGAGAAATATTTTTATATGATATCAAGTAGTATATGTATTGTTCCAAGAAATTGTTTCATAAAAGATAAATATTTATTTATATTTACTTTATTCCAAAAAAAATTATTTTTAAACGTTATATTTATATAAATATATGAATATTTTTTTTCGTATTTTACATAACTCAGTTTATTGTTAACTCATATCTAAAATTATGACTTGAATATTTTTATACAAGCAAAATCAATATTTTCACGTCAAACTAAGTTGTCAAACTAAGTTCATTACTCTTTAAAAATTTTAATAATTTCAATCTGACGCGTTTTTATTCTCGGCAGATAAAACTAAGGAGAAATTGCCGAGCAACATATAGATAGATAGAGACTACATAGATAGTCTCTTATATTTTTTTTATCGTAGCAAACTATCTGCATGTAACAACTAGTAGAGGTCGGTATCTAACTTTGTCGTCATTGCCGTTGTCGTTGTCGGTGTCGTCGTCGACGTTGTCGTCGTCGCCGCTGTCAGAAGGACAGAAATGGACGTAGAGAGCAAAAAGGTTAAGAGCCAGAATTCCTAGGCAGAGATGAGGTGAAATTTTCAGTACCAGATTAAATGTGGAGGCTAGAACATTCCAGACGCCGGTCTTGTCTCGTTCTGCGCTCGTGCACTCGTAAATGTAACCCGTAGATAGTTCGTAAGACGAAGATCTCGTATACATATTAATTCGCCGTGGAATAAAGTGGAGACTATATTCCGTGCATGGCAGCAGTGAAAGAGATGAACGAGTTTATTCCATACTTAAGTTAACGATAAAAAGTTGATGCGTGTAAATTTCGATGGAAATGCAGCTTAGCGGCAACAAGCTACTTTGAGATTACTTTGCCAAATCAAAGGCAGAAAATGTGCATATTAAATTATAAACTAATAATTAAATTTAAATTTTAAAATTAAACTGCAAAATATTGAACTTTAAAATTTTTAAAAAAATCTAAGTATCATGCACTCTCGAAGATAAAAATAAAAACGTCAAAGATCAATATACTTTTTTAATTATTATCAATTTTATAAACATACCAATTATTATCAAATATTTATATTTTTTAATTTTACGTTACGGCGAAGTAAATTTCATTTCTCGTCTCGCGTCCCGCCGTAATATTTTCCTTTCTATCCTTTCATTGACCTGTCGATCCTTCGGAGCTTCCGATGTCTTTACTTGACATGGTAAGTATCAAAATTCGAACGTCACTTCGAAGTTTTCGCCCGTTCGTAGGACATGTCTAAACAGTTTAACCAGCGACGCGCGCATGAGAAACGTCGAGCAAACCGAAACTTTCTGCGGGAACCTCACAAGCTTTCGTAATTGGAGAAGGGAGAAGAGATGAAGAAGGACTTTGGTCTGCTTCTCGATTCTGCATATACCTGACAAAGTAAACTGGTAAACTGGTAATGTTCATCTGGTGGAAATTGTTATGCCCTGTCAGAAGCAAGCTAAGGGGTGACGTAGGTCCAAGGCGAATCCGAGTTTCGAGATCACCCTAAGAGGATTAGATAAGAGAGAACACTGCCCACAACACGCCAGTGTAACACATTGTGTGTGGTTTTTAGGGCATTACAGCGAAAATCGATGTTCCCCTCCTTTGTTCCATCGTATTTTCTGAAGCTAAAACATTGGGAATTCATCTCTTTTATCATTCTACAGTTAAATTATCCGTAAATTTCTTATCGTAATTCAAATTTCGTGTAAATATACTTAAATTAATTAATTAACTTGAGTTAACATAAAATTAACTTGAGTTAATTTTCCTTTTAAATTTATTTACAATTATTTGCTATATAATTTTTTCTAAACATGTTTCTTTATTTGATGCTTTGTAAAGACATCGAGCGTTGAGTGGCGATTTGTGCGAAGCAAAGTGTGCGCGTAGGATTATTCATCCACGTGATTGTCATTGGAGTCGTTAAAATCTAACAGGTCGACGCAATTGCGACAGATCGACCGAACAAACGGGGAATAACGAACGCGTTTTGCGTTAACGATGTAACGTTACTCTATTATCCGCAGTTTGAGAGGAAAAGTGACTCGATTGTCGACGCATCGGGCAAGCGTAAAATTTGTGAATCTCCGATTAATTCGTAGTTCGATTGCGAGAAACGCGACGACGCATTCATTAATATTGCGTCTTGCCGATCGTTTCCTGGCTCTCATTTCAGAACGTCCATCGCCTCTCTAACAATAACATCCTTCCGGTACGTATTCCGGTCTCGACGATCGGCTTCAAGTGAGATAAGTGACTTCTCCCTCTCGACGAGTCACCTTTGCTCGTGATGCCGGCCGAGAGAACACGATTATATCAAGAGGATCGTGCTTCGATTTGGCCCGAGAATTAATTGCACCGGGATTCAGCTTTGCATAGAGTCGCCAGAGCCATCGCCTCTTCACGAAAGTCTAAGTTCGAGACGATCATCGCATGCTCTCCGTCTGACGATGACTTAACGGTTGTGCTAAAATTTGCATCGAGAATTTTGAACAATCGATAGTCTAGTCTTTCTTGTGATAATAATACATCACATGGTGTCATGCAACTTGTAACAAACAAATTATGGATTGAACTTCCTCTTTATAAATCTTTCTTTATAAGAAAGATTTTAAGGATATAACAATATTTTATACGATCAAAATATTAATGCAGATAATAATGTAGATAATAAACAAAAAAATTTTAATTAGAAAACTCGTTAAATAATTCACTAAAAATTAATTTTGCCGATATTCCATTTTTTTTCTTAAATAAATAATATGTTACATATTTTTTGCTTTTTACGACTCATCATAAATCTTAATCTTCATTAAGAATTTCTTTATGCGACATATACAATCTCACATGGATTAGGGACTTTACACGACAATGCCACTTTATCAGTCAGTGTAACCCCGAAACTACCTTGTTCTTGCTCTAAACGACATTAAGAGACACCCTTCTCGTGCTATGTATTACCGTGTTAGCGTGGGTTATGTTGTTCTTGTGCCAGACAATGCGGAGAGTGCTATTTCTAAAGATGACAAGCTAATTTCGCTGTATAACTTGTTATCCTTTCCACAAACTATTTCTAAAACTATTAAAAGCGAAATACAAGAATGCAGAAAACATGACAGATATGTTTATTCTGTTTTTTTCACAAATCTTTCGTAAAAAATAAAAACTTTGATTGTTTTATTACTATTGTGCCATCTAATAATATTATCTTCATTTTGGCGCGAAATCTCACATTAATTATACGGACTTTGCCGATCGGAATTCGTTATCAAGTTTTCTAACAAACCCGCGTAATCATGAGACTCAAAGTCCCATATTCTTATCATATTTCATGTCAAAAAATGAGATTGTAGAATTTTTAACAAGATCCCGATGAATATGCGTGTTATAACATACTAGCCCCTAGAAATGAGACCATATCGTAGAGCGCGATAGCTCTGCATAATGGACATATGCGCAGGGAGGAAGTGCATAAAAGGACGACGGGGAAGATAGAACTGCACCTCGTTGCATTCTATTTTAATACTGACTTATCTAACAGCGACGTAATAACGCATCTAAAAAAGCGCTATCGTTAAAACTTCTTGCGAGTCGTGGCAGCACTGAGGTATCTTTAATTTATGCAGTGTTCGCATTTCGGGCGTTCGTTTCGAGAGAGAAAGAGAGAGGAAGGGAGGGGAAAGGGAGACAGAGTAGCCCTCCGCGTTACGGTGGCTTTCCCGGAACGAAGTTGAAATTCATTATAAGCAGACATTAATTTTACGCGGATTAATAACGACGCTTCCCTATCCTTTATCACGGACGGAACACCGTGAGTTGGCGCCGACGCGACGCCGCGTCTCACCCTGCTGTGTTTTAATTAATTCGTGCCACGCGCACGTGTTTGTGTAGCCTGTCATTTTGTCGCTGTCTTTCAATTGCCCGAAAGAGAGACGCGACCGAGTGAGCGATGCGAAATTGTAGGGCAGAAGTCAAATACCGGCTAAATGCCACAAATGATGTTCTGAATTACGACAAAAAACATTTGATTTTCCGTGTCTATAGATCACAAAAGTGCTAATTCAATATCAAGCGGTATAAAGAATTTAATTAACTGGCAAATAGGAACAGAAAACAAGAAAATAGAAACAGGACAATCGTTTAGATATACTTTGTTATTGAGAGAGAGAGCGAGAGAGAGAGAAAGAGAGAGAGAGAGAGAGAGAGAGAGAGAGAGAGAGAGAAAACGCAAAATTATAACCTAAATATTTTTTTAAAAACAAAATATCAAAATTTTATTTATTTTATATTTCCCTCTTTTTTGTCATAAATTTAAAACGCGACTCTTTTTATTACGATAAAAATAAAATTTTTATCATGAAACTGTCATTCCATCTTTAATCCTCAAGTTAATAAAACTCTCGTCTATCATCCACTCCGCTCGCTATCATAAATATCGAGAAACTTGCTTGATGGAGCGAAGCCAAGTGCGTGATCATCAGGTTCGCCCCGGCGAATCGAATAATGACTGGGTACGATGGTGACGGGCCGAGTGGGCGATCATCGTTATCGCTTCTAGCGACGATAAGATAAGATCGACCCAACTCGCTATTTCTGCCGAGTCGAACAAAACGCGTTTGTTGTTCCTCGGCGAATTTACCGCACTGCGCCGTTACTCGGGCAAGCGAGTTACGATGTCGAATCGATGATACTCGCCTGCGCGTCATCGTTTTCGTGCGATCCCGCCCCGAGGCCCCCCCCTTGCTTTTCAGAGCTATCGGCCCGTCGTCATGCCGGGGGTTCATCGCGTGCAAACGCTTTTTCCTTTCGTGCCCTTTTACCCGTGCCATTTTTGCGCGGAGTCATTACCATAGTTACGCCGGAGCCGCTCCGGAGCTTTCATTTCGAAAATTCCGTTCCGCGAATTCGCGTATACGCTTTGCTCGGTTTTCCCTCTGTTTTCGCACGTTATATCACTGCATATACGTAAAACGGGGCGGCAACGCGCTATCCGGCAGCTCGATATATGGATGCACCGTTACTGTCCTATTTCTTGACGGCGCCTATATAATATGTAATTACATGGCACGGTAAAACGATATTAGTTATTCTACTTGAAAGATATTGATGTATCACAGTTCTTTGTTCTACCGCCTGTGCATAACAGAAGAATAGCCTGAATAATTCAGCGGCACTTTCCGCGCGCGTAATAGTCGCTTTGTCCCTGACTCCAGGCATTCAAGCGCTTCGTCTTTGCTCTTGCTCGTGCGATCGTTGTCATCCGGCATGCTGGAGAACAGAATTATATATACATTCATAGAATATAGAGTGTTTTAGAATAGTATATAGAATTTTAGATGATTCTTCTTTCGATCCGAGGTGTCGGCAATTTTAATTGACGAAACGGCTGCGCCGGCTGATATAAATTTGCTATGTCAGCCGAAACAATAGCATCCATTTTCTCCACATCATCGTCAATTTTTTTCCACTTAAGAAGGATTAGCATCTCGGATCTTAAATCTCAATATCGAATGCATGAAATTAAGATATGTATCTCTAGAGAGATGCATATGCATATGCGTCTTCCATAAATTGTATACGCATCTAAGAGATACATGCTCCGTTCTTGTGTAACGTGACATAGTAAAAATATATATCTTCCTCTTCCTCTTTTTTTATACGTAAAATAGATAAATATTAAAAATTACACTCACACACAGAACACTCATTTATTTCCTAGATCCCTTTTACATGTCTAATTATTAATTTCAAGAAATAAAGATTTCTCACGTTTTATCCCACGATGAGTTTTAATTGTTGCATTTATTGAAAACGATTGCAAAGAGAACAACGAAAATACCCTATATTCTTCGCAATAGATATACGGCATAATATGGATTATTCACAAACCTATATGTATGTACGGAGATTTAATTTTGAAGAAATTGCTTCGGACAGTCTCTTAACGAATCGGTGGAAAAAAAAAAAGAGGAGAAAGAAAATCAGTCTAAAGTAGTTCTGTCTGGAGCGCGAGATTAACGAGAGTAACAAGAACGTAATGTAAAAATACACAAGTAGGAAAAGAGAGAGGGCAACGGAGAAATCGAGTATAAAATTGTCCGTGGTCGCGCTCGCGCGACGAGCAATAGGGCCTTTGTCTGGCGACCGCGCGGTGGTTGAAATAAAAAATAATTAGTCGCTTTCAGCTTCTAAGCGATATAGTACCGCAAACTCCTTTGCGCCAGAATGGACGGTTAAGCTTTCCAGCTTGGATAAAGGAGGAATTAACCATGGAAGTCCTTTATATTCGTTCGCGACGTTAAACGCGACTTCTATTGACCCGTCTTCCAACGTTCATGTATTCCACCACACTAGATTCCGGCAAACATTTGCCAATCCATGAAACGTGATTACGTCCTTACGGTAGTTAAGCATGATTAATTATCAGTTTTTATATCTTTTGGTCATTAAATCCGGCAAGGCGGTTTAGGATTATTTAACGATGTGAAAAATGTACCTTAATGTACCTTAATGAGAACGATCGAAAAAAAAGTCAGTATTTTCATATCGCGCATTTACTAAATTGTAGTAATAACGTATATTGGCAGATAAGAAGAAAAATGAAAATAAATGAGAGAATACATAAAATTCAAATTCGTAAATGGATATGAATTATAATATTGATATAATATTGATATTCAAGAGAAGATATGTGTGTGTGTGTGTGGCTTAAGATATCACCATCGTATATCCAGTAATATTTAGTTTCGCTGAATAATTTGATTGTCTGAACACTTATCATCCTGTCACAATAATTCGCTTGAGGACTGGTGGTAAAAGTTATAAGTGCTTCAACGTGCGCGTCGGTGTTGTTTTAGATTATTCTACTTATCACGCGAGAGGCCCGCTAACTCTTCCCGGTCATGTGTTCACATCGAACAAACTTCACGCGTATTCCATTTTCCGTCGCTTCCGAATATGTTACATAGTTATCCCAGCGGCGATTGTTCCGATCAGAACCGTCTTCAAGCATTTGGCCAGGGCCGACTAGCGAAATATGATCTACGCTCCCAGGTAGAGAAGCGAGAGATAAGCCGCTGACCGAAAGTTTGTGCATTAATTCTACGTAAAGCCCGACTGCTATATAGTCATTTTCACCAGCAATGCGTTAATAAATAACTGGAAAATGCTGTTTGATAGTTCCGAGGAAATATTAATGAATAATTTTTCTCTGAAATTGAAATTATTACAGGATTGAACCAGGCACGCACAAGCTATCGATAAAAACATTAGTGCTCGCATGATTAATGCGCTCGTGGTTTCGACGTGGGTTCGCATCGGTAGGTATTTTGCGTTTGCAGCCGCGATGGTTACATTCCGATAATCCGTGCAGCCAATGACAAGTCCATTTCTTTCGCGAGACCGCGCGTTTGATTAACCGAACTAGAGATTATATCCCAATAAAGAGAAGTACCTGACAGTCCTCTTATCTTATCCCGTAGCTACCTGTCCGAACGGGTTAAGACTCGTATCTGGTCACGCTACACAGATGGATGCGCCCCTTATATATATATATGTACCGTACACTCGGAATTAAAGCCTCGGAGAACCGGGGTAAGACCGGGGACAACATGGTAAGGCAATGGTCGGCCGGCCGACCGGCCGGGCATTATCGTATTCAGATGAGCTTCACGTGACTGGAAGAGCGACGCTCGACATTAACGTTTCCATTATAATGATACGACGTACCGCGGGCTCTCGTCCGCGGGTGTAATCCTCGAGTTTAATTGTCGCGCCGGGGACACAACAGTCGCGCGATACATTCTCCCCGGCTCGCTCTCCCGTGCAATTCTGAAAATCGCTGCTCTCCCGGGCGCGATCCAGCTATGAAAGGTCCACGATTCCCGGGTGCACTTTTCACGACTGCACATCGCGCGGTTACCTCGCAGACACACCGGTGAATGGTAGATCGATTTCCATGAGAACGAGGAGCGAGTCTCGGACAATTGTGAAAAACTTAACCGTACAGACATGCAAATATTTATCCTTTTTAATTATCAGAGCTGGCTAGCTGTAAATCGCTAATAGGATCCGCTGTGTAAGATCGTTACTTCATTTTCCTCATGAGACTTATAATAACATGGATACAGCACATTTTCTAAGACTCTCCGTCAGTTTAGATTTCCTAAAGCTCTAAGCTCGCCCAGCTCGCCCAGCAGATAACCGCTGTAATATCGCGAGGATAGAAACAAATGCCGATCGTTCGCGTTATTACAGGTAACAGAGATATTAGCCATGGCGCTCCCGTTCCATGTGTTTCCTTTTCATGTTATAAACTGCGCGAGCATGTAGCATGTATGTTCTCGCTCCGATACGACCCACGCTCCGCCACGGTACGTCTAATTACAGGAGTCCACGGGAGAAACACGATATCTATAGAATTATTTCTCCTTTATTCGTCGCGGAAACGAGCGCATAATTAGACATCCGACCGCAGGAAGTTCGAGCTGATGCGACTTTAAATTGACGTCTGGACTCGCGTTTCGCTGCGGATGGAAGTAGATAGAACAACGATCGTTAACAACGGTTACCACACGATTATTTCGACGAACCAACGAAATAATCGTACGTACCGCGGGAATAAGTTTCCAAAGCTCTTTCCACGTGAATTCCATGTTAACGTTCGCGTCGGAGCTTCCGCCGTCTGTTCGAAATAACGGAAAGTTCCCGCTAAAAGCAAGTTATCCCGTGAAGATAAGGAAAATCCAGCAAAATTAGATCCACTCGTCTCAAAGGGGAATTAATAATTCTGATAAAAAGATTTTTCAACTTTTAAAAAGTCTGATTTATTTCTTAAAGATTGTTTTTTTATTATGTGGCACAGTGCCTAAATCTCAATCTAAAAATATGTTGATGAACTTTCGAGAATTTTTTCGAGAAACCTAACCTAATGTGCTCTTAATTAAAGTAACCTAATGTGCTCTTAATTAAAGTTTTCGAAATAAAAACGAAAACAGGATAAAATAGCTGGTATTCTTATAATTGATGCCATAAAACTGCAGTGATAAATTATATATCAATACTTATATTCTCTCTCTTTCTCTCTCTCTCTCTCTCTCTCTCTCTCTCTCTCTCTCTTCCTTCTTTTCCTCTTTTCTTCTCTCTCTTTGCATTGCTATCTGAGAAACTTTCTCTTGTGGTTAAACTACTTCAAAACTCAATATCGCTGTTTCGTTACACGCCGCTAAGATACGAACATGCACGACTGCATACTGGCAGCCGCATTGCCTTGACATTGACGAATTGCCACACGCTTTGCTCTTCTCGGAATTTAAATGGCACCATCTACATATCTGAAAAAGAAAACTTTTCAGCTGGAAGACTGGAGGAAATTTTTCGAATAAAATTGCTTCCAAATATGCTTCTTTCACCGCGAAGTTTTTGTCATTTAATCTTTATTAACTTCTTTTCAGTCATCCCTTTCAATCTCTAATTAATAACCTTTCACTTAGTCATCCCTTTGGTGATTAAGGATTTGCCAAATACCTTAAATGCTTCATTTTTGATATATGTAGAAATTAAAAGAATAATATTTGCAAAGAAGCTATTAAAATTTTTATTCTATATTTATTTTTTAATGAAACTTATTGATAAGAATTGATACTTTATGTGTAAAATCACGTACAGAGAAATCAATAATAATGAAAGCTTATAATTAAATATATAAGAATAAAAAAAGAAGAAAAGAGGAAAGAAGAACAACGATACAGACAAAGACTACAGCGTCACGAAATGAATGAAGAGAAAAATAAGAGGAATTATAAAGGGAGAAGAAAATCAGATTAGAGAAGGTGGACATCGTAAAAAAGAGGGAGTTAATGGACAGCTATTGTCAGAGGAAATACGTAGATATCTCTACAGGAAGAGAAAACGATCTATAAGAAATCTATTAACAATTCTAGCGGGTCGACAAAATTTTTTTTTAATCAGATTGTCTCGCATAATCTCCGTTCTCTCCGATCCTCATCCTTTACTGATCGTCCCTGGCGACTCCGGGGGACGTAGGGAAGATAATTGTTGCCCGCGGCTGGACAGTCGTCGGATAAAGTCACCTCCTCGTCTCGTTTATGCCCTTCGTATGTATTCGTGCGCGCGCGCGCGCACACACGTCCACGGTACTTACGGTGATAAATTTGTCCGGTGATAAGAGTCCCGATTTTTGTCTTTACGACCCCCGGCGGGGTACGGGACGTGAGATCCGGGGAAGGGGTCACTTCCGGCTCATGGCGTGACTGCTTCGCGCTCCCGGTGCTCGCCCAGCGTGGACGGTAGAAACTACGAAGGACGGTATGAGTCTCCTACGTATAAGCTACGTCCGGTTATACAACCCACATGTAATGCCATCGCGAGGCGCATTTTACCCTCGAACGCACGGGGCATTCTTTCTTTTCTCTCATCTTCTTTCCGTATCCTGTATTTTCCACTTTCTTCGTCACCTTCCGTAGCGACGGGATGCTGGTCTAGAGACCAGTCGAGATAAAGATAGAAGCAGGGAGGTGTGTTACGACGGAAATACAGAAACCGGAGACGAGGGCGTTCCACCTTCGCCGAGCCAGCAGGTAGGTTTTTCGCGTGCTTTATGACTATCGATTCTTTTGCCGCCCTTCCCCTCCCCCGTCTCTCCCGTGGCACCCCCGTCGCGCTCGGTGCGTCGAGACGGCTCGGGGCCGTCACGTGTTAGCTGGTGGTGCGTCCTGTCGCTGACTCAGCCGAAACGCAGCCGCGGCATTAATATTAATTACCGCGACACGAGTGCGCTCGTTGTCGCGTAGGTTGGCGTTTTTCGAAAACGCTCGAACGGGCTTGTATCCGCGAACGCGGATTCATCGATAATCATATTTCGTCATTACCGCGACCAAAATGCTTCGGAAAGCGCATCGAAATCGCGCGCGCTTTAAAAACAACAAATCCGTACATTTTACGGTTGAAACAAATTTTCACGATTATATCGGATTATTATTAATTCGTTAAATTTCATGAGAAGGGAAAAAGGGGAGAAAGAGAGAAGATACATTGCTAAGTTAAGCTCCATTGATGAAACATTTATGCGCCGTTCCATGTACTCAAAACAGTACGAATGCACATTTCATGTGCAGAGTAACACTGACGTTGGTTACGCCGAGCACGTTTCACGTGTCATTCTTTCAGGTAAGGATAACGCAGCACCTCACCATTGCAGAAGAAACATTTATGAGAAAGGAGGAACTGATGAGGAGGTTCGTATTTCTAGCGTAATGATAGATTTCGTCGATCAATCAGATGTTAATGTTCATTCGTGCAACGACCGTATGAATAATTTTATCGCCGCTATACTGATACTATTCAAATATAGAGGCATTAATCAGCAGATTGCTGAAAATACTCGTGACAATAAATCAAAATAATAAATGCAAATGTAATTAACAAAAATTGTAAGAATTTAAGAATTGCTTGTAAGAATATAATATATTGTAAATTTTGAATGACGTGTCTTCGTATATATTTACGAGTTTAAAAAATTAATTGCAAACTGCGTGAGGAAAAATGCAAACAGGAATTATGTCGCAGAAAATTACGTAATTACATTCTCGGAAAAAGAAGAGATGACGCAGTATAATACAATGAACACAATTAACTTATCAACGCCAACGTGCTACTTTTGAGACAAAAATTGTGTTACGTATATCATAATTTTAATAAATGACTCCACAAAAACAAATTTTTTTTTACTTTTGAGACAGAAATAGTTTTACGAAATTTTTGAATACTAAAAACGATTTTAAAATTTATGTATTATGATTTTGACATTTATGTATCATGTCAGGATTTCAAATATGACAAATTACAACTTTACGAATCTTGTTCTAAAATGTAAAAAAGTTTTTTTTAGAATAGGGTCATATTTTTTTAACATTTCTTTTTATTTAATTTTTAATCATATTGAAATGTCAATCTCCTGAGAAAAATAGTACTAATACGTATATTCTTTATAAAATTTATCAAGATTTTGATATTTTTTTCTCTAATTGCAAGAGTATATAATATATAAAACCTTTCGTATTGTAATTATTCGTTGTAATTATTCGTTAAAAGGAGAGTTAAAACTAAAGTCCAATCATCTGATATTTATAAAGAGACCATCGTGGAATAAGTTGACTATACTACTTCGCATAAGGACGCCATGGATGGTAAGGTACATACAACCCTTCCGTTTACCGCGATAATGGCGGTATCAAGAAAGAAGGAAGGAGATTGAAACGGGACAGGAAGAGAACGAATAGATTGCAAACAATGGCCGACCATTTTCAACAGTGTAAACGGACTTAAACGCGGTTCAACGAGAAGTAATAACAAAAATGAAATCCGCGATAGTAATGGAAAAAGGAACGGGTTCATTCGCCAGTACTGACATCTACGGAGGAAACAAGGTTTCAGAGGTTAGTAATATTAAAAATGTATTATCTCGCCGCGATAACAAGCTCTAGCTTCTTTGAGGTCGCACGAGTTAGGTGGAATAAATTAATTGCCACAAATGTTGGATTTTTTCATGAATTTGATGAATTTGAAAACATTTATGCTATATTAAATAAGTTATATCGGAGCGGTCCGTGTTTTTAGTCAGAGCCAATATTAATTAATATTTTAACATTGGTTCATATATATTTTTAATTTAATATAACGAGTATACGTTGTACTCTGTCCCTCTATAATGTCTCGACGAGGTCATGTTAATCATTATAGCGATCAATAGAAGCGGCGTAATGAACACAAACGTGATGAGAAACGTAAGCAAACATTTATTAAGTAATTTGTTTATTACTAATTTGGGTCATGCGACACATAGTTTGAAGATATTTTGTCCTTATCGGGGATATTCGGGGGTTTTCAGCCATTAGTTATGAGAAAGTTCACAGGGCTATTAACATGGGCTTTTTATCGTTCCTGCGTTTAATATTTTTATGGAGAGTTAGAGTGGAGCACAAGGGACAGCCATTATGGGGAGGCGATTTAAAAGCCTGAGACCTACGAGCCACTTTCCGCGAGAATTCGCATTCGCCAGATTAAATTCCTCGGTACGTGCAGCTGAGAAGATTCGAATTCTCGGTGCTGTTTCGCGTCGCTTCCTTAAATTGGCGATTCCGCGTGATTTGCGGAGATCGTCTGTGCAATAAAGGCGCCTTGTAAAATTCGAGAAACCACGGTCCACCGATCACCATGGTCGCCACTCTCGACGAAACGATATTACCACCGCATCGCGTGTCAAAAGTGATAAAAAAAGAGAGGGAGAGAGAGAGAGAGAGAGAGAGAGAGAGAGAGAGAGAGAGAGGGAGGAGAAGAAGAAGAAGAAGAAGAAAAAACCTCGCCGGTCGCGTGATTAAGTTTCGCGCCTGTCAAGGAAGGGCGATATTACATCGTCGTGTGATTTCACGTGCTTGTGCCGCGAAACCACGCGACTTTTCGAGTGCTTTCATCCACAAGAGAGGGCAAGTTTTCGAGTGCTTTCGTGCGATGTTCTCTACGCGCCACTGATCGCTGGCCTATGGTATCACCCGACCGACATCGCTCGATGCATTTGAATATTTAACGAGGGATCACGGTAAACAACCGCATATTACTCGTTGACTGTGAGCACAGCCATATTGGTAATGCTGCGTTTATTATTGGTAATGCGGCAATGTGCCCTGGCGCTCGCGATAATCCTTAATTCAGCTTCCGACAGACAAAAGTCCCTTGTGGATTTTAGAGTATTATCCGTAAAAACATTATTGTCATTAATAATGCTGATTAAATACATAAATAAAATGTAAATTTTAGAAAATTAGATATTTAAATCGAAACGTCCGCGGGGAATTACAATCAATTCGTTAATTAATTTATTATGCGAAATTGTTAATTTATTATTATGTATTTCTGTATGACATTAATATCAGCTTTCGAAAATGATTTTAGAAGCGAAGACAGTATTGCGATTATTAATACGCATCGCGTAAAATTCAATTTTTGTCCAGTTAATATCTCTCTCGCAAGTATTATATTGCAAACACCATTCGCATTTCTCATATAATTTATAGGCTGAAAATAATACGTACGTAACAAAACGTGTGTACAATTAGAATAAACCTGAGCGCTGCGGGAATGCATATTTTATATTTGAGCATATTTTATATATCGAGCACATTTATACGAGTGTGCTTATTAAAAGCGATTCCTATTATCCATATCAATGTTTCAATATAACACGCAACATTAATATCAATGGCAAATAAACAATTCTTATATTCGGCTCTTTGAAGTTTTTTACATTATCAAAAATGATGACAGTACTAACAAGATTATCTTTTAGCGAAAAAGAGATGTGTGAATCAAACTGTAGTATAAATATCATCGTGTATTGAACGTTTCGATTGATATATGCACATTTATCGAACGTTGGGCAAGTATATTTTAATAGCTTTTCTGTGATCGTCTATAACTCTATTCTACAAATTTCAATTTACATTCATGGTCATTGTTATAATTAGTATCAATATCATTTCCAATCGATTATGATAGCAACATACTATTTGTTTGCCACTGTTATTGTTAATGTAATTTGTCATTGTTTATTCTGTTTTTATTGCATTATGGAAACATAGTATGGGACTTAAATATCATCTAATTTGTTTAATTTGTTAAAAAAATGTTCCAGAGTTATCAGAGTTAATTTATAAAAATGTTCCAGTTAAAATATTATATTATGTATGAATATTTTTATAAATCTGAGTACTCTACTTAAAATAAATATAATTTAATTTGCAGAAATGTTCTCTTCCTACCTTTGTAATCGCATATTCTCCACTAGCATTGTCCGATGGCCGACTTACGGAAAGGAGTCGTCAAACGTACGGCTTTACTTTCGGCGAATCGTCCACGGAATTTGGGATTATTCTGGACCATGGCCAGGCTCCTTCTTCTCCTTTTTTTACTCTACAGCGCTTGCAAAATGCCCGTGTCTTTCCGCTTACTCGTACCTGTTTCTGATAAAGACTGATGGTCGCGCTTTATAAATTTCAACCATAATATTCTGGCGTTTTAGAAAAATTTTGTCGGAAACCAACAAGTAGACGAGGCATCTTAAGAAATAAATTTTTACCTTGAGACGCACGAGAGCGACGCGAGCGTACCAAACGGCGTGTGCCGACTCTCATGAAATATGAAATTTCTCGCATCCGTTGCAAATCACGGAACACCTCTAAAAATTCAGTGAAATATTACGGACGGGAACGCCAGACAAAAGTGATTCTTTGAAAACTAGGCTCTTCCTTTCTCGCTCCCCCTCTCTCTCTCTCACTCTCTTTTCTCTCTCCCTCCCGTTACATAACTTGAATTGATATAAATTGAATATGAATTCTTCTTGTTACGAAACAGAAAATGAACGGTAAGCAAAAACGAGTTGTAAATTAACATGTTTGTGTGAAATACATATATGGCAACTAAAAAAAAAAAGAGCGACAAGCGAAGGCACAGATAAAGGGAAAAAAATTGATTAAAATTTTTTTGGCGCATTTAATTCATCATAAATTTTATTCTTCCGCACTCGAGGAACATTATATCATCATCATCATCATCATCATCATCGTATATGATGTTAATTTTCGGCTTGATAAGCGACAATAGTCGTTGTCACGCATTTGCACTTGCCATTACATCATTATTATTTAACAACTTGAAAATTTGCGAAAATTTAGACGTACGTTGTGGACGAGTCGGATAGACGCGGATTTGTGTATCGCATGGCAAATAGATAATTTTACACAACGCCTGTTGTCATTTGCCCCAGTAATTAGACGCATACGTAACAATTTTCGTGGAAATTAAATACGAGCGCGCGAGAGAGGTGCGCGGTCTGTCAAAGGATTCGACGTAAATAACTGGAATCAGGTAGAGTTGCCCATTTATAATCTGTTACGAGTAATTATGCGAAGGGTTTAAAGTATATTCCCGCGTGTTCTGTTCGGCCGTAGATTCAAATTTGCCCGGCGCATTGTACAGCTCGCAAAAAGTGTTATGCGCCGGTGCTGTTGCGACAAGAAAAAATAAGAATGCGTGAAATTTACATTTTACGTATCACGCTTTTGCACTCTCGGTCTTCTCTCGTGCATCTCCAACGTTACACTGCTCTCGTCGTTGCGGTCTCCGCACTGGGAAGTATTATTTCTAATTACACCGGAATGCGAATATAGCGCAATGCCGCTTTACGCGGTAGCTTAGCTTCCGGCGATTCGTTACTTACGCGAAAAAAAAGCGTATCTCTCGAGAATTATATTTACAAAAGCAACTATAATTAATTCTAATTAACCACGCGTACATATATAAAAGGTATATAATTTAAACTGATATATATTCCTCTTGCGCAGCTTTAATCAGATGCAAAAGAGATAAAAGTGTAATAGGCGAAAGGCCTATTAGCTCTAATTTTTATATATCTGACTTTTTTCTTTAGTTACTTATTGGCTTAAAAAATAAATTTCTTATATTTTATATCCTGCGGATGCGTTGCAAGTGTGACAGAGAATTAATATTGCACAACTTGAAATTGACACAACACCGAAAGTTCGATCGATTCCGGGCTGCATGATTCGATATATAACTAGGCTACGTGAATTCGTGAAACATCTGTTTGCGTGACGAGATGTATGAATCGCGTAATCGCGTTTGCGCAAAAAAAATTTAAATGTGAGTCTCGAATGACGCGACGAGAAATTGAAATATAAAACAGAAATGCTTTCGGTCGAGACACGATCAGAATGAAAATCTGTAGAAAGTGTGCTACTGGAAAAACGGGAAGAAATTAATTCGCGCCGGCGGAGTCAGTCTGGAAAAACACAGACGCGGCATTATACGGCGAGGGAAGGTAAGGATTTGACGGGAAAAGCGTAAATTATTTTTCTGCTGAGACAAACGGAATCGCTCCGAAATTTATAGAAAACTTGGACTACTGCTAGCTCGTAAGTTTGTCGATTTATATCTTTGTCAACTTATTTCTTTGTCGGCTATACCTTGCGACGTGAAGGCTATTACCAAAAGCAGTCCGAACACACACACACACACACACACACACACACACACACACACACACACACACACACACACACACACACACACACACACACACACACACACACACACACACACACACACACATATATATACATACACAAAATTGCGGCGATAACGCTCGGAATACATTTACCTGACTAATTCGAAGCTTCTCCGACGCTATTTCGTACGTACGTCTCGCCACGCGAAGGAATGCGGTCGAAAGAAAATAGAGAAATTAATTGGAAATGAGAGTGCATGCCGGAGAGGAGGACAGGGAAAAGAAAACCGAGACTCTCGGGATTCAAGCAGTCAGAGTTACGTTTTAAATTCCGTAACAAGATCTGGGCACATTCCGATGGTTCGGCGAAGCTCGAACGGAATTTTCCGCATCACGGTAACGATGATAACGAAGACGGACCGCGAGGCAGATTCAGTTTAGCATTCTTGTCATTGAAACAGAGAGCGCTAAATTTGACACGCGTATCTGAGAGTCGTTACGGAATGCGAGTTTGTACATTAGATGGAGTCATTACGGAATGCAAGTATTTACATTGGAATGTCGGATTTAAAATCAGCTCCCTCGCGTGACGATTGCTTTCTACGATTGGGGATTGCAAATTCCCATCAGAGAATTAAATATATTTTCCCTCTTGATACGAAAAATGGGATAATGCACGTGGCGTGAAATGAACAGTTTACTTATCGGGATTCTAACGTGTATAATAAAGAGGTGTTCCGCTATCGCGTGCGCGAATTATTTCGTTAATCGGTTCCTTTCTTAGCAGGATTATCCCTTCCCCTCGCATTACACACACACACACACACACACACACACACACACACACACACACACACACACACACACACACCATATATATATATATATATCCACACATATACAGGACATATATATGTCACGTAACATTAGAATGTAACTTACTCGGCAAACAGCGTAATGGAAATATAATCCGGAGGACTAAAGCCTCCGCAATCCCACCGAAACGAAAATACCTTCGCGAACATGAGATCGCCAAGTTTCTCTCTCTCTCTCTCCTTCTCTCTCTCTCTCTCTCTGTCTGTCTTTCTTTTTCGCTCATTTCTTTCTCTCTTCGACTCTTTCGCTCATTCTTCCAGCTATTTTTCTCTGATCCCGGACGCGGGTGGAAAATTATACGATCCGGGCCATAGGAAACGGCAAAACTCGATTTACATACCTCGGTGGACTGGGAATCGCGCGCGCGGATCAAGTTACCAGGGTGGGCCGACGAGTGGTGAGCGAGCGAGTGAGCGCGCGAACGGGCGAGCTTAATTAACCACGTGCGCGAATCGCGAGTGACACCGCGCGCGTGATGCACACTTCGTTAAATTTTATTCGTCGTAATTGTACGACTGTGTCCTGTCGCGCACTGTCGGTGTCACCTTTAATTACATCGTCCGTTCTGCCCGGCGCCGCCGCGCCGTGGATCTCCGGCCGCTTTCCGACAGACAGACCAGACCATGAGACGGAGAGCGCTGAAAATCGCGGAGGAAAGAAAACAAAAAGAAATAACGGTATCCGATTGTGAGATCAGGCACACACAACTGTACGAGCAGGCGGAGCGAGCGTAATACTCTTGTCGTGCGGTTCTTCAGTCGAAACGCGCTCGTTAGTTAGATGTTAATGAGCGGAATCTTCATTAGACCGTTTTATATATGATGGTGTCGGTCTGTGAAAGTCAATACAAGATTGCGACGCGGTGTCGCGTACATTCGTAATGCGAAAATCCGTTTAAATGAAATTAATTTTGATGCCATTTATCTTGATATTATTTTAAAGTTCGTTACTATGATAAATGCTAACGTAATTTCAAAAGATCATAAATCGTATCTGCAGTCATGCAAGCGATTTTAAACCGGCCAGACGATGGTAACAAAATTACATTGCGGATCGATATTCGTTAATCTGCTTTAAACGTGTAATATAATGCAGGATGAAGCAATTCTGCGCGATGATCTGGAAATGATGTTCGACGGAGCGCTGCGTGAATATCGCAGATCGAGCTTCATAACCGTTTTTCTTTGTGTATTTTCTATGATTTTAATAGGCTTTTTACTACGTCGGATAACAGAGTTCTCGATAATCTTTTGAAATAATGCTCTTACTTATACTCGCTGATGCCAATTCAGGCATCGAGCGGCATCGTAAAAGGACAAATATAATGTAATACAGATATACGCGAGAGAAATGGAATATAAGCTTGCTCGCGAGCAATAGCCGGCCGTTCGTTCGGCTTCGTTGTTTATTTGTGGGAAAACGTCAAGCGCGCTCGCACGAGCGAGCACAAATTGCTTTAAATTGAGTTCTGACAAATTCACCGATAATTTTGCATTCCGTTACACCCTTTTAAACCCGTCACTTTGTTTCACCATTAATGTCGTTTCGCGTGACAACGTTATGACATTTCGTTTCCGCGGAATTGAAAATTACTACCGCACGAGCGTCGGGCTTAAATGACCCCGGCGATTGCAACCTGAATACTTTATATAATGTCAATTATTCGGTCGTAGATTGGCAAGCGTATCGATTTTGTCGTCGATTGAAGCGCCGATGCGAGTTCGATCCCGCGATTTGAAAGCTGCGCCCGTAATGCCACGCTCGTAATGCGACACGAAATAGTTCTCAGCGTCGCGTTTGGCGGAAATGAACGCCTTCGATTGCTTCATGATCGCGAGATTTTCTCGCGGAGTCGTTAGATCGAGACTTAAATTTACCTCCTCTACGAAAGGAACTTTACGGGAGGCGAAAAAAACGGAGAGGCGGGAAGGTAACAAAGTACGGAAACTGGCGAGAAAAAAAGTAGGTTGGTCGGGAGTAGAAGTCGGAGATATAAAATATGCAAGCGTAACTATTCGTATAATGAAAGAAGTTACCGATAAAGACGGCGAGGGCTGACTTTTAAATTGGTGCCATTAGCATCCCGGAAGTAAAAATCGCGAGAATTAAATCGAACGTGGATCCCGTAATATAGTATTATCGTCGAAAGTTCCTCCTTCCATTATTATCGAACGCGCTCTTTCGCCCACTGATTATTATTCGATGACAAAGCTGCGCAATTCCATCATAACTCGTTATTTTTCTTATGTTTTAAAAATGCAGTGTAAAATATAATTTTACTGTAGCGCAATAATTTTATATAAAAGGCGCGATAATTTTATATAAATGTAAAAAAAAACGAATATAGAATTATTTTCAGTGTTAAGAAGATTAATCGTTACGCAGTAGAAATTTTGTGATGACAAAATGGGAGTTAAAAAATTATTCCTTTGAGTGTTAAATGATAATACTATTCTTTCCTATTGATGCGCAAAATCTGCCAGTGCGATCAATTTTTAGCTGATGCAATTCAGATTAAAAATATTATATGGTAAATGAAAAATATGTATGCACGGATAATTTTAAAGGATATATTTTTGGAATATATTCACTGCAAAATGAGTTATCGGAGTATCGCTAAAATTGAGATAAAATTTTGAAGCCACTCTGTACTCTGTACTCTGATTATTATTATTTTTTTTTTTCAAAAAGGCGAAACTTGACCCATCGAGGACATTTCGTTTCCGTCTCGAGTAGGTCGAAACACCGAGGAAAACGACGTTGGAAAGTGCTGAGATCGCACTTGGTCGAGCGCCTTTTCATGAAAGCCAACGGAGAGAGAAAGAAAGAGACAGAAGAGAGGGAGAAAGTGAATACGATAGATCAGAGATGGAGGAAGCTATTAGAGCGTATATTTAGCCAATGGGAATTTGACGATACTACCTCACTCTGGCGAAAGCTTGTGTTAAGGTAATTACTGGAATTGCGATTTGTAATCGATAGTTTTTTTCCTTACGGCGAAAAAACTTCTTCGGAACTTTTTTCTTTTTTCTCGTAAGAGAAAATAAAAAAAACACACAAAGTTCGTAGAAAAGAGAAAAAAGAAAAAAAAGGAGAAGAGAGCAATGTCTAGGTGCCTTTCAATTCTTTTCTGGTCATTTTAAGACACTCTTAATATCTCTGCGATTTAGACCGAACCAAAATGCACGCAGTCGAAGCTTCTTGAGCTTTTTAGAAATCAGGTCTCGCGATCATCTCTATTTTTCCGTTATTATTAGCAAGGCAAGTTCAATTTAAACAGCGATGCGTATATAAAGTAACAATTCATATTAACATATTAAGATATTATATTAGACTGTGGATGTACGCTTCTGATTTCGAGTAGCGCTTTTCCACTAAGGCGATTCGTAAATGCTAAGTATTTCTGAGCTTCTTTCAATTGTCATTATACGGTAGGGTCGATAACATTACCCTAATGATATTTACGAGCTAGCACGGTTTTTCTCTTTAGAGTAGAATACGATAATATAAAATGAAAAATGAAAGAAAACGCGATGCGGGACGGAAGGTGGAATTCGCGTGCTCCGGGACGATTAACGAAAGGGAATTTTGTGAGCAGCGACAGAGCGACCGTCTTGGACTGCAGCTACGAGAGAGCGGCAAGTAGCAACAGCAACGGCAACCGCATCTGCCAACAGCATCCGGCAGTCACGAAACAGAGGGAACCAGATGAAAAAAGAATGAGTCAGAAATAATTAGCGAGGCCGTGGAGCACGCGCGCGGTCGGCCGAACGCAGATGCACCCGTTTCGCATGAAAAATTAAGCGTCTCTCTCGCTTCTTTCGCGCCCGGTCTATTTCTGCGCTCTCAACTATGCTTTTTATTCCGTCCGGCTATGCACGTCCACAGGTTTATTCTCTTCTCTCCGGTCTCTTTTTCGCCGCCGTCATCGCCGCCGCCGCGCCGCCGCCGCCGAAGCGGTTTTCCCTTTATTGCCGCACCCAACGTTCGACGGTCTCGCGTGCCCCAACGAAATTTAGCCGCGCCGCGATCCCCGATAGGCTCTATAATTATCCCATTTTATCTTCATCAGGCGAACGGACTGGCTGCTCTAGGGAGGCGGCGAGTCGCGCGGCCCTGGAAGCGATATAACCCACCTCGTTGGAGTGCGTTTTCGATTTAAGTCCGGCACGCCTGGACGTTTACATTCTCGCCGGCGAACGAATGGCGAGAGAATTTCAAAGTGGCTCGCCGCAGGCCTGGCCGAAGGCACATTTATATATTGGACAGTCTACAATGAAAATTTTTGCACGCGCATACATCAAAATATTTTTTAAATTTACCTATAAATGTTATTTCCCTAATTAACTAATCATATCACACATAAGTCAGATCAATATAATTACTTTTATTTTTTTCTTGTTTCATTTCTTTTTTTCCTTTTTCACATCGTACGACTGTAATTTCAGCTTTTTATATGCTTATGGATGGTAGCGTTGCAAATCCGCCTCTCGTATTAGGGCGAGCGAGGAAATTTGTCGAGGATCCTTTGCGATAGCCATCCGGATAAATCGGCCCTGCTCTTTAATTCATCTTCGTTACGCGCGTCAATCATCCAGCCGCGCTTCCTTCGTGCGCCTTCATTTTTCACCTTTTTTCTACGGCCCGGATCGATAAATTACGGCGCGACACTCGGCAGTCCTTCCGCTTCTTTGACATATTTTCATCGCGCGTGAAGGAGTTAGCCATTAATGCAGGAGATCGTGAGTGTTCGATGCGAGAAGCATGAATTTTTGCACGGAACTTCCGCTCGCGCTTTTCACACCCTGCGACATTTTTATATATCCGCGTGCTTCTCCCTGAAGAACCGAACCGTTTCTCACTAGACGTAAATATGAGGTCACGCGGAAAAATTCAAATTCTAGCAGTCTCCGCGCCGAGGGACGGGAAATTAAGTTTCGCATATTTCTGCATCAGCTTTATTACATCGAGGCGCGAAAATGCATACGATATTGTCGACGGAATGCCAGAACGCCCCGGGGCGCGCGCCGCTACTGTATTTTCTTTTCCTTCGAATCAGGCGCCCGGTTTTCGGTCTTCGATTTTTCAATTTGCCAGGCTTGTCGACGCGGGCACTTTATAACGTGCGCGGTATATCATTTCGGACGATCACTTAATTCGCAGTCCCGCGTGTTACGTAACCGCGCACACCTGTTGGCATAAAGTTGATTTCCGATGTCGTAGGGATGTCGTTATTTTTACAATTTTACGATTACGACGACAAAGCTATTTTTACGATTTTACAATTACGACGATAAAGCACCCTAAAGCTTTAAAGTGACACATTTGAAAAATCGCTCGCGCGAGCGTGAACTCCCAATTTCCGCTAAACGTTCGTCCGTATGCGCGCTCATATATGGCAGTGCATGGCCGAAATACACCCCGTTGATGCTATCGCTATCATTGCGAAAGCGAGTACTCGATGATCTCAGTTTCACAATGCATTACGAGCTCGTGCTGTTAAATGAGTTGCTCGTCGTTCCCGGAGCGTCGTAAATCGGAGAACTTTGTACACTGACCCGCACATGTTTGCACACACATGTGGTGTCGTGTGTCCAAAAGCCTTGAGGCCGAGCAAACAAGACGAAAACAAATTGCCCATAGGAAATTTAATTACCGACCTCTCTTCGATATATCTTCTCTCGAAACTCAAATAGCAGACAGGGCTGTTATCGCTCGTAACGTGGCGCGCATTAATTGCCTGCTAATATTGTCAAGATTAACAATATAGAGGATAACAAAATAAAGTACTCACCTCAATGAAAGCTATTACAGAAAATAAAGATTAGATGGAATTATAATATATCAGACAAATTTACAGAAAGAGTTTAAATTTTTTATGTTTGAAGAATAGTATTTGATGAAAAAACAATTTTCAAAAATGACAAGATTTCTTGAATTAATAAAATTTTATGTCTGTAAATAAAAAAGAGCAAAGAGAAATGTGCTAAGATCATTCGATCAATTTGAGATGCAATTTTTTTTTTAAATTAAAAATTTATATAAAATATTTTGAATATTGTTGAATATTCTATAAAAATTATTATCTAATATCTCAACATTTTAATTTTTTTATTATGTCATTGTATCATTTGATTTACGAACTTCACAGCCAATTTATCCGTGCAAAAAAAGTTTTCGCGACACCGAGATGTTTGACATATCTTTTATTTATTTATGCTAACCAGTTCAACGCGCTCGCTTTGTATATGCGTGTTGACTCCAAGTTCACGATTTTAAAATTTTATATCGAGTACATCGTGGTATACACGCTTTCCATATTGATATGTATGGAGTGATGCACTTTACTCTCTTTGGTCGAAACGCTTTTCATTTCCTGCTGAGGATACAACCAATACAAAAAAAAGTTCTCCATACGATTCCCGAGAAAGATGTAGTTTATTATTTCATCAGTTATTTATTTATTTTTTCGTTCTCATATTCCTTTGTATGTGCAATTGAAACTTCATGATCGATCACGCAAATTATTAATGAAGTCGGAATAAATAGAATATTTAATATTATTTGCAATTGATCGTCAAATAATCATCATTTTCGAATTATCAATTAATTTATTTGCAATTTATTATTCTGAAATAATATTAATAAATAAAAATTCACTGATTCCCAGTTGGCCTGTGTTTATTTTATTATGTCATTCACGCTACTCGTTTCATACGAAGCTTCTGCTTCTATTCTGCTTTCTATTCGATTCTTCGTTCGCGAGACGTATTATACGTCAAACTTTACTGTCGCGAGATTTCATAACTGCGGACTGTTATTTCACGTGTCGACGTGACGGAGGCAAAATCTCAGAAGGTGTTCTTCGCAGATATTCACCGACGCCTGATATGGAAAGCATCTTCGCATTCGTGGTTACTTAATCTCTTGCTGATCGTAACCTTTTAACTGCACCCGCGCTCGTTTCGTCTCCGCCCATTTAATTTTGACACTATTTGCCCCTGCCTTAACGTGAGATTTTTATTCCGCCATGGTGTAACACTCGCTTCCTTGCTACCTCTCCCTCGTCCGCCTACCGGAACGTAATAAATCCCAGCCATCCTGCACTCTGCTCTCTTACTCAACGCGCACCCTCGACTCTCGCTCTTTCCCTCCTCAAGTTTCTTATTCACCCTCGTTTGACTTCTACCTTTTTGCACTATGTGCACCCTCGTTGAAATCGTGATAATTGGAAAGGGACGACGAAATGTAATTAGAAACAGCGTCATTTTTAAACCATTCCTTTCGTTCCTTGCCCTTAAAACGAGCGCAACAATTCTTAGCCTTTCGCCTTCGTTAGGATGTTAAGTCACTCAGATTGGGAACTAAACAAAAAGGAAGAATAGATCATCAAAAAAAAAAAAAAGAGAGAAATGGCACAAAACGAGAACATTTGGAAATTACAAGAGCTATCAGATAGTTGGGTATAGAACAGTAGAGGAAACTTTGGTGCAGAGACGAGCTTGTAGCTAACTGCGCTATACATACATCAGTGGTTCTCAGAATGCCATTTGTGCCCTAATAGCAATTTAAGTCTAGTCAGTTCTCGTTAATAAAAAGAAAGTTGGAAAGAGGAAACTCAGAAGATATCGTTATTCAATTTTTGACAATACAGAATATTAATGCAAAACAAGTCTTATATTAACAATAAATGAATGAAATATTTTTTATTAAATTTCTGTTAAATTATGACTAAATTTTGATTTTGATTTTTGTTAAATTTTGATTATGTTTTCTAGAAAATTTCGTTAAATGATCTTTCTCTATTCATTCTTAATCATAGTCCATGTTAAGTATAATTTTTTGCGATTAGAGAAATATGCAATATATGAAGGAATGTATAAACGAGAGAAAAACGAGAGAAAGATGCGCCTCATGACTTTACGCCAAATGTCTAGACGGTTAGAGAACACAACCGTTTTTCAGACGTTGTTCCTGCAGTGAATTATGCAAGTTACGCGTATTCTTATTACGCGTTGGTTGTTTTTAAAGCGCATTATCCCGAATCGCATCATAAAACTTGCGCTTTATCGCGCACCAAATTATGCGCCGTCGTGAATGCAGAAAGCTTTAAATAAATTTATGTATCTCGCAGCGGCGGAGTCGAGATATTAAAGTTTGAGAACCTCTATGAGTCATATATTGTCTGCAACATACGCATCTTCGGTTGTTATGTTCTTCGTGATAGACCTATTGAACTATATATACTCTAGCCAGAGGGGCTTAACTAATGACGACGATCTTGAACCGTACTATTAAAGACAGAGGGAGGAAAGCGAAACGATCGTCTACAGGCTTGATTGGTGTTCTGTATCAAGCCTGAGTTTGTAATTCGTACGTGAAATGTCATGGTATCAGCTTGCGAATATCGCTTTCAAGTACGTTTCTAAGTACTGTATATTTTATCGGTCCCAGTAATCTGTCTGATTTGCGGTAAAACTGAATGGCGTCAAGCACGCTATTATAAGTTATAAATTCAACAGTGCTGTTTTACCTGTGATAACGACAGTTTTCATCGAACCGCGTATCTCTACCAATTGCAATTCTATCCCAACCGAATTATTTCACGTAATTACAAATTATCGTGATACGTAATTGTGTTTCACACTGCAGCTATCCGCGTTTATTTAATCATCCCTTTGTTGTTCCGCACCGATGAATATTTTAGTAATTTCTTATATGATTCTTGAAGAAAAAGTTAACGTATCCACTATCTTCCATTGAAAATCATAGTATAATTTACTTATCGAGTAACTAAAATGACTTTCATCAATCATTCATCTCATTAGATCGATTGAAAGATAATATCTGATTAATAAAATATAAAACTTTATATAATTATACAGCCTGATATAAAGAAGTGATTGTTATATAAGTAATATATGTATAGAAATAATCTGAGATTAAATCTTAATTGCAATGATTAAATTTGAGTAATATAATTTCGTAATGTAATATAATATCAAATTTAATTTAATCTGTACAAATAGCATAAATCTATATTAAAACAGGAAAACAGGATCTCTGTATTTTATTTATTACTTGTTCCTTATTCTGTTATGGGCAGAAACATATACGGTCATACGTATTTGTAAAACAAAATTCAATCAACAGATGTTTCGACATGTCAGACTTGCTGCGCGACAGTTTAAAAAGATACGTACATGTAATGCAATTGGATTTTCATCACGGTTTTAGCACTTAGGGGATTTTCACGAGCGAAACCAATTCTCGCAAATGGCCTTTTACAGTCTTTGCGCCTTTTTCAAAACGTGTGCTTAAAATATAGTGCGGTAGTTAGCATCTTTAAGGCAGAGTAAAAAAATCATCGCTGAAAGAGAGAGAGAGAGAGAGAGAGAGAGAGAGAGAGAGAGAGAGAGAGCATGTGTATGTGTGTGTGTATGTGTGTATGTGTTTGAGAAGGGTAGGAATGATGTTTATCCTTTAAAGCGGATATAACGAAGGACAGTATGCATTTGTGGGATGCGTTCATGCGCTCGAAAGCGCAGTAAGCTCGCGTAAGTAAAAGCACTCACCCTCTTGCCTCAGCAACATCACGAGGAACAGCAACACAAAATCCATCGCTCGACGGCGTTCACGCACCCTCTGGTCCACGATTTGTAATTTTCACCTAATTTCTTCAACGGTTGACGGCGTTCTTGCCAACGATCTTCTTGTTCCTGGCGTCACAGAAATGTCACATAATAATAATAGGAGAAAAAAATAAAAACGTTATTCATAGTGTAGATATAGTAAACTCTATCGAGAATTTAATCGAGCATTTTCAATAAATGCATCAGCGGGATAATTACGTAATAAAAAGTTAATGATCGTTTTTAATTTTCTGACAGTTATTAATTAAACACTCATTATTTTCTAATCTCATGAATATGACTATTTAATCCAATTTTCATGGATAATGAAGCTTATTTGGATAATCACCGAGTTGTCCCATTTATACGAAACTACTAACTATACCCTATTTGAATTTAATCATCATCAACGGATAGTTAGTTCAGAGGCGCATTCGCGGCACGGTCTGTTCAAGTGAAAAACAATTGCGCATGGCGTTAGAGACAATCGCAAAATTGATAGCGAAAGAGAAAAGAGAAATAAAAGAGGCGGACTCGTCAGGCACGCCCGAGGACGCTCATCGCGCCGATCTTAATTAGCGACCTGGTTCTTCGTTATTCCACTGTCAATTAAATTTAATGACTGCCGTGGGTTATTGTGTTTTCATTGTGCGTCCAACTTGCGGAAGAAGCGTGCACGCGGTTAACGGCAACCCCCTTATTCCGCATACATTTACTGGTGACTTCGCTTACACGTCGCGATGGCATAGGTCTCTTTATCCGAGAGATTATTCCGAATATTTCGGTTGTCAAACGAAAACATCTGAGAAAATCCACCCCCCGATATCCTCCCGGATTGACATCACCCCTTGCGCCTTCCTGGCGCATTCTTGTGGAAACTGACCTCACGCGACATTTCTTTTTTGCGCCGCGAGTTGGAAATTTTTCAGGATTGAAGATCCGCTTTTCTCTTTCTACCGTGTCTCTCTTTACTTTACCCGTAAGGTGCTAAAAGCGCTCGCTCCGTAGCGGGTCGAGTGCTCTTCATCTTCGAAGCTTTCGGTCGAGAAATTCCGGTAATTCCACGTGGCCCGCTGTTTAACTGGATTTCCCCATCGCGAGGAGTCGTAAGTCAAAGTGCAACGGCTTTTAATTCGTGTTTGCGAGGAAAGCGGCGCGCTTCTCAGCGACGGCTGCCTTAAAGAGGGAAAGCGAAAGAAATCAAATTAATGAGGGCGCATAAAAATTATTGAGACGCATGAATAAGCCAGACGGTGCCGAGACGGTCGAAAAATAGAGACGACCGACCGATCCCGCGTTCCTTTCCGTCTATCCGCTTTCCGAATTAATCTCATTAATAATTGCCAGCTGTCAAGACAACCAGAAGACCGACACGGCGATACGAAATGCAGCTCGAGCCGGACTCCCGAATGAATTCATAACGAATTTCAGGAATAATCCTAGGGCCGAGCGGACGGGAAATCTCGAGCGAGCTCTTGTCTGAATAGCTCGAATCAGTCGAGAATACTCGGCGATTTGACGGGGGTTCCTGGAAAGGGCGGGGGAGGAATAGAACGAGGCCATGTGCTAGGCGAGCGCAGGAGAATGGGAAGAGGGAAGAAAAGAGACGAAACTGCCGCGAAACTACTCCTACGGACAGTGGATGCGGATTTTAAATGCAACTTGTTGCGAGTTTGCGTTGCAAGTCTCGGGCGTCGTCCGATGTCGAGACGCCGACCACGGTTCGACAGAGCAACGCTCTTCCTCTAGGAGGAAGTTGCCGACACGATGTATACATGCTTTGCCAATCGATCGTCGTACAGAGAGGCGGAGAGATAGATAGATAGATAGATAGATAGATAGATAGATACAGGGGATGACGCGGAGGGTTACGGGTTTGCTGTTGCACAACGGTCGCTGCTAATGAGCGTGGAGATCGAACGGGATGTTGCTGTTTGTCGAACGGGACTGACCTGATGCCTAACTTCGAAATGGTGATTTGTGTTTATAATTGGGATGTATCTTGCGCAAGGATTCCGTTTACTCATCGGTATCATCCGTTCATCCGAATCTCTCATGTGCAGCGCGCATCGGAAATCAAGCACTTTTCTTTGATATCATATTCGAGTATTCAATTCCGAGCTACTCCACGGAAATAGTATTACATATTTGATCTTGCAGTTCGGCATCGTTCAGGACAAATCGAAGATTAATAGAAATATTGTATTTCCATGCTCACATGGCTCGATATCATTTAACATTTGACATCGATTGATTAAATTTCTCAATTAATTGTTTCCAAACTTAGATAGAAAATTGGTGCACTAAATATGTGTGTGTGTGTGTGTGTGTGTGTGTGTGTGTGTGCGCGCGCGCGCGCGCGTGTGCGCGTGTGTGTGTATTATCATAATCTATATATATATATATATATATATATATATATACAGATTGTGATAAAAAATGTATATATATGTATATAAATTTTTTATCATAATCTGTATCATCGAAAAGCAAAGTGGGACATTGAAAGAAAAGTTCGATAGACCTAAACACGATTACGAAGTTTACGTGGGGCACAATATCGGTGGAAAACTGCCTGCAAAGAGAAAAATATTGTTTCACATTCGTGGTTCGCGCGTAGTACGATACCTTCACATGCGATTTGTCTCGAGGCCGTAACGGCACGTTCGTAAATGATTCCAAGTTCGAGAGTTCGAAAGGTCTGTCGGAACTCGCAATTGTAGGGCCGCATGGTTTATTTATTCGGTAAGACTATGCTCACATTCGCCGTCTCGTTCCCTTTTTCCTCCCTCGTGCCCACGTGCGCAGGCGGCTGTGCGAAACATCCCCTCACACGCGCGACGCTCGGCCCGATCGTGTGTGGCCTACAAGAATCGATTTGTCAGCGAATATTCCCCTTCGAATGCGTCCGAATAAGGGCCGGCGTGCCTCCCCGTCCATTCCTGACTTATTCACACACCGCAGTACTTTTTATTGTATCTATATCGACTCCGCCTTCACCAGGAAATTCTTCTGACGGCAGTATTACGATATGAATAAACGAAGAGGATTTTCTCGCCCAAGACCATCCTTTTCACCATCATGCGATAAAAGTTAGAGCCTACTTCTAAGGGAGGGGGGGGGGAGGGGGGGAAATATTTGCATCTCCATTATTTTTGACAAGACCGGTTATCCTTTCTCAACTTTTGATCGAAGATCTTTACGAACGTATCGTTTAATTCTTATTTACGCTGTTTTATTTTTTTTTTTTGTTAAAGGGAAATTTCTCCCCTAAATGTGAGGTATTTTAATGTAACGTAATTTCATATCCTTTCAACAATCCGTTGAGAGACATTTCCGGTATCAAGATTTCATTTTGCGGACTATTCAAATTAACGTGATGTCGAATCTATTAAACACCACGAATTTTTCGCAATTTTTCCCAATTCCATCGATCGTTAATTTCGTTCACGTGTGATTTTCACGCTATTGTGGCAATACAAGAATATCTGCTCCGGTATCATCGTCGCCGATTCCAATCGTCATTTCGATCTCGTCGCTATCCATAACTATCATCTGCGCGACACTGTCCTCGTTCTCGAAATGCGAAATTTCAGCTTCGCATCGCGCGTTGCTCTTATTGCTCCTTTTTCACATAGCACTCGCTCTCCATCGTTCGTCCTATCGATATGCATCGGCGGTGCGCTCGATAAAATCGCCCCGATCGCTCATACAAAATCGAAATCGACGCATCGCGCACCCTCCATTTCCGCGATTTTCTTCTGCTCGTCATAATCGGCCGATCGTCAATTCTATCGATACCAACGGCGAACGCAACGTTTGCTCTTTATTGTCCTATCGTTCAGTCCAATTACGGATGATGACTCGACTTGACGATCTATCCCCTTCGTTCTGCCTACCCTTTCTTGATCCCAATTTAAACGCGACTTTCCACAATTTTGCCGGAAACGCAAGGGGGTGAGCTTCCACCTCGATAATCGTGTCTCGATTCAGCGCAGCGCCAACGCTCGTATTCATCGAACGGATATTCCCTCGTTTGTATCCTTACGACTTAATAAATTTCAATGCTTTCACGCGAGTGAGCAATCCGGATTTGTATGTGTACCTACGTGTGTTCCCGATATATGTGAAATATCGCTTCAATATTTCATCAGTTTTGCTTTGAAGACTATCCGCAAAAAGAACTATGCAAAAAAAAATTAATAGTTACAGAAGAAAAATTGTGTAAAGCTTGTAGCGTTCCATCGTTTCGTTGTTCTAAGTACAATTTTCTTATTGGGAAAAGCGAGTTTTAGAAGCCGCATAGATCCTTGTTTTGTCGATAATCAATCGAATAATTGAGTATGCAGGAAATGAGCGATGGGCTCTGTGTCGATCGAGTAAAGTAAGTTGCACGGATCACTCACTCGTGCTTTGCATAATTCTCTAGATAAAGGAAAATTGCATATATGCTGATATAATAGACACGTCAGCTCAGGCCTCCAATCAATCGAAAATTTACGAAACCGCATATTCGTAAATTTCGTATATTACATACGCTGATTTGTATTGTGGATTTCAAGCGCTCTGTATTGTAATTTACATGTTTCCACATAATTCCGTTCCATATAGGTACAAAATATATAATACTAGGATAGATACATTAACATATACTATTCGCGATTGAGATTCCAATCGGTTGAAATTTTGCAAAACCGCATTTATTTTGAATTGCGTGTATTAATTCACGTTGCTGACCGATCCAGAGCTATATCGGTACCACGGATTGTATCGCCATCATTGTCCAGGATACAAAGGGATTTTCCGGTTGTGCCTGTATCGCGCGATAGCATATGATGTACTCGTTAACTCGTGCCATTGGCGAACGTGCCTCCGAACGCTATCGAAATTTTAGCGTGACCGCGGTTTATTTTGAAACACGCTATGTTAATTCGCGTTGCTGGGCGATTTGAGGCCGCATTGGTTGCACTACCGCGGTATTTTCAGCCTACCTTCGCGGCCCTATCCGGGTTAAGAGCGGCTTGCCGCAATTCCGGGGACAGCATCGAAATTCTTCCGGCCGGCTGGTTTCATCGCGCGCGATCGAGCAACCGAGAACGCAAAAGCGTGGTTTATAGACCGGCCGGACGGCCGATGAAATTAAAATTAGAGGCGGCGTCGCTCTTGGTAGTCCGCAGCTTTTGTTTTCCCAAACAGTTTTTCCATTCGCTTGCACGCGTTTGCCCGTGGGCGCGATCGGGACTTCAATAAAATCAACCCTTACGCTAGACGCGTCGCGACTTCAATTCGCCCCGTGCGATCAGCATCTTCGAGGAGAGAACATCGTCCTTGCCACGCATACGTGCACGTAAGCGTCAATCCAAAGAATTATGTACGTAAATTCCAGACTGAATTAATCCTCATCTGTTCGCCGCCCGCAAAATTGCACTGGCCCGAAACCGAAGATTCCGAAGATTATAACGTCTCAGGCCCCCAAAGTCAAGTCGCACAATTTCTTCAGTCGCGCGGCCGCATTCTCGCGATCGTCGAGAGTCGCGAAAAACGTACGCTCGAACGTCTCCACCCTTTCTCGGCCTCGAGCACGGTACATCGGCGCGTACGACGCGCAACAACTTCATAAGTCGCGCCGCGACGCGCGCGGGACCGCCCGAACCGGGTGAAAGTTCGCGTCGCGGATGGCCGATGCCGACTACGAAAGCTCGAGCGCGCGTCGTTTTACCTCCGTGCGGCGGTTTGTAGCACCTGAGCGCTTGCGCGCCTCGTGCCCGGCAGGTGCAATTGCATGCGCCGAGCCGCGTAGTCGGCGACGATTGTCGACGAGCGCCGAGACGCCTACGCTGAGCAGCGATTTATGCGCGATCATTACCCCCCCCCCCTCCCCCGCCCTCCCCGTTTCCTTCTGTTACAGTATTATTATTATTATTATTATTGTTATTATTATTATTATTATTATCATTATTATTACTCCGAGACGCGGTGCGTCGTTAAACAATCTGCTCTCTGATCGTGAAATTAGCAAGAACGTGCCTTCACAGTCATTTTCCCAGAAGAGAGTTTTAGACTGTACACGTACTAAGAAGAAATTTTATCTCTTGTCAGCATTGTTACGCTTCAGATCTTATCTCTCAATTACAATTGTTAAAGAGAGATAAATAATAGGTAAATGTATTAATTTATCATAATAATTGGTATTTTATGATAAAAGATCGGTTTGCTCGTTTTAAAATGAATACAGACACATTTTTTAATGATTATTTAGACGATATGAGAATACATGTAAAATTAATAATGCAATTTTTAAATTTAAGATTAAATAAAAAGAGATATTAAAATAACACAGTTAAAAAAATTCTACAGACTACAAAAGAAAAATGTGTAAGAAGATTGCGATTACTATTGATATTACGTATAAAGAGGTATAAAATTCCATCCTGAATTCCGGATTGGCGTTTGTGCTTTGTGCATATCTCAAGAAATACCATTCCAGATACGAGACACGATACTTAAAAAAAAAAAAAAATCTTATAAGAAAATATTGTAAGACTTAGATCGGCGTACATACGCTGTTCCATCGGTTTTTCCAGATTTAAATTTAGGTTTAATTGCGGTTCAAGAGTTTCGCGCGATGTGCATATATTCCGGGGAATAATTTTAAAATATCTGAAGCTTCGAAAGAGAAATTACGAGTTCGCACGTACACTATACACAGCAGTAGTACGGAAGTACGACACGAATGAATTATCTCGCATCGATAAATCATGAAAAGTTGGAGGTCGCGACCAGGGAGATGTTGAGGATCGTTATCCGCGCCTATCTACGCGAAGGCACCGTCATGATACTGCTTCTCGATGATTATGGGGTGTCTAAAAACGAGGGCACTTATACGTACACTTGTCAGATCAATAGGGAAACGTACAATCGTGGTTATCGACGGAATCGGCGGAACAATAATTCTTCTCGGCCGCTTTTCAAGATATATTTCCCGCGGGTAATTTACGTCGCTTTTCAGGCGCCGATTTTCGAGTTGCCAACCATCTTCGGGTTGCCAAACGATAGTATTCGCGTACTGTTAAACCCATCTCTACTCTCGTTTCCCGTTAGATCGATACTCGCTTGGCGAATCACGAGCGGAAAGACCGAACTCGCGCTATGCCAAAGTTTGCGAAGACGAAGGCGGCTGCCTTCGCGGAACGCGCGCGTCCACGACGCGGATAATTCTATTGTTGCTTTGGCGAACGTGCAACTTGTACGTGACCCCGAAGTCACGTAAATCCAGTTTCGCGCCGGGAGTCTCGCGCGCGCGCGGCATTATTCGTGTTCGACTAATTGCCCGAACAATCGCGAACGACCGGGCACCCGCGCGCGTTCAATTGCGCACCGATTTGCTGATTTGTTTGCGCCGGCTATTTAATGCATTGGCAACCGTCCGTTTAATACACAATGTGCGATCGTATAGATAAATAATTATCTATAATTAATCTTTTTATCTCTCTGTCTCGCTCTCTCGTTCTTTCCCTCTTCCTTTTTCATTCAATAGCTATTTATCTAACTAACAGACAGTAAATACTAAAAATTGTATGACTAGTGAAAATATGTGGTAATCGTTACTTATATAGTAATAATCCGTGAATCGACCAGAATATTACGTAATCACGAAGCTTGTATCAGCTGACCCGTTCACTTGCCAGCCGCAACAGAAGGCGGTTAGTTTCCATACAGATCCGGTCCTGAGCGAGGAAGGAACCGCAAGAGGTTGAAACTAATTTTACCCTGTCTCTCTCTCTCTCTCTCTCTCTCCTTGCAGCCGGTATCCGCTGGAGAGCACGTTCGCTCCACTTTGCCGGTACGAAAGAACGATGCCCGGCGATGGCGGACAGCGAGAAAATATCGCGGTAGAGACTTGCGTAATGCACCGCGCAGGTGCATATCCGGGGTAGCCCGCATATTTGCGTACGGCGGGATGATAATCTCTTTTCATTTGCGTCCGGGAGCGTATATACGGTCGCCGTCGTCTCCCCCGGAATTTGCTGAATTTCTTCTTTCCGGTCGACTTCGCCCCGAGGCCGCAAACCGAAATAGATATAACGGAACGCGCGTTCCGCGCGCGTTACGATAACGGGTAACGGTAACCGTTAAGCGTTCACGCCCGCGATACGCTTCATCTCGGGCCGGCGAACAGCGCGTGCATACTCGAGATGAAACGAAATTCCGAGGGAGGCGGGATCAAAGGGCAAGGTGCCTCCGCATCGTTTCGTCTTCGCCTCTGTTACTCGATATTGCGCCGCGGGGCGTTTTCGACGAAATCAAGACGCCAGGTTAACGCTAAAGCAGAACGGGACGTGTAATCTTTTCTTTGTAAATCTCTACATTGTACTCTCATCTGCGTTTTTCATTATGAAAACTGCGTGCATAATTTGGCTATTCCGCGCTACATTATTATCTCTAAAGTCCCAATGATTAATTGAGACAGATAAACCCCCGAGAGAGGAACGTATCCTTTATTATAATTTTAATAAATGCAACAGTTATGAATTACTCGCTTAGAAAAATATAATTTATAATGCAATATCGCGTGAGAAAGACCGCTGTTGGTATTATACATTTGCAGTTTATCTTAATCTTATTTTTATCGTTAGCATCTCCGCGGAGCATCTCGATGTTGAGAGAGATAAATAAGACAACAAATTACTCGTCGCAAGATAAACGCTATCTCTTTCGTACGTAACGATCGCATTTTATAGAAATCCGTTTCCGCTTACTAAGCTCTCCTTTGTAATACTTATTGCCGCACAAGCGCAAACTCGTGCTCGGTCGTTCCTCTTTAGTCGGCAGTTCGGTATAATCGGGAGCGTTTTACTTTGACAGCTCGTAGAAACCAAATCAAATAATTTACTCCGTCGCACGGTTATTAACACAGAAATAAATGCGTAATCGGTTTATGTGACCCCTTCAAGACCAGAGGAGAACCAATTAAATCTTTGATTTCCGCATTTGAGAATCGGCATTCACGGCTGAATGCCTTTGCATCCATTTCTTACGCAAGGAAATCGATACAAAAACAAAACTAATTACTTTGCAATTGTACGAAATTTTTCAATAATTCATAAATACATGGTAAATTATTCATTTGCCGCAGAACATTATGATACAAACAAATAAAGACAAAAATATTATTGTTACTATTACTATTATTATTATAATGCCTATGTTATTAAAAATATCTATAGAAAAATATAAAATGTACTACATTTTATTTTATTATAATATACCACAGAATAATTAACGCCAAAAGTGAAATTTAATCATAAAATTGTTTCGTATTCTGACGAAAAACCGGATAACGAACAAAAAATAAGCGCAGAAAATGCATAAAAACTTTTCATCTAAAAATAACGTCATTGATCTAAAAAACACATCCAATGTCATACAGTATATTATTAGAAAAAAGAAGAATAAAAGGAATAATATAATCATATCAGTTAAACTTCTTCAACTTTTTTGATTAATTGATTATAATTAGCCATTTGATTGCACAAGTGATGCTTTTTTTGAAAAAGCGCAAATAAAAAAATACGATATCGCATAATGCGAATGACTACTTAGCAACAAAGTAGTAGCAAGTTGCTGTACACAGGCAACTTTCAGGGGTTTTTCCGTACGATGTATTGCGACCGTCGGCGCGTCAACCGCCTGCATACTAACTCGTACTACTTAACCCTGAATAAACAGGCGCGCTCTAAACATTCTGCGCGAAGATGGTATTGACCATCCTTTTTCCAGTTTGTCCCCCACGAATCACCCCCGTTGTAGGTACATTTCGTCGCACTACTGCTTCCAGAGCAATCCGACCGTCTCGGATTCAAGTAACGGCAGCCAGCTGCGGGATGGGATGGGGGGGGGTAAATGGGACAGTAGAAGCGGCACGGTGGAACAAGACAGACACCGTAGATCCTACGACCTTTCCCGGCTACGGAGTTAATATTTATCGAGGCTGTCTGTAATTTTCTCGAGACTATCCGAGACTACCGCGAACCGCCGACGCGACGCGACGCGACACGATGCGACGCGACCCGACTTGGTGGAAACGAAGGAAAAATAATTAAAATGGTCGGGACACTCGACATTAGTGTGTATTTGATCGCTCGTGTGTATGTGTCGCAAGTCGGTGTGCGGATGCTCCTTTCTCGGCGAGGTAGGGAGATATCGAGAGATCATTCAGAATTCTGTATTTTATTTCGCAATAATGCAATTAAATTCTGTAAAAAAAACACACATACACACATACACACATCTTCCTCCTTCTTTTTAATTAGTTAAATTTAATAAAATAGACAAAGATCTATTTAATTTGCGTATAGTGTATGCATGACACAGAGGGAAACATTGAGATACAATCGCATTGTCCACTTTACAAAGTTTTTATTTAAACTTGGAAATGATATATATAATAATCAGAGATATCTTTTTTTTATTTACAATACAAGATGTATTTGCGCGTGATCACACATGTTGGGTTATGATTTCTAGGTCACCAACTGAACGTATGTCGTGGAAGAATAACACGCTTTGCTGATATAGAACATATCTCCATATGATGCACAGGCAAACCACATATTTCTTTACGTGGCAGCTCGATCTACCAGTTTTATGTTTTCTTTCATAAAAACAGCTTGCTTCCTTTCGCGCGAGAGAAAGTTCAAGAAACGAGCTGTCGTCGGTAACCAGACCAGTATCCACTTTTTATTGCGATATATCTTAAAAAGGAAAAAACTGCACACATATGAAAAGAAACGTATGAGGTATGCCCCATGCTTTTCAATCCTCTTTGAGATATAATGATTGATTGACGTGCTTATAGATTGCGGGTATAAATTGACGTTTAAATCCCAAAGTGTTGTGAAAGATTTTTTTATCACTTGCAGCAATTATCGAAATTACAAGAAACATGAAATTAAATTTTTTTTCGCACAAGTTGTTAACTTTATATTTGTAATTTATTCTGAACAACGCAAATATGATTCACGAACGAATCTTATAGATTCGAGCAATATCGCAGCAAAGAGAATAATCAATCATTGTTAATGAGTTAGTAATCACGTTTTCTTGCTTTTGCAAGAAATGAAGACGTAATTCCACGTGTGATTTACGATACCGCGCGTGTGATATCGCGTGGTATCGAACATCCCTAGCACCGATTAATTGGTCCAACAGTGAACGCGTCGCGCAGAGTTAATTTATAGAGGCGCCGATCGCTTGGCGAGGCTCGTCAACAAGTGGCCGATATCGTAGGCCATCGTCCAAGATAATTGCAAGAGACGATCTGCGTAACCCAAAATTACACGCGCTTGTGCAGGCGAAAAATACTCGTATTTCCATTTATTCCATCGCTAATCCCAATAAATTGGAACTCGATGATTGTATAATAACGCTAATTTTTCACGAGATTACGATTGTGAAACTCGTGTTATCTGGTGACTCATCAAGCCAACCAAAAAAAACCAAAAAAAAATACAAGAAAAATAAATAAGCGACAAAAATGATAAACAAACACGGAAAAATGAAATCATCATTGACTGAAATAAATAAAAAATAAATAAATAAATAAATACAAAATATTTAAATATTCTTTTAAAGGACTGCGTCTTCGTCCGGAATGTTAAATACCTTTCGTAAATTATTTATATAACAGATATTACATCCGAAAGGAATGAAAGCAATGAATTTTAAAAATTACGGTATCGCGGTATTTATGTCGCAGTTCGCAAACTACATTATAATAAAATTTTTCAGTAATAATCTTAAAATCCTTGCGAAGATATACTTTCGAGCAAAGATTGGAATAGTAGTAAGTGGAGAGTAATTCGTAAGGTGAATATTTGTCGTAACTAACTATATTTATACAGCGCCGTCCACCGCGGTTTTTTGCCGCGGACGAGCAGCGAGAACGGCGCGGAAAATAAGCGAAAAATGCAAAGACGACGGAGTCGCGGTCCTTTGGGAGGACCAAAAATGCACTTTTTATCGAGCTGGCGCATCTCGCATGCACTACGAGGAAGTCGAGTCCGTGCATACATATTTCCCGGCACGTTTTCGCTGGGTATCCCAATGTACACGCACGTACTTTCTTCCTGAGCCTGGCTATCCGGTAAACCGTGCAAGGTCGATCAAGACTGCATATTCATGAAAGTTCGGAAAGGCGATCTATTTTTTTGTTTTTATCTTTTTCAGAGAGATGTTTCAAAGCGCGTGAGTAGGATAAGGGGGATATGTATCCGCCTCGTGGATCCGATGGCCACATAAAATTTTCCGAGCGATACTTTTGAAACGAGCATCGTCTCAGGTTTCGTCGTATGATCCTCTATTTCGCATACGAATAAAATGTTTCTGGAACATATATATATATATTTGGGACGCTTAAATTACGCATGAAACGCTGGTCTTCTCGACAGAGTTTATCGATTCGTTTTAGAAAAAGTCATCTCTTTAGAAAATATTTTTACGTCCTTCTTCCTGTGTCCAAGAGGCGTACCCCATTCGATCAGATCTTTTTCATTTCGAAGATAATGACTGCCCTAACAAGATTTTATATACATCATGACATAAATAAAGCAATAAATATTTCAAGTTGCTTGTCAGCGTACTTTTTCCAGTATTTATCTACTTTCTTATAAAAACATAGATTTCTACATAGATAGAGCCATTTTTTTATAATAATATCCTTTTTTACTTTTAAAATTTTTAGAGGAACAGAGAGAGAAAGAGAAAGATGAGAAGTAAATTCTAAATTCTCACTTTTAAGTTCTAAAATATCTAGATCCTCGTCCACCGCAAATGTCGCACGGTACAAATATGTCTCGGGAAGCATTCTCGCTGATTACATCCCTCTTTCTTGGGAAACGTAGCGGAAATTATGAATTTGTGCATCATGGAGGAAACGTGTAATTAGGAATATTTTTGAAAGAAGTAATTGTGGATGGGGAAGATAAATCTTCTTCCGGCCTCCTCGTGCCCTGCATGCCACCGAGAACCACGACGTCGCTATGAAATTAAGTGCGGTCCATGGCGACGGTACACCTTCCGGCAGTTTAGTCACCGAGAAAAGAGCGCGCAAGTGGAGAAGGAGAGAAAGGGGGAAACATGGAAGCGCGACTTTGTTCCCTCGATAAGCGGATTCTCCGATTCGCCGAGCGTTTTTGCGAATTTCACTCGACCGTTATTCCTCTCTTTCTCCCTCCCTTTGCCATTGTGGCACAGCGCGCGGCACACGAAGAGCCGGGTAATTTAGCGAACGATGTACTTAAAATCTCCGACAATGTCTTCTCTCTGCTTTACGGTTCTCCGGTGTTAGCCAATTTTTTAAACGATAAATTTTATACTTAATGGCAACGTATTATCCGTTTATCGCAGTCCTTCTCTGCGCCTCGATGTCTCCAGATCGTACCGTAAATTATGCTTGATGAATGCGCTGGCTGTATTATTTGCGAGGTCGAGAAAGGGTTTACATGGCGGAATGGCGATATGGCGAAAGCGAGAAAAATAAAAAGCAGAAAGAGTACGGAGGATAAATCAGACAGTGAGTTTCGCCAAGTCCATATACACAACGAAAATCCTCATTTCTGCGCTCACTCGTGATACGCTCGCGCATGAGTAAATCCATGATTCTAAGGTCTGTTCACACCCGAGCGAGAGCCAGTAGCCAGAAACACGAAGTATTCTCCGACGAAAATATAGAGCGAGACAGAGAATCAAGTATCTTAAGAATCTAATAGAGTTCAACAAGGCAGCATCGTTGAGCTAAGGTAAAAAGTCAAATAAGACTAGTAGAGTAGACTGAGAGAGATAAAGAGAGTAGAAAATGTGCAGTAAAGACTGAGGGAGAGAGCGAGTGGACAAAGAGAGAGAGAGAGAGGGAGAGAGAGAGAGAGAGAGAGAGAGAGAGAGAGAGAGAGAGAGAGAGAGAGAGAGAGAAGAGCGCACTTGGTCGCCTCACAAACTTTCATCGTTTCATCCATAAATTCCAGTAATCGTGCACCTAAGGTACTCCGCAAGTAGTAGAAGCGCAGTCGAAACGCAGCCGATGTATCTTACGGGCGTTCATTAACGAACTTACGCAAATTATGAGCGCGAATTTCTCGCTCGCATCGTTCGCCCGCGTTATCTTAGCACTTATCACGATATAGCTACAGGGTTGTTGTGACGTGACCCTAATGTATCGTTGCGCGGCTCCCTTAATGGCTTATATACGGCGTTCCACCGACGCGAGCAACCAACGCTTGGATACTATGAGTCTTTAATCAATTATGCAAATGATTTGCGGACGACCACTGTATATCTGTCTTCCCCCTTTCTCCCTTCTGTCGCGTCAGGACGCGCAATCTAGATGTTTCCCTCCTCTTTGTTCCGCCGGTCTTGCCCTGTGTCGCTCTTCATAGAGATGCTTCCTGCCGTCGTCCCTTCCTCTCTCGCATTTTTTTTTCTCATCTATCAACGGCGCCGACCCAGTTAACACGGTTGTTTATTAAAACTTTCAAATTAACCGGCTTTAATCGCGTTTATTTTACGCTTTTTGTTGCCTCGGTATATTATTTATTACGGCGACCAATCCCCGCGACCTCTTTCCAGGCCCTAATCCTCTCACACAAATCGCGTCCACGTAAAACCCTCCCCCCCCATCTGTCGCATTCACTGTGCGCTTTCATCCGCTTCTCTTTCATACCCTCACCATTCTATATCCTCCTTTTTCTCCTACCGTGCCGTTTACACCATCCACCGAGTATCGTTCAACCCTTCGTAATGTAGTTTTGGCCTTTGCATGAGTACCCTTTTACCCTCCTGCCTGACGGTTCATCCGCACCCCATCCTCGTATCACTCGTCGCTTCCTATTCTCCCGTATTCCCTTCTGTCCTTCTCTATCCCTTGTCCTGGCGCGCATTTGTTTACCATTCTCATTCTGGTGTCTCTTTTCTCATGTTCGTCTAGCGAGTTACGCTTCGCACCCTTCTTACGGAAGGGTACGAAGATTATCACGGTCAGCTACCACGCGCGGACTTATAAAAAATGAAATTGGCGTAGAAACGTGAGAGATGGGAAACAGATTCGATTAACGATGAGAAATGATCGGGAAAGGCACCGAATGTGATCATCTTGGTATTTTATATTTTTAATATGCATACGATAAATTTGTATACGCAATTATAATTTTAATAACGATGAAAAGTCAAGAACAGAATGGAAAGAGTAATAAATCGTATGATAACAGTTCGGACAATGATTTAAATAGTAACCTGGAAGAGGAGTGATATGCAAGACTTTGAAAATAAAGGGTTTGCATGGTTTCGTGATTCAACACGCGCGCTTGTATGCGTGACACAGTTTCGGGAACTCTGACGTTGCCGTGAGTACCCGCGAGACTCGTATCCCAGGACAAACTGGATGAGAAACTGCACGAAACGCGTCCAGACTAAGATCTAACGGGGAACATGTGCTGTATAAAGTCTATATACCGTGCATGCCTGGGCGCCTGCATCTTTGTCTTGAGACGTGCCGGCTCGCGTGTCTTTCAGGTATTTCCGCCCGCATAACACACGACGAGTCGCATCGCGATCGCCGCGGATAAAGAATTCGACCTGGCAATAATTCGCCGAGTCGAATTGTTCATTTAGTGCCATGACGATCCACTGTACACAGGACTTGTCTTTCGAGTCTACCCGCGCGTTAACTTTTATAACCACAGTTTCTTTCCGCGAACTCGCAATAAATTTTTCCCTCGTCCCGGGGTTCGATAGGATCTCCGTGGATTTTGCCAGTCGAATGAAAACCGGCGACGCTGCGCCGCACCGAACCGATTCCGGAATAATCGTTAGCGAACTTCGATGGCAGTTCGACGATGAATCGTGGAGTCGGCTGACCAAGATCCGCCAGTAGGTACCCCCGCCGGAAGTCGGCCGGCGAGCCGATGTGCACCGGGACTTCCCATCGAATTAGAGAAAAGTGTTCTCACAGCGTCTTGCACACTCCGCCACAAGGACAAACTTCTCCGTTAATCTCCTGGAAACCCCTACGGGGCTCGATTTATCGAGGATACTCGATACGCGGAAGCTTCCTCGTCTCTCGATTTATTCCAGTCCCCTCCGGGCCCCGTCGCGCCTCACGACTCTCTTCTCCTGGTTCTTGGCAACTTTCCGCCTATCCGGAGAGGGGAGGGGCCATGCTTTTTCCCATTATACTTCGCTCAGGCGTTTTACAATGAGGCACTTGTATATTCGAGAGGACAGCGCGACGGATCTCGATTCGTGGAACATACTCGATCACGGAACACCGTCTTTGTTTCGAGATTTAAGACGACGTAACTTTGAAATGTAACGCGAGAATAAGTTAAAGTGTACGGAATATTTAGAAACTTTTAGATTTTCGAGAAGATCTATTTCGTTTACCTCGGGAATTTTCTATTATATATTTCTATTATCGAACTGTGATGCGTTAAATGCGTTTTGTTTCAGCTTCTCTGCATATTTTGATTCTAATTTTTTAATTGATATTTTTTAATTAAAGGAAAAATTGTAACTACCAAAAAAATTATTTTTTTTAATTAAATAAAATCAAATATTATGTTTTTTTTTATAAAATTAACATATAACGCGTAAGTGAAACGGATTGCGATAGTTACCTTTCCATATTCTAAAGAAATTTGAATAGTATTTCTGTCGTAATAACGAAATCAGTGCACAATGAATTAAAAAACATTTCGCCCGTACATTTGGTGTAGCGCTCCTAAAGTCTGGCGCATGCATTTGCATTTTTTCCGCGGTCGTCGCTGTGAAAGAAAGCTTTAGAAATTCTCAATGGTTTAACTCGAACATATTTCGTGGAATCAGCAGATGCGATAAACGGGACACGAGATCGCGGGTCGAAAGAAATTTCCAATTTGTTAATAGTGATATTCTTTTCCGCGTCGCGGGTTTGCACCAGTCATCTCGAGTATTAAAGGGAGTAAAAATAAAATTGAGAGAGTAAAAAGAGAAGGAGAGTGGTCCCAGTAGCGCTCGAGAAAGGAGTGTTAACTACAGTTCCGCGTGGAAAATGGCTCAACCCCAGGATCCACATTCGACTCATTAGCGTGAATTATTTGAATAATATTTCTTTGTCCGGTGAAGAAATCAATGCATTTGCCGGGATCCTGCATAATTCATGCCGTAGTATCAGACAGATCGAAGATTAATAGGCCTGATCGGACGCTCTCTAATCGAACATTTACCATTCCTTCGCTCTCTCTCTCTCTCTCTCTCTCTCTCTCTCTCTCTCTCTCTCTCTCTCTCTCTCTCTCTCTCTCTCTCTCTCTCTCTCTCTCTCTCTCTCTCTCTCTCTCTCTCTCTCTCTCTCTCTCTCTCTCTCTCCCCCTCTCTCTTCGTTCCGCTTTTTCCTCCTCCTCCTCGTGACGTTACTTCGGTTCCTTAAAAGAAATCGATAAGCGATATGTCCACCAGAAAGCCTTTTAAATGATTCAAAATATCATTCGGATGTTTTTGCTGAAATACACTCTAAAGAATATTATTATCTAATTTTAGCCAGTGAATTGTTAGAAAGAAAAAGTTCTCTTAATTTATGTATGCTGCTTTTATCGGCAATATCCTATTCAATATTTTATTTATTTTATACGTTCATATTGTATGACGTAGACAAAACTCGCAATCTGACGGCCGACTTCCAGACATCGCTGCCTTGGTAACGCTCCTTTCTTTTTACATTCACAAAAAATTGATTGCAAAGCAAGAATTTAATTATTCTCTCTGGGTACACGGTTTGTGCCGGCTGAGTTCGCATCAGAGGAAATATTTAACCTCTTCAGTTTAAATAAAAGTCTTGTTGTAAGCTGCAAATTAACGATGAGATGGTCCAAACAATACCTTGACCCTCTCGCTTTTTTAACTTTCTAAGGTAAAATGAATAGATACAAATAGAAGCAAATAAAAAGATGAAAATCCAATAATTGTAAAATTAAAATCCCCGACTTCAAAGTTTAGAAATGAATGTTAGTTCGTAAAATAAATTTTTTCTATTCAAACACTTTTTATTTCCTAAAATTTATTCTTATTAATTCCTAACAAAATGCCGTATTTTATACATGTTACGTCAAATCTTTATAATTAATAAAAATAAAAATTTAATTACACATTAAAGAATTAACACAGATTGCGCAAGATCAATAGATTGCATTTCTGACGGTAAATAATTTTACCACACGTACAGAAACCATAGATATGATGGTTGCGAACGGTATTGAGATTTAATCGGAGCAAGCACGTACCAAAGGATAATTCAACGGTTCGTCCCCGGAAGTTAAGTGACGTGACGTAGAAGCTAAGCACAGTCAGAGGGGAAAAAACAGTCGGCGGCTGGATTTTAAAAAGAACAAGAGCCAGTTGAATCGGGGTTGTAACGTGGTTAGCTGCAGTCACGAGTCGACCAAACTTCGATGGCACGGGCTAAGAATATATTTCAATTGAAATCGTTAAAAAGTAGTACGGCAAAATAATACGGAGGGAAAAGAAGAGAAAGAAACTCGATCGTGAGGTATAGCACGAATATCTGACGTCGGAGGAAGCAACGTGGAAAGTGCAATTCATCCTCGATGTTATTCTCGAAACGTTCGTTAATCCCATTTTAAACTCAAATATTTTGGCATGCACTTCCATCATATGCAGTAATCGATATAATTTTTTGCCATTGCAAAAATATCTATATTTAAAGAAGTATGAACTTCTTTTGAATAATATACGTGCAGATCAATCTTCTTGAAAATTTTTAAATAATGCACAAGTGTCTTATTTTTAAATATTTATATTTATATAAAAGCTCCCTTATCTCACTCAATTCACTCGCGTATCTGGGTCAGTTGAAAATCTTTAGATACATTAGATGCATCTCTATATTTATCTTATTGCCTTTTCCTTAGGATGCATCTGGCTATTCAAAGTTCAGTATAGTTGGCTATTCTATATCATAGTCAATAAAGGATAGCATACATTTAGACTCCTCATACATATTAAAGTCTGTGTTTACATCAACATACTGGCGAAACTCTGTGCTAACAGTCGGCAACTCTCCCGAGATATATTGTTGACTACTCACTCATCAAAATCGCTACTGTCATCTCACACTTTTTGAAAGTTATATCTAATTGATTAATAAAATTTTAAATAGAGTATAATAAGAATTTTATTAATGTTATAAATGATAAAATTGATATTACATAAATAAAAATTAAGATGAAAGTTAAGAAATAAATAAAATTAAAAAAATTAAAATTAAATTAAATAAAATTAAAATTAGAAAGATTAAAATTAAATTAAATCGATTATTTTAAAAACTTAATAGATTTGGGCTGAAAAATAATTATTAATTTATTATATTATATGTATTATATTAACATATGATTAGATTCTTTTAAGATTCTTTGATTTCATAAAAAGTAAACAAATATTTTTATATTGTATATCAATGTTACAGCAGTGTTACAGACATTGAATTTTTATTGGTTAGTGCTCACTGCTTCTATAAACGTAGATACAAAAATATTTGATAAGATTGACTGAAAGATTCTCTAAAAACAGATATACGTGTAAATAAGTAATCAGTGAAAAACGAACCGACCGACTGACCTTTGCTAAAATGTGCGATGTTTCTTTAGTAATGTCGACCGTCATGCGATTCAATATCGATTTAACAGGATTTTTAATTTTCTCGAAAGCCGCATGGCACCCTACGACGTGTCACATGATCCGAAGAGTCTCCAGATGTTAGCTATACATCACAGTACGTTCAAGCATTGCGGGACTCGGTTATATCAATTTCGCACTGGCGCGTCCGCTGTGCTGCCCGTCGTGAAAACCACCGACGCCCTTACAAATTGCCATCGTGGGTGCTAACTAAACGTGCACCGCCCCCGTTCAACGAGAAACGGCGACCCATTAATATCGCGAGAATGGCGCCGCGGGATCGCCGATGCTCTCGTACGTTTTCCCAACACGGACTGATTGCGGTCCACGAGAAACGTGCTGAACGCTAGTAAAAATTGGACAATTTACCGGACAATTTTCTTCTCTTTTTCACAATTCGGCAATTAATTCTCATGATAATCGTACTGAATTTTCAACACCAAAATAGATTTCCGTTCATTCCTCGTCTGCAGTAATTACGTCCGCAATATCAGCAGACAACTCTAATATTTCTGGAAAATATATTTTGTTCAACTACCTGATTCATTTCATCGATTTCCGTCTTATTTTTGACCATTAATATCTATAGATAAAAATGTCAAAAGTTAGTTTAATGAGAATGTCAGATAATTGAATAATTCGAATAGTTCTAATTTTAAAATGTTCGGAGGTTCAAACCTTTCGAATTGAAAGCATTGGAATAATTCAGTTGTTTAAACTCACTGTAAATTCGAAAGACGACAAAATAACGAAAAGAAGAAAAAAAATCATAATTGGACGAGATTCAATACGTACCGATCACAAGTGCACAGTATTTTCTATGGTTTCAAGGTCTTTAGATATTACAAGCGATTCGTAAGCCAGATGTGATATTAAGACGGGCTGGTAGCACAAATTAATGATTCCTGCCAGCAGCGTTCGATAGCACGGGGGCGAGACGTATCGCGCGAAATCACGCGAACGGCGCGCGTATACCTCTATCTACCGGCGCGGCAACGTTATTTCCGCCACGGCACAACGTACGCGCCGCGTTCACCACAGCCGCATACTCGTATTACATCGTCTCTCGCGTCAGGTTGGTCGAAGGTGCGCCAAAGTCCGCATATACAAGAGAATCCAGAAGGGACGAGTGCGGGAGGGTCGAAAGACAGGGACGCGCGCGCGGGGATCAGGTGAGAGAAACAGAAAAGGTGCGCGGGGATAACGGGGGAAGGGGAGGGGGTGTATAATGGCGAGTATTACGGGCACTTAGTCACTTTTGTGCCGCGGCCGCTATTGTGCTAAGACAAAAGATGGAGAATCCCCTGGAACGATTCAACTGTCCCGAACGAGCCCAGTCGCCAGAGCACGGCGCGGCCCGGCGCGGCGCCGCGGCGCGACACAACGCGCGACGCGACGCGACGAGACGAGACGAGACGCAACGCTCGAACGAGCATGATGCTCGGGACGAAATTAAGCCCCGGTATGCTTCGGCACCAGCGAGGTATGCCCACCTTCGTCCCGCCGCTCGTAGGAATTGCGAATTGCAGCGAGCGCACCTACCGCGGACCTACCGTATTTGTACGACCGTATGAGAGAGCCCTTCCTTCCTTCCTTCCTTCCTTCCTGGGCAAACCCAGACGCACATTGTGCGAGTTTCCCCCTTTTGTTACCTGCGTTGTTTCATTTCGAGCTTAAACAGAGCGCGCTCGCACGCCGGGCTATCGCCGTTGCCTCTTGTAATTCCTGTTCCAGCATTCAACGCTCTCTTTGGCTACTCTTCTGGAAGTATAAAAGGTACTTCGACGGAATGGTTCTTTTTCAATTTTAAATGTAACCCGTTTAACGGGTCGTTTTTCACATTTATAATATACGTATATGTGCAACATCTATTAATTTACAATTCGCAGAAATGTAAGGGAAAGTAAGATCGTGATCGATACGCGAGTACTATAATTTCTAAGCTGGGTGGCTACGGGTTACATAGTAACCAATGTGTTAAATGTATTAGTGAATTGCTTTGGTCGCGGAAACTTGTCGAAGTGCCGCAATTTCAACTGTCGTTCACGCGGTTTGCCAATCCAAAATGCGTCTCGGTAAAGGGAAGACGGGATTAGCTTCGTGAACGAAACGCAATCATGATTCCCGTTTCGGCGAAACTCTCCCTTTATTGAACTCTTCAGAGTTCTTCAATTTTGTTCTCGCAAAACAGCGACGAACGGCGAGCGGGGCGTGTCGAATAGGAAAAAAAGGACCAAGACTCGCATTGAAAGCCAAAAGCATTCAACGTCTCGCGGGTCTTTCATCTTGAACATCAAAAGGTAATTCCCGAAATTATGGAGATTTTTCCGAAGAATCGTACGAAATTGACGTTACTCCACCGAGAGGTCACGGACTCTTTGTAACGCTGGAACGTCACTGATAAAGGAAGGAATAGGTCGAAAGTACAAATGAAACGTTACCTCACCATACGTATACATACCTGGTGTATGCCTCGCCTAAGTCGTTGACTCCGGTTTCCGTCTTTGCATTTCAACGGCAAAGTTCTCGTGTTCTCTACTCCTGTACTCGAGACAAGTAAACCAGCGATTTTCAGCGTTGTAATATGCGCATTCCCAATAAGCTCGCGACGTATTTCATAGGAGAATCCGTAATAATAACCTCACAATAATTACCCCTTTTGACTCAACTCGAAAATGAAATACTAATCGCAATATTTGCATCCGACGTAACGTAATTCATTGCCTATTCATTTCTTTAAAGTTTGTAGATACTTAGGATAAGTGATTACAAACGGGAAAGCACGCATGAGACCTATAAGAGGATTGGAAATCGACTATATTAGTGAAATCGAGTAATATCTACTTTCACGATCCCTTATATCGATAATTGTAGCAAACAGGTGGATTCTGAGGAAATAACGCGTAGTTAATGGATCTGCGATGATCAGAACTATAATAAGCGATGCAATGTTAACGCATTAATCATGTTCGCGGTGCAACGAGCCGCGAATGGACTGCGCATAGAGGCCGGCCAAGATTATCCATTTCCACTATCCATTTTATTCAGCATCATCCGGCTCGCTGCCCCGAGCTGGCTGAGTCAAAGTCGCTCGATCAAATCGATCCGTGCCAACTGCGCGCTTCGTTTCCAGCTGTCGGATCTGTCGCTTTGAGTACATTTGCGTACAGCTGCATCGACCCCAATGAGCGTTAGGATCGAACCGCCACGATCGTTTGTGTTTCTGTCGAATCGTACGTGCTCGAAGAAAAGGGTACGGATGTCCGGATGTCTCCGAAACCATCAAAAGAGAGAGAATGTACGCATTCAAAAAATATTAGAAGAAATTCGAGAGATTCGATGAAATATATCATGCGATTTTCATAACACGATACGATGAAAATTATAATGAAAATTATAATGAAAGTTATTAAAATGAAAATTATTGTAAAATTCTAACTTTTATTACTAGAATACTATCGAACGCGAACTTCGCGCGCGATAATTATTCTCTAATATTTTCTAAATTTTTAATTTGATTCTTTTTTTTTTATTAATCTATGGATTTATCAAATATTACTTATCATTTGTCTTTACAGTACACATAACGTTTTGTAAAATTTATCTGAAACAACTTTGAATACACTTAAAAGAAAAAAAGAAATCTTTATCGATGTAAAAGCAAATGCTAAAATGCTCGCAATTAATATTGTTACACTATTACATTATTATTATATCATATTCTACTTACTAGTAAGAATTTACTAACTAGAATTTACTAATTTCACGTGGCTAATTTCTTATTAATTATTATGGCCAGAAACTACTTACTTAGCTATATTGCTGATCAGTATCTCATTAACAATTTTCTGGCCAATTATTATATGGTCAATCAAGATAATTTCATTATTTCATTGTAAAATTGATGTCACATCAATAAATTATATTATAAGAATATTATATTTTAAAAATTATATTATAAAAAATATAAATATATATAAGCGAGCTTTTCGTAGAAACGTTTATATTTTCGCTGTAGTGAGCAGACACGTTTTTTTTCTCTTTCTTCTTTTTTTTTTCTCTGTTATGTGAGCTACGTTATTCTCTGTTATGTGAATCATTCAAATAGTCGTATCTCGCAACGTCGTGTACAATACGTTTTTTTCGGTGATATAACACCTTTAAAAATTGTGGTTTTATAACAATTGTCGAACGGTCCATTCTTCGTGTTCAATCAGTTGCAATCACTCAACAGTGTACACATACTTCCTGTACAAGCGGGCGTAAATTTTTGAGACCGCTACCCCGTATCGAAAACTTTGCGTCGCTCTTTTCATTTTTCTTCAATTTCGATAATGGCTTCTTTGTAATCAGCCATCGCTGGCTTTTTGTGTTCGCCTCCCTCATGTAATGGTCCAACTTTTGCAAACTGAAGAGCGAGGGTGCGGTTTTCTTTTTATCGAGGAAGATACCGAAAGAATGCGAGTGCATTCAACGCGCGGAGAGATATCCTGGCGAGTGGCGCATAATGCGCTTTATTGCGTCCGCGACCACTACCTCCATGTATGCGGTGTTCTCCCTCTTTCTCTGCGTAAAAATATTCGCGGAATAAAAGCACATAATGACCCATCGCTGCCGTCGCCGAAACCGGCGAGAAAACGAAAAGAGAATGTAGAATTTCGTTAAAGCACTCTGTCAAAAAATTCGTTATCATACATCGTCGTTCGTTAAATTGCGAAAATTAGCCACCCCTCCCAGTCCAAGCACTTTAGTCGCTTCGAACGTCTCCGCAAAAGTCAATCGATCGCGCATCATAATCCAGGCCTCGTAAGAATGAGCTTTGATTAAATCTGACGCCCTGAATTGATCACGCGTAACGATGCGAGAGCTTCCGTGTCGGCGCCGACTTTGATGAGACAATTTGAATAATAGCGATGGCTCTTGACTTGAGAAAAAGTGTCAACCTCCGATTTCGCGTCGCATCGAAAATCCTCTCGACTGGTTTCTCGAGATCAAACTGTCGTCGAGGAAAACGAGGATCTCCCATAGAGTTATCCTAACTCGTATTCACTCATCCCGGTGAATTGCCATTGCGAGAACGTCAAGAACGTGAAGTCGTCGTCGTCGTCGACCGCACAATTAGCGTTAATCCTCGTTAATCCGTGTCTCTCCAATCTGCATTCCTTTATCCGTTCTCCCCTACGACTCGAGTACGTGAATACCGAGTACTACCGAGTGGAGATCGTGTGTATACGTCGTGTGTAAAGATCATATATACAGGGGTAAGAATCAATGCGCCGTATAATGAAACGATGGTGACGACGCTCAGAAATGAAAGGTCGAAGATAAACGAGATAAGACGTAGCTTATCCCGCAACTCTGATCATTAATATTTCAGTTTCACATATTTACGACAGCAATCAATATCCTATTCCTATCTCGCTTCGTGCCGGAAGCGACCTAGAAACGCGAAAACTAGGCAACAGTTTAAGGTCTCGTGTGTGCTGCAACGGGAATATGTGACAAGTCCTGCCGCTCTTGGGTCACGATAAACATACGATATAACGAAGTGAAGGCACTTTGCGGCAGCGTCTCTTATAACGCTGCTTCTCCCCAAAACCTGCCTCAGCTGTACTTTATATCATATTACAGTAATATTTAAATAATATATTTTTTTACGGCAACATTTAAATATATGCAATAAAAATGTATATACATATTTTTATAAATATACATATTTTATATATATGATTTTTTCCCACTTGTGTCTGGCTTTTTTTTTTTTTTACTTTTTTTTTAGATCATGAAACACTACGTTCAATAGACCAAATATCACCGGTGTGGCTTATCGAACCGTCGAAACAGAAAAATACGTACAGGGTGCTATGGTATATCGTCTAAAAAGACGGGTTACAGTTTTGTCCAATCAAGTGGTTCTATTGGCACACGTCGTTGGCTCGCAACCAGAGCCATGATCGATCTCTATTTGTATCGGCCGGCAATCGGATATTGGTCGGAATATACGAAAAAGAGGAAGGCGTCGACCGAGGCAGCAAAATGGTAGATGTAAGCAAGAGATATCGCGGCGGGTGTGGTAATGTTTCACCAAGTTAGTAAATAATATTTGAAATTGATGTTATCTGCGGCTTTACGACGACGTTCGATATACTCTTATTTTAATTACGACGCGCAATTGACGAAAGATGTATCAGCGACGGACATCTGAAATTGGGAAATGACAAATCGCGAAAGTATGCATGAAAGTGCGAGGAATATAACACACACGTACACACATATATGAAAGGCGAGATAGAAGCGCAAACTGCAGCACGGACCGTCGTCGTTGCGTCGTTGGTCGCGCTCATTGTTGTCATAATCTGGCCGGGCTAGGCCCATTGTTTGTCATCCAATCTTTCCGCTGAATTTCCATCACGGACAATGGTGGCGGTGCTTTATAAGTTGCGCGAATTACATGGGCGAACGTTGCTCGTAAATATAGCCGGTGAATCATGAAAAAGCGTTGCTGCGCTCGCTCTCTTTGCGCGTTGTCGAGCGATACTTCAAATTCTCTGGGTTTTACTCTGGGTCGCACGACGAATAAAGAATGCGCGTCTATTTTTCTTGCGCAAACGTCATCTTTATCACTGGAACTTAAAGAAATTGAAAGAAAAGTAACTAATTTAGAAATGACTTTTCTTGGAAGTAAATTAATATAATTGGCATACAAAAAGTAAGAATGCGATTTTTCTTTTATATATTGTTCGATAACTCTCAAAGAAAAAGAAAAAAAGAAGAGAGAGAGAGAGAGAGAGAGAGAGAGAGAGAAAGAAAGAGATTTCGATTGTATTCTACTTCCTCGCTTATCTCTCATAAGTTTTCAACGGCGGAATCCTTCCTTCCGTTCGAATCGTCCTTATCGAGATAACCGATAAAAAGCGGACGATTCATCTCGCGGAACAAACGGAGCGAAGTCATCGGTGACTGCTAGCGAGTAGGTGGATAACGGCTGCGAGTATTATTCGCGCGAGAAGAGAGTAGTGACGAGAATCATGCTACCCGCTCGTAAATCAGCGGAATTTCGCAACCGTTCCGGGACAATTTTATGATTTAATCCGGTGGATGCGTGAAGGCTGCGGTCACAAACGGGCGAACGAGAACAGCGGTGAAAACGCGGAGCCGTCGCTTGCACGAGTGTATATCGGGTATGCACTCCTCGAGATGAATTTCCCGCTTGTATAGTAACCGCGGGGGTGAAAAAGCGGCCGACTGCGGCCGACTGCGAGCTCGCGGTGTAACGGGAAACGCATTCGTACTCGAATTCTCGAATTCTCCCCCCCCCATCGGCCGCATTGCGTTCTGCGGCCGCGGCCGCATCGGTCCCGCCGGCTATATCGCGATAAGGCGTAATAAAACATCGATTAGTATCTACATTGGAAATTTAATTAACTCGCGGGATAGGCCGCGGGACGTTTCTGTAAATTGCATTTTATTACATTGGAAATCGATCTCCCTTTTTTAACTACCATTCGCCATTTAACACCTTCCGCCGTTCTGCCGGAGATGGATATTTGCAGCTGATGATATATCGTTGAAAGGGATGTGAGGTACGCTGATTTATTAATAAGTCGACTTAACTCTGCAAGGAGACTTCTCTCTTGCATGAGATTTAATTTATCTCTTAATCGCAGTAATGTGTAATGTTAATAAGTACGTTAAGTTTAGATTATCGTCGCGTGCCCGCGATACCAATTCGTGCGCTAACGTCGCACGAATCGAACAAGCGCGATTACCTTGAATGAAGATTACGACATACATTAGGAGAGAAGCGACTTACGCGAGGGAAAAAGAAAGAAAGGGAGATCGTACTGCGCGAGAATCAGTCGCGAGGCTCGCGTGACGGACGAGCTTCGGGCCCGAGCGAAAGGTTTCTCGCATTTCGTAAATCGCAAATCGAATTAAGCTCTCAGCCGGCACGCTATCCTCGATCCGAAATGTCGTGGACGTATAAAAGGGCGCGATAACGGCGCGGCCGGACAAGTGAGTTGCGGAACGTGTGCCCACCCACTCTTTCGCGCCGCGTCTCACTTCAATCTAGGAACCCTCTCACGACTGTTACGTGCGGCTTTAAGCGTACATCTCGCCCGGAGATTCGCCGTCGCTCCCAGCACCGTCGTCAAGTCGGTCAGGAGGGAGAAAGGAGAAAAATCCGTCCTACGTCTCCTATCAGTAGTGTTTCGTCATTTGTATTCAGGGAACCAGCCAAACGGATTCCAGCGGAGGGGGGGGGTGGTTGCATCCAACGCGTGCATCGACCGCGCGCACTTGTCAGCCCGCGACTCGACGTCGAAGGATGTTGATGCACAACGCTAGTGGTATCGTGGCCGGGCCGTTGACTTTCGCCAGCAGAGTCGGGTAGGTGCGGCACCGTATCGTACGCGATTACCGTATCGTTCCCCTCATAATCATCCGACATTGTGTGGCGGCTGCGAAGCGCCGCTGGTAATATTCGCGGCGCGAAGGAGGGTAATACGAGCGTCAAACTGCGAGCGAGCGAGAGGGATGAAAGTTCTCTCCGTGCAAGCGCATGTACACAACGTACGCGCAACGTAGACACGTTTCGTTCCCGACTAAGATCGCGATACGATAAGAGAGGGCTTACGGAGCTCTCTTACCGCCGGGGAATAGACAGGCTATCAAATTGTGCGCGCATTACAGCAGCATTGCGCTGCTACTTCGATCTTTCGATAAGCCGAGAGGACTAATAATCACTCGACATCCCAATTAGCGCACCGGCCGGATTTAATCCATCGGCAATGCGTATGCTGCATGGATTTCATCGTCATTAATGTTGGCCGCACGTGAAAGCGCGTCATTTTCCGCGCGATGAATGAGAATCCTTTTTTTTTTTTTCCCAAATAGCCGCCAGCGGCGATGGTGCAACAACGAAGATAACAATGCTATCGATAATAATGTATAACGTCGGCTATACGCGGATGAGATTTCGATATTATTCGGCCGTATAAGTCTCGGTTATACAGAATTAATATATATTGTTCGAGTTTGCTCGTGTTCGATAACGCGTTGAAACTTCCCCCATGACGTTATGCCCCTTCGATCAATGGCGATTTTATCATCGAATATGGACGAATTTGCTGCTCGTAAATGGATCATCTCCACGCTGAGTCGCACTGCGATCGATGTAACGAATTTGCGGGTCGTCTTGCTCGGGAAAGTCGCAATTCTTATCGTCGACGCGAAAGCTATTTGTCCTACAACCTTTACATTTGCGATGTCGTGACGGAGTAATAATGCCGGTCACGAAGGAAGCGACAGAAATTACCTTCATAGGTCTTATGGAAATTCTTGGCTGCCCGTTTAATCTCTGCAGATAGCGATCCAGGATTTTGCTTTATCGCGCTTTAATCAAACATTAGAAAAAAATAACAATTTTGCGCACCAACGACTCTTGCATAATAAGTAATCATCGTTTATTATATCTCGAAGCAATCTTCCGAGTAATCTAGCATTCCTCGTTAATTATCATGATAGATTTTTCTTCGCTTAAATTCAAAATCAGTTTTATCTTATAAAAAATTTTGCGAGATATTATTTCAGTATTCAACATTAACCATCACGATAATTAAACATCGGATTAAAATTCTGAGAGAATCAAATCCGTCGGATTTGAATGAACAATATAAGCTTCCGTTATTTAATTTATAGAAGCTTTATTCGTCGCGGTCGGAGAGCTTCGCAAGTTTCAATAACTCTGTATAATCAAATATTGATTAGCCGATGTATTTTTAAATAACAGAGATGTACAGCCGCTGCAAGAACGTTTTCTAGGATGGAACTTCCCCGCCGAGCACGCGGATCTTGTGCATCCGCATTGGCGTGCATTCCTCGCACCCGGAAGACTATGGCACGTCGCTCTCGCGCTCATTTACCTCTTGCTTCTGATGCTATCTCTCCTCGGGAACGGCATCGTTATTTGGATTTTTAGCACGTAAGTCCGCCATTTAAGAGAATTTCACAAAAGAATTTGAAGATTAATATCAAAAGGAATTTAATTAAATGTTAAAAAACAGAAGAATTGTTAGTAATATAATCTAAAAAAAATTTAGTTTATAACTGTATAATATATTTTTCTAAAATTCTAATTTTCATAGTTACATATATACTTACGTAACTGTATTATATTTTATTAATGATGATATAAAAATAGAATTATCTCCAAGGTTTCCCCAAGTTTCTTGTTTTCTTTGCATTAACTATTTTTATCCATTTATTATTGATATTATAAGTGCTTCTAAAGTATCTTCAAAGGTGAGAAATAAAATAAAATAATGGACTTTACCTTATAGTATTCTTCTCCATCCACATTAAATATTTCAGTCTTTTTTCTATTTTCTTATATTTTATTTTTGTTAACTGCTTATTGCATAATTTCTTTAGTAAAAGATATACATATAATTATAAATAGATAGATATGTAATATAATTATGATAGATTTGTCCATGGATTTTTGCTAAATCCAAATGAAAACGAAGTTATTCCTGCAAAAATGAAGTTGCTGCCGCCATCTTCATACCCTAGATTGAATTGCTTCAGTACTGTCTGCATATTATGATGAGAAATAATAGTTTATTTCACTTTTATTTTCTAAAAATAGCGTTTCTTAAAATCAATTAATATGTTTAATAACATGTGAATGTTTATTTTAATATATTAATATTTAGATCAAAATCACTAAGGACACCATCAAACATATTTATCTTGAATTTGGCCGTGTTCGACTTACTGATGGCAACAGAGATGCCTATGCTCATCATAAACAGCTTCCTGGAACGAACGATTGGTTGGGAGACTGGATGTGATGTGTATGCTTTGCTCGGCGCGATTTCCGGAATGGGACAGGCGATCACCAACGCAGCAATCGCTTTCGATCGATACAGGTTGGCGTAATTTATCTTGATAATTTCCATTTTTGATAAATACCGAATAATTTTTACTATTACTAGTCAATCATAAGAATATTTATAAGTTTGTTAAAATTAAATAATTTGTTTTAAACGATATTGATAATATTGATAATGAATTGAAAGGAAAATAAAGCAAAAGATTTTACGATGTGGTAAATGTCTCTCGGAATTTAATTATTAATAGGAACATAACTATACTATTATGCTTGAACGTTACAGAACAATTAGTTGTCCAATTGATGGTAGACTGAATGGAAAGCAAGCAATGGTGTTAGCTCTGTTTACATGGTTTTGGGCATTACCATTTTCGATATTGCCTATGACGGGACTATGGGGTCGATATGTAGCAGGTAAACAGGTTCCTTCCATCTCTTTTATCGCTAAGAAAGTAATAGAAGAATTTTAAGAATTAAGCTCTATTTTTTCAAACTCACTTCTAAAAAAAGTATGTTAAGTTGATATTTGAATGTATTAAAGTTATTGTTGTCGTTTTTCTGTGATACTAATTGATTCTTTCATCGCGCTTACTTCGTGAACGGCTGTCATCGCGAAGATCATTTTGACAATTGTATTGTAATAAAGGGTTAATAATATAACAATATAATATAATTTTTGCTTCTTCTTAATTTAAAAAGATAAATAGCGTCCGTAAAGGAATATAAAAAAATTAATTAATAAATAAATAAAATAGCAGTATCAAGAAATATAAGCAATAAGAATAAATAGAAAGAGAAAATTTAAGAAAGGTGAGAAAAACGATTGTAAATATGAAACAACTATTCAAAGAATAAAAGAATAATTATTTAGAGTTTCAGTAATATAGTTGTAATCAATTATAGATATAATATATATTCATAAATATATAAATAAGTTATAATATTATAATTATATCATTTCATTATGTTTCTTATATTTTCTTATACATAGATCTTAATATTTTTTATTAATAATTTTTTCTTTATATTACAATTTATTATAGGTTTTTTTCTTATTTTTCATTATAGATATATGTGCAAGGTCCTATATTAAATAATGCATTTTAATATCCCTTGAATAATGCATTTTAAAGAAAAATGTTTCATATAAAAGTTGTAAGGTTTCGAGGAGGCCACATGACTGCGATATTGATTTATTTGCAGATGTCGCTACTATCGAGATTTTTTTATGATCGTCATTTTTTAAAATGGAATTATCTATTTTTTGTTACGCAGTTTAATGAAAGTTATATAATTTTTCAGAGGGTTTTCTTACCACATGTAGCTTTGATTATCTCACGGACGACGAGGACACGAAGGCATTCGTAATAATGATATTTTTCTGGGCGTATGTCCTTCCTATGTTACTCATTATATATTTTTATTCGCAATTGTTGAAATCTATTCTCTCTCACCAAAAAATGCTTCGCGATCAAGTAAGCGGAATTTTCATGATTCAATAGATGATTCTAAGTTTGATATTGTGATATATTTGAGGTCTATTTTGTGTGTGTAGGCGAAAAAGATGAACGTTAAATCGCTCGTGTCGAATCAAGATAAAGACAGGAACGTTGAAATGAGAATCGCGAAAGCCGCATTTACGATTTTCTTCCTCTTCGTGCTCGCATGGACACCGTATGCGGCCGTCGCTTTAATCGGAGCTTATGGAAATCGGTAATGCGCTTAATTTTCAAAAATATTCTTTAATATTCAAGGAGTCTTTGTTTAATAATCATTCTTATGTATGTTTTAGCGAAACGCTTACTCCGCTATCAACGATGTTGCCAGCTATATTCGCCAAAATAGTGTCGTGTATCGATCCATGGATATATGCAATTAATCATCCTAGGTAACATACCTATATCTTCGGCATTCTTTATATTTTTATAACATTTCATATAAAATATAGTGTGCATTATTACAAGTTTGATCAATATAATCAACACAGAATTTCGATATAAATAATTACGAAATAACTTTTCGAATGAATAATTACGAAAAGATTATTTTAATTCAATTTTGAAACTTGCACTCGGACATGCACAGGTATCGACAAGAACTGGAAAAACGCTGCAAATGGATGGGAATTCGAGAACCAGTAGCTGAAGACACTGTATCGGCGCAGACGGAGAAAGTGACTGCGGAAGAATCGTAATTTCTTTGATGATCAACGCCATCGATGACAGTTGTCGAGAGGATATCGATCGATCATATTGCTTTTTTATCAGAAATGCAACTTTGACCGGTCGCCTAGATATATTTTTCTTTTTTTAAATATCTTATTAAAAATATAATCGGATAAAACTCCATTCTCCATTCTAAAGAGACTTGTAATAAGAAAAGATTTATTTAGTTAATGTATGTAAAGCTACTAGTATAAATATCCAGAGCAAATATAAAAGTATTTTTTTCATTTCCCTTTCAATCCTTTCTGAATAATAAATAATCTCGACACAATTAAAATTTCTACTTAATTACTTGCCACTACATCATGCTTTCTGTAGTTTATGAGAGATGGCAGAGTATGGTGGCCTGCTTTGTGCTGCCATCCCTCTTGGCTAGTCTGTTTCGTATTGATCTTGGATTAAAAATTTCAAAACATTTTGTGACTAATTGTTTACTTGTCTCGCTTTTATTAATAGTAAAAAATAGCTGCAATTAAAAGCAATAATTGCAAAATTTATTAAAATCAGTATGGTGTTTCTAGAATACAAAATTATACGTTATTGATTTTTAGATATCGTTAAACATAAAAACCTATTATTTTCACATTTTGCGAATCAAGATAATTATTTAGAACTAAATAACATATTTTAATTTATTTAATATTTTTCATAAATTGGACTCAAAAGTTGTGTATAAAAAAATTGAACAAATAGCTTCTCTGCCATAGTTTAAAGATCAAGTCAAGAATCAGTCGTTTGAGATAGTGTAGATTTTCTATCCATCGCGGGTGAAGAATGACTTATCCATCGGGTGAATAGAGTAGATAGAGATCTCTTTCTGTCCACCGAGAGTGGAGAAACATTGTTTTATCTCGGAACGAGGTCACGTGCCACCCGAAGCGCGGAGGAAGCCCGGATAGAAAAGAAAGTCGATGAGGAGAGTGAGGACGGGAGAAAGGTAGAGCGAAGGAAAAAAAGGCGAGCGCAGCTCGAAGACAACTCCAAGGAAATACCACGGCACGTTCACGTTTATGTGTTATCTTTTAGTGTGGGAAAAATATTGTCCTACAAATCAACTCCGGCTGAGAAATTGCTTCGTCCGTGAGGAGACTGAGACTTCTGGTAATTGTTGATCGTCCAACTTTTATTTCGTAATCGAATTAGTTCTCTATGATAAGCTTAGTAGCTGATACCGAACATAAAAAGGCTTGTGGCCTTCTCGCGTAGACGATAATTCGAACGCCGTTCCGGACGAAAGTCCGTTTTATACTCGCCGGGGGGTGTAAAGATTCGCGCATAATGTGCGCTTTCTTTTATGCGCTAATATCACTGACGAGATACATCCTTTTTTACGAGGCAGCCTTTGGGCGTGCTTGTTACGGAAAAACTGAGAGGATCTCCTTACTCTCTCGTTATCTCGATCCCCTCAACGTATCCCCGCACGTTTCCTTCCTCTGAGAGAGAACGATACGCTATATGAGTAGCGTCCGCAGAAAATCTCGATAACGCTCCACATGTGTCACGAAACATGTTCCGGGAATATATTTCGCGAAAATCCAGTTGTGCCGTATCTGTTATCCCGTATACTTTAGGTTACTTTCGAGATATTTCGACATATTTAATAAGCGCTAATATCAATCGTTAACTGATGTTGTATTATCAGACATAATATGGTGATCTATATTTAAAAAAAAAAATTCATGTTTCGCTAAAATACATCAATCAGTTTTTGTCATAGGAAATTGTTAGAAGTTTATTTAAAACTGCCAGCGGTCCGAAAGCTGTCAACATTAATCACGAGGCACATCGTTAAAAATCATCACAAAAAGTTGGTCGTCTAAACAACGAACTTTAAGAATACCGTAAGACCGGCGAGTAAGCTCAGTTGATCTTGGATACCGCACGACGTATTTTTTCTTCTGCGATTGTCCGCGAGACGATCGCAGAAGGAACAAAGGTAATGAATAACGCGCGACAGCGTGCTAACTTACTGTCTAACTTTCTTGCGAGCAAGAAACATTGCTCCATGAATACGCGGAGCGTACTCGGTCTCGTGAAATATATACAACTACCGAAGCGCAGCGAGGAACTTTGAAATCTGACGGACGAAGCCTAGAAAGAATCGTGTTCTTTTTCGAGAAGAACATTGTGCCAGAGTAATATTTTTATTCGCCAAAGAGCGCGCCGCGCGCTGCACTAGTTCCAAGACTTTGACTGCGAGCATAATTTCTCTCGGAAGATCAGGGCGGGATAATACTGACTTTTCGCGATACGTCATCTTTCCATCCATCGCCTTTTGCGAAATCCCGACGAATTTTCCGTCCAATTTCCCCGTACGACGTTTCGCGACGAAATAATTAGGGCGATTCCGTCGCGGATCGGGTTGACGCAAAAAGGTGCTAATTGGACGTAGGACGATTTCGGTTAATCCCGGTCAATCGGTGCGTTGTCGATAATTGTTTCCATCGCCGGGTATCCTAATCCATCAGGGAAGACAAGGTGATTACGTGCCCGACGCGTTCATCGTCGATCGAGAAAGTTTAGTCCGGTCCATGAAACGGCAGTGAATCGTGAACTGCGCGGCGCGAATCGTCGGATAGTAGGCGGACTTCACAGACAGGTAGTTTGGTTAATATGCAGTTAGTACGTTATTTGTTTCTCTCGCCACCAAGAGGGTTTATCATAACCTCTGATGTCATGGCATCCCCCGGATCTCCGGCTGTTATCGCGGCAGTAGATAACGCGTTACCAACCAACCAACGTGTGGCGGCGCGGTTGATTCTTCTTCTGAGGATCCTCGAAGGACCACTAAACTGCTTCGTTTCCATTACGAGGGAAATAAATCGCGCAACGCGTCAACGTTACAAAATGCTGAAAATGTGAGGTAAGTTTATTCGCGCGGAGAGCGGAGTTCACTATCGGGAAAAACCGCTGGAGCATCAGCTGACGCAGTTAAGGGAAAAGTTCCGGATCTTGGCGAACACACAAAACGCGATTTCTATTCTTCCCCGCACTGCTCTTATTCTCCGCGGCTTTTTGCCATCGTCACGCCAATCGGCCGGTGTAGTCTACCGGGAAATATATATGCGGGCTATTGAATGATAGGATTTCCAATCAGCTGAAATTCCATCGTGCGGCAACCACCCCACGATTTTCCAGGCATTCCCTTTTCGTTCCCGGTGCTTTCGACTTACGTACAATCAAAGTTTTCCGCGCCAAGTCTACACGACGACAACGACGACAACGACGGCGCCGACGAGCGCGGAGAAGAATGAGAAGACTGGTAGGAAAAAGGTGGAGCCAGTCAGAAGGGAAAGGGAAGGAGTTGGGGGCGAGGAAGAAAGCGTTATAGCTATAGAGTTCGGTCGTCGACGAAGACTCAAGAGTCGAGAAAATCCTTGATTAGATGTTCGCATCAAAGGAACTTGTCGCCCGTCGAGAGCCGAGAAAGGGAGAGGAAACAGCGAGGGGGAGGAAAGAGCGAGGGAGAAGAAAGAGCGGGGGTGGCTGTCGCGTTGCACCGCGGCTCGATCTGGAGGGCGAATTAAAAATAGTCTCCGACTACGAGCGTCATGGAATCGATTGCCGTTCTGTCTATCGCGGTGAAGAATAAGAGAGCAAAGGGAGAAAGGAGCAAGAGGATCGCGTCTTTCGAAAGCGGAATGGAATCATCTAACTCCCCCGTTCAAGATACGTCCCGTTCCGTTCTATTTCCTGAGGTCGCGCCGAGCGACGGCCAGTTATGGATGTTGAAAATTCAATTACGCGGGATTTATGGCTGCCGGCGCTGGGCATATTTATTATCGCACTATCCCCTTCTGTAACTTCCGTTATCCTCAACGCGCTCCCATCCGCCGTTGCCCCACCAATGACGTTCGTTTCCCATGATGATTAAATAGAAATTCATCCGCTACATCAGATAATCGATAGTCGATTCTCGTTGGCGAGAAAAAAAAAGGACGTAATTTTCGTTGTTCATACCAACTTCGTACTTTAATAACGTTATGCGCATAAGGGCAGGGACGAAGGGACGCGCAAAGTGTCCGCGTGAAAATTTATGATAATTATTTCAAGAGTCCAAGTATTTGAGCTAGAAATTAAATTTAGATCGCGTATGTGTCTTTTAAACTCACGCGTACAACATTGCGATTACCCGAATAATATTCGCGTCAATACGTTCATCGCACGCCTTCCCCGGATGAATATGAGCGAAGTTGACACTATGAAGGGCAAATGTACAATAGTGGCATAATTAAATATACAATGCGTAGCACCTAATGACGTGACAATGTACATATTATTATTAATTTGTACATAATTAATGGATACCGTATTTCGATTCCGATCGCGACGCAAACCACACGGCCGCAGCGGTTTCATATGGTCGACGCTTTTAAGCAAAAACGATATATATATATATATATATATATATATATATCCCTCCGCCGGATACAAACGGAATAAATTTGCTTAATCGCGGTGCTCATTAGCGCCCGAACTTTAGTCTATGCGCAGCGCTATCCTGTTACTCACCGTGGAATTATGTTCTCTCTTTTATACGCGTTCCTGCGGCTTATCGATTGCGTATCTTTAGTTTAAAATTATGAGACCATTATTTCGGTGATAGTGAAAAAGTATGCGACTATAAATGCGCTTTATAGTCAAACATTGAGCTTTGAAAGCCGTTGAAGTAAGTCTGTGGCTTTTTCTTCCCCTAGCACTTCATCCCGCTCTTTCATCCCTGTCGAGCTATACACAAAGATTGAGGTGCACCGACGGCCCGAGTTAATTAATTCTGAGTTAGCGATTCGTTGCCCTTCCCAGATTATGTGATCCCACTTATAATGTTGATAAAAGAAAATTTAGTTAATCAAATTTACTGTTTTAGTGACGTTGACATTTACAATTAATATAAGATTCTTAAAATAAAAAAATAACAGTTTATTAAAAATGTCCTGTTCACACATTCGGATATTGTAATAAATTTTATAATAAGTAAAAAAGTACTTCTTTTTAATTTTCGAGTAAAACATTTTAGAATAAGAGAGAAGTAAATATAAAACCGTAGAATCTAATCGTAATTTATGGACGTACCGTGCTAAACGCATGTAATTAGTTACAGAGGAAATTATTAACTGTCTATTAATATGCAATTGCCATCGTGAAAGTTACAGTTTCACCAAGCAGAAGATATTATTAGCATAGTACACCCCGCCACACCCCTCTCGCAACGCCGCTTCTCGTTAATATCATGATGTGAAGATGTAACGTAACAAACGTATTGCCGTCGACACGCTCACCGACGTGGACCCTACCGGTGGCACACCGACTCTATCGACTCGATTACAGCGGCTGGCTGGGTACTACGGTAAACTACTGACTGTGCGACAATCTGCATTGCGTGGTTCACGCACATTGGTACATCCACGCCGGCCAAGCCTATATTCCGTCCGATGGCGCACTCGCACACCGCGTTCTGCGCCGCTTATATTACAAACGTAAGGGACTGCTATCGACCATGTTTCACCTGTCATATCGGGTCCGATATGCGCAGAGCTACGGGAATCTAACCGACGACCGTGCACTGATACGAATTACTTCGGCTTCCGGTAACGCGCGACCGCAATTAATTTCTACGCCGGCCCAAGGTTTCCGCGATATAATTACGATTACGAGAGTAAACATAATCGCCACAGATTGCCCGCCGTATTGCATTTTCCATTTTCTGTGATGATGCGTCCATCTGGATGGTCATAATACTTTTTAAATTATTAAAGTATTAAAGAATAGAAGAATGGAAAAGCTAGCTTGTGTAAAAATTAATAATTGTTTAAACAAATTTAAGCTGAAATTTGAGAAAGAAAATTTATTCACTACAATTTAGCAAATTTTACTTAATTATAAAACTAAAGGGTAATGTAAAAGAAACGTTATACTTACAAACGAACGTTATACATACAAACGAAACAGATTTGGTGTAATATTTTCATGTGTGTTAGAAATACCTGGAAGGTTCTTGCAAACCAGGCATAAATGAGATATTTTTTAATCGTTTTTTCGTCAGTGTATGCAAAATTCTTCTGTTTATATTTTTCTCGCGTACAGATTTAACAGCTAAAATTTACTAGCAAAATAACTGCTATGAAAAACATTTGTACAGAGTGTTTGTCAATCGTTACAATATATATTTATTTCACAGTATATTTTAAATAATATTTTGAGTAAGAAATTTAATTAATAGATGCTGAAAATAATGATATCTTTTTAGTGATATTTAACTGATTTTCGGTTTCTTATGTATTATGTGTATATTAATTAATCGCACTGATAATTATTAACTCATAGAGAATTATATTGTGCGAAATAATTACATTATGTCCTTTGATATTTGTCACAAACCGTGTTTCAAGGAATAATAAGTCGATATAAGGAGTGGCTTACATCACTTGATGTAAGTCGCGCAAATAATAATACGTTAATTAAAAAAAAAATTTACATATGTATTAATTTATCATTTTGTTATCACTTTACAATTAATCTATAGAAATCATTCACCATCGACGCCAACTTTAATTAGTGATCTTAATTTCTTTAATGTTTTTTTATTTTATTATTTTTATAATTTTTTCAATTCATTTCATTTTTATAAAATTTATTTTGTATGAAGAAATACTGTATTATAATACAATATAAAATCCAAATATGTATAGTAAAATATTAAAATTATAAAATCACATAAATGTACGCTCAAATTGTTTATATATTCAAAATATTTTATTAACAGAATTATACAAATTTCGAAATCATAAAAGTTTAAATGTATAATAATCACAAAATTTAACATACAATTTTATATAAAACATTTATACTGATAAAGATTTATTATGCAATATTTATTATTAATTTTCTTATAATACTACAAAGTTAAATAAATTTAAACAAAAATAATTACACAAGTAAAAAAAGCATTATGAAAAAAAATTTTTGATTGTTTCTTAAATATAGAAATACACTTTAATTAGGAGCACATTTTGCAAGATATTGAATAAAATATTACATAGAAAGAAAATAAAATTTCTATATCAACCAAAAAAAAGGTCAATTACGATTTAAAATTTACACTAATGAACGCGACGAATAAATCAATTTTTACAATATTTGATTGCGGTATACATATAATTTCTATGATGCCCAATGAGATGCAAATGCTCCATAATTATCATTGATCTACTCAATAATAAGTATAATTTTCGTAATTGTGTCCCTGTACATAATTCTAATAATATATCATGCAAATCAAATGATTGATTATACATATTAATCTAATATAATTTTTACATTTTGTATTGTAATAGATCTTATAAATATTTAATAAATATTTATATGAATATTTATTTTATTGTAAATAATTATGTTATATCATTATATTATTAATATCTAAAAAAAGATTCACAAATATCTATTTAATTTATATATCAAAGTGAAATATATAAAATAGAGTTTTATAATATATATATTCGGAATTTCAATTTGTAAAATTAAAAACACCAATGTTTAAAAAGAGAACAAGAAAGTAATGTTCAATAGTTAGCTTGATATTCAATCTTTTTATATAATAAATATCTTAATAAATTTTTGAAATCATATAACATAAAACCCTGATAAATGTCATTTGAAAATTTTTAATTACAATTTCTCAATTTATTAACAACTTTTTAGTCTTAAAAATAAAATATGTGAACAATTTTAAAATAAAAATTAAATTATTAAATTAAAAACAAATGTTTGTTAAAATTTTTAATTGAGAATATTATCATAATTTGTCCCAATTTTATATAATTTAGATAAATATTATTAATATTCAAATAATATAAATTTAAGATTAAAATACTAACAACCATTTAACGTGAACAAAATGGAAAATTTTATTATTTTTTAGATTGTTCATATTTTTACATATCACATTTTTATAATAAATTGAAAATAAGATCACGACAAATTATTTCCTAATGGATGACTAATGGATTTTAGAATAAATACATCCTAATTAATTTTAAAATAATTACATAATTGTTAAAAAGATTTTTGCAAGAATAAATTTTTATAAATTTTCAAAAATATTTGTCTCAAATTATTACTTTTAAAATAGTCAAATAAAATAATCCGAAAGAAAAAAGAAGAATTAATTTTATGCAAGTAAGAAAATATTACTCAGGAAATAATACTCACTACTATGCTTCACCCGACGGCTCTTCTAAATCTTTTCTCTCAGGATGTCACACTTGTCAGCTTTTCTCTCACATTGCATTCCCTCACGAAAAACACTCGCGGGTAATTATAAATGCGCACGGACTAATCATCATAATGCGACAATTGCGCGACGCTTTTCAGAGCACTCGATGCACACTTTATTACAACGTCAAGAACATTAGAATAACCTGGATTGCATGAAATTATGATCCGCTTGTCATCTGCGATTTAGTAAATTAGCACAGTTCAAATCTCACGCCGATGTAAAATTTTCTATATATAAGAATATATAATTATATATAATCATATGTAATTATATATTTTATATGTAAACATATTATAAATTTATCATAAAAACGTATTGTCATCGAAAATGTATATAATTTATTCTATTATAATCGATACAATATATATGTAATAATAGACTCACGATAATTACGATCATTATAATAATGATATGCCTAATGTTAAAGATATTTGGATTAGATCATATAATGATCTAATTCAAATATCTTTAACATTAGGCATTTTTAAATTCTTATTCTGGATTTTATTATAATTTGTATTTGTAATAATTTGTTTTATCGTAAATTGTATAGTATTTTGTAATACATACATACGTACAGCTAGTATAAATAGTTTATTTATTATAACAATTGTTTATTGTAACACACAAGATATTTACACATCTATCTTTGATAAATCATAACGTTGTTCTGTAAACATTAAATGCACGATAATAGATTGTTCAGAAGGTATTTAAAATATAACGATTACAGCATTTATTGTTGAGTTATCAAAAGACGCCTTCTAACGCTTCGTGTTATTTATTCGTAATATTGTTAAATATTTCGTCTTAAACACATTGTTAGCTCGAGAAAATTGTTTACGTGCCGCGGCTAGCGCGCACCGTGTTTACATATGACGTAGCGCGTGCCGTTTTTACAAGCGTTCTCCACGCGCTACCATTCTGCTACCGACGTTCGTACGGGCAGGTAGCAGGTCGCTCCGCGTTTCTTCTCATTTCTTCATTGCTAAATAATTGATACCATTGACATCAAACGCTGCTGTATTATACGAATAAAATAGTAAATACTTTTATTTAACGGTTTATTAGTGGATGGATTAAACATATTGAGAGACCATGACTTTTTAATAAAGTGTATACCTATGTCGCGCAACTTATTCCTTTGAAATTCATAAATGATAACCCTTCTAATGGGTACGGCCTTGACGTGGCAGAGGGGCTCAGTATTCCGAGGAGTTCCGTTGGGGAACCCAACGGAATCCCAAAGACGAAGAAGCTAACAGTACTCGTTGCACCGTTATTAATAGCATTAATATTAACGTTAATATTATTGTTATTAATAATGTACTAACACAGCATAGCCACGAGTTGTGAAATGGCTCTTATGTGGCAAAATTGATTAATGCGTTTCACGCATTAATCGTCGGTTTTTCACCGACATTCCGCCGCCGATTTAATTATGAATAAACGAACTGCAGCCAGTTCGTCGCGCCGCGCGTTTGCTTCGGGAGTGCCGTATGAGTGATCGGACTAAAAAATTTTTCCTCGTCCTCCGAGGGCTCGTTTGACAAATATTGATAATTCGTACCGGAAGTCGCACTTGCAAGGAGATCTCATTGAGTAGTCGGCTATGTGCGCCGCGGCACTGGCGGCTGTGAATGTTCACATGCACTCGCAACGCTTAACGTGCTCTGTTCGCATAGTTGCAAATTGCATTAAACGGTTAATTGAGAACACGCTCTGTCTTCGACAAGTGGTTCAGTCCCAATCGGCAAGAGTTCAATCGAGTGACTTGTTTTCGTCGTCTCTCGTGATTTCTTCTTTTCGACACAGCATTGCCACGAGTCGTGAAAGGGCTCTTACGTGGCGCGTGCGTTTCACGCACTGATTCACGCGATTGTTTAATCGTCGAACGATTTTTTGTTACCTTTATTTTCCCTTCCTTAATAAATCCTAAACAAATCACGACGATGAATTCAACTTAATCGATTCTTCTTCCGCTTCGGTCTTAACCCTTGTTTGAAGAGTTACCGTGTGTCCCGAAAAGCTCGCCGACTCGGGTGCTGACTGAACCGACGGAACTTTATATTTTCACGGGCAGCAAAAATTAATCCGCGCGCGATTATAATTCGCGAGTGTGTTTCGCGAGTGTCCTGTGCTGCGAGAACATCAGACAACCCGACATCTTGAGAGGAGGAGGAGGCCTAGGAGAGGCATCGGGCACCGGCGGAGCAACCTTGGGGTAAATATACATTTCTTGTCAACAAAATTAAAATTAATCATCTTTGTGCATTTATTTGAATTATTGAATTTTGATAATTAAAAATGTATAGCTCGAGAAAGAAAAACAGTTTTAAATTTTATACAAATTTATTTGTATAAAGATGTTTCTTGGAAATTATATAATTTTTTAAATAAATATCTAATTGAAAAATAAATATAGATTTAATAAAAATTACTATTTAAAATATTTATTATTTAGAGCGCTGCTATAATTTAAATGTTTTGTTTGTGTGTTACAGAATCATCGTAGCTACGTGGCAGATTTACTCCGCTGTTGCGCACCAGATCGGTGAGTGAGAAACTTTTTTTACTGGGATAACAAATCTGTGAAACTAATATTATTATTATTATTATTATTATTTTTATATATTTATATTTCATATAAAGTATTGCAGTTAGATATGTCTTCACAGATTTGTTGTACTAAAATGGATAGATTTAAGCAGTTTAAGATGTATATTTAATCCTGGTATGATATCATTTACTGATTTATTCTATTATAGTGCACTTGTACAGACACATAGAACTCATGAAATAGAGTTCATTGTGTCGACGCCCCATTATATTTTATATTGTCTTTCATATTTCAATTGCGAGATGTCTGTATTACGTAAAAGTTATTAAATCTTACAAGAAAGTATAAATGTATAAATTTAAATGTTTTAAGAAATTAGATATATATACGTAACTCACATATAAACATAATAGACAATGATATATATAATATAAATATATATAATAGACAATATAAAAATAATAATATTTAATTTATATCAAGTTTTTTTGGAAACATATTAATATATAGAGTTCATTAAATTTATTTAATTTTTTTAAATAAATACTTAACAGAAATGGCACAGAAAAAAAATTTATATTAATTTAAATTTTTTAAAACATTAAATTTTTATGATATATATTTTTCAATAAAAACAGAAACAAAAATTATAAAAAAATATTCATATTTTACATTTATGTATGAATATATTTATTATGTATACTTTTTATTTACCTAGCTTTCCTCTTCCTAAATTTTGCCAGGATTAAATATCTAAATCAGTGCATAAAAGAGTATGTACATATATGTAAATATATTCAGAAATTCTTTAACAACGTAAATCACAGACATAAATGAGCAAGTGAAAAGTAATTATCAATTGCATAACAAATATACCGATTTGATCCTAATCATATATAATCTATCCATCTATATTAATTAATAATTTAATGGCTTTACATAAGTTAAAGCAAAATTTAACATAACATGAGATTCAGTGTTTCATCATGGAATATAATTATTAATTTACTTTAATTTAAAATATTCGTTTTATATGAAAACTTTTGAAAGTTTATTTTTAATTTAAATCCTGACTTTTAATATAAATAATATAAGTGTTAACATATCATATTAGATTTATGTTTAAATTTATTATTGTATTTGAAAAATTATTATAGAATATCTGGTATTTAGAATTAAAATTGATATAATAATTTGTAAAATTACTATTTGTAAAATTAGTATTGTGTAATATTGATATTGTTGATTATGCGAGAAATTTTATTTCGCTCGGATCTCATGTTATTCTGAATCTTTTACATTTTCATCTAATTTATGGTGAGATTTAATTAAATAAATGGTTTTAATTATATGCGAATAATGCGGATGAATAATATAGGCCTTAGATTTTTATCAGTTTGAACGTATATTATTCATTATGTAAATTAAAATTTATTTTTATTTTTCTATTTTTATGCAATATTTTCAACTTATTATTCAATTTCTTAAATTCTATTTATGATACATAATCGAATTTCCCTATTTTGAATCGAAGATTAATAACGCGTATTACGAAAAAACGCGATATCAATAAATTAACTTTATGTATCATTATCACAATTTCATATTTTATTAATGTTTAAAATTTTATTAACGGCCCTCACAATCGACATGATTTTATAATCAACGTGCGCGTGTAAAAATCGAGCAAAAATTCTATCAATATTAATATTAATAATTAGCTAGGTAATTGAAGGGCTATATCTCCTTTCTATCTCTGGCTATATGTAGCCAGAATCCGTGATTATGCATCCGATGATAGAGCAACGTGGCCAGAAGCAACGAAAGCTAGGTTCAATCTGGCCTGAATAATCATAAAAGGTTGGTCCATGTAATGACCAAAATGAATAAATATGATAAGATTGATAAAGGTTTTTATACATACATATATGTGATTGCACGTAATTATGGGGGGGGGGGTGGAAGGGAGGGATAAATGTCATCTATGTCTTGAACATAAATTTCTATAGGTTGAACTCCTTTCCTTGTTAAATATATTTCCCATTCAATGATCGTGGATTAGAAACCTCGTTGGATTAGCATAAAATAGGGATATGAAAAATTTTTTACCAGAACAAAAGCTAAGAAATTAAATTCATGAACAATACATTGTCTATCATTTTCGGATTTAAAGCACGTGTAAAATTTATAATACACTAAATCACCGAATCGAGTTACTCATCTGGCGAAAAGCCGAGGCGTATCATCAATTGTTAATACGCGATTTCGATATTTCAAACTACATTCGTTCTTCTAAATCTTCGACTAGTGGAGAAATTTCGCGAGAACGGAACGGGTTGAGTGTGAGTCCGCCGTGTGCGTCGCGACACGTTCAATTAGTTAAGTTCAGCCAGTAATTAACCGCGAAGCTCAACGCTTGTCGGGGCGAGTGGCGTAAATTCGGCATGCGTGTTACATCGGACGACCAGATCATTCGCGTGTATTCCGCACGTTTCATCCGATCGAGGTCTGTCGGGTGAATGTAACCGCACTTACGGGTATTGCATTCCTCGCATAGTCGTCGTCGTCGGACTCGTCGTTGCAACCCGTGGCGTTCGCCCGCGTTACAATGAGAGATCAAATGCGATCGCGTAAAACGCGAGCGTAATACCGTCGCGCTCGTTACGAATACAAATGACGGATTCTGCGTCGCGTCGCGCGAAATTGGCCGCGACACCGTCGACTTATCATAGCCGTGGGTAAGCATCGTCTCATGGACTTACGTAATAGATTGAGCATTTACATGCGACAGCTGATAACATTGGAGGACAGAGATATGCATGGTCAGATGCATTCTCCGTCACACATTGTGGCGGTAGGGATGATACAAGAGAAATATAAGAATGAGAGAGAAGGAAGGCTGCTTCTCCTTTCAATTTCTTTCAAATGTATTATTTGCTTTATTTTCTGTAGCTGAACTAGGATACATTTCGTCCTAAAAATGAAAGAAATATATACTTGAAGTTTAACAAAAGCGAAGTAGAAAGTTTTAGTGCAGCCCAGTGCAGGAACAGAAAATAAGTTTATTGAATGAAGAAAACATTTAACCAACTATTGCCTTTTCTAATGCTGTCGTCATACCGAAACGCTCAGTTTCTTATATGAATCCATGACATCCATTCATATTGTCATGTAACAAATGTTGTGCTGTGCAATAATGAGAAATGCAACGAAGGAAGCATCCAGAAGGGACCTGAGAGATGAAGTAATCTTGAACGCTGTAATTGAATATATTTGTATTTTACAACTCCATTGCTGCAAATCGCTATTGATAAGTACGAAATTATTAAAATATGTATATTTATCTGTCGACTTATTTAGAAAATCACTTTGTAATGTCGTAATATCACGTACGTCATAAAAGATACAGATATAAAAATCAAAACATACATATTCGTTATCAAATATTTGCATCTAAAAAATACAAGCGTTGCCATAATTAACGCGTGAAATATTGGGTTAATAACAATATTTAGAAAATAAAAAAATTACGGGCAAACACTCTATGTAACGAGTGCGATAGAGAGAACGTAATTGGAGTTTTTGTACACAAAACAAGCACGGCTGTCTTTGCGTGTGCGGTCAAACTGCCGCGACAACAAAAATCGCGAAAAAAGGTATCGCGAGAGCATGATGTCTGATGGAGGCTCGCGAAACGCCGTAAAAGTTCGCGATAGGAAAGATAAGAGGTAAAACTGTGCGTCGTAACTGTGCACAAACTAGCAGCGTGAAACGAACTTTCGAAAATAAACTACCTGATCCGCTGACGACCCTCAAAAACTTGCCTCGCAGCGTGTCTTGCTTTTCTATAACGTAAACGCATGCCGTCGAACAGTCGATTTAGTTCAGAATGACGTACAAATATTTATCCTGCAGAGTTCTCTCTTGCGATTGCGCTACGTAGCCTGGACGTGTCGCTGGAATTATTTAAAAGAATTTTGTTTTTCCGGAAAGATTAAAAAGTACGTTCCTTGAATTGCAGATTTCGTTAAAAGCGAATTCACTCGGATAAAATCATCACATATTGTTTACACATATATATTTCTAATTTACAATGTCAAGTGTAATAAATAACAATACAAATTCTTATCGAATAAATTTTATTAAGCGTAGCATACGAAAAAAATTTTGACATCGCAATATTTTTCTACGTTAAAATTGGCAACTATTATTTTTTGATGATTTTATAATTTCCTATAATAAAATTGCGCGTTTTATGATTGGAAAATATCACCCATAGTTTTGCCATGGCTATAAGTCGTGTAACACGTTATTAATATCGATACATATCGAAAAATACACAACAATTCCTTTTTCATTATCCATCGTGCTTTTTAACGAGGAAATAAAATTAATAACAGACAAATTAATAACAGACCCATTTTATTACGCTCGTTTCTTAGAATCAATGTTTCATTCGAACGAACGTTTCCCATTATATTTATCCTCGTTTCTAAATGCGTGCTTATTAGAAACGCAACGATATAAGTTCTCATTGCACCGGCTCGGTGCATCGATCCATCCCATCCTTCTTAAAGCTGTCTTAATCCGCCGTTAAGCAGGATAATAAACTCCACGGCAGCTCATTAAGACGGACTTTATGCTCTTTTTATTTTGCGTGGCACAATATGTATCCACGTTTACATGGATAAATATTTCTCTTATCGGTACGTTTCGCCACCTTGTTAACGCATTGATTTTTTTTTTGTTACACTGGCCGGCGGAGGACGGGGAGGGGGGGAGGGGAAATGCGAACTGTCGAGCCTCGTGGATTTTGATAAATAGCGCCATTTCGTAAATGGTTCAAAAACACCGCGCGTCCCGTTAAACCCATATAATTCAGGTACTCCGGGTTCACCCCCGTCTCCACTCCCCTGCGCTATTATGCGATGTTCACGAACTATACCGGTCGCTTCCACTTTCCGCCGACCCCTTATTCCGGCTATTAATCTCTCCTAGGCAGTCCTGTGGAAATCCAATGCACCAAAACACGTCACCGAAAAAGTATACAATCGCAAGTCCGCGCATAATGCCTCGTACATTTAACATCAGAAACGACTAAACTGTTGATTCGCGATACAATAGTCGCATTTAATGTTAACGCGAGAAAAGAATTAAACGATCAAACGTGCGGAGTTAAATGCGTATAACGTATGGAATAATAAATGTAAATGAAAAACAACGTGGTACAACGCGACGTTTCGTGTCCTTTCATTTTTTACGCCATCACTTAGATTACTCCATAATCTAAAGTAATGGCGCAGCACCGTTTTATATTTAAAATGATTAGTAAATCTAAAAGTCGTAATGGGCTTGTACTAAAGATGTCCGCATTGAAGAAATAGAATTAAAACTTGAACGTGTTGTACAAGTCGGTGTGCGCGCCGAGTTCGAATAAAAAAGTGAAGCGAGCGAGAGTTAAGCCAGGGTTATATCGGACGGAATTAATTGAAGCACTTTAAAAGACTCTATCGTGTAGCAGTTTACATAAGAATGCTGCGCAACGAATGTTTCTTCGACGTAATAGTACGACGTAATATTCTGAAGGAGCTTTATTACGCAATCGACATAAAAAAGACATATAACAAATAATTTTTGATACCCGCGTCGCTTTCAATAGAAATCGCTTGACAGAAATCTAAAGAGTTTTGGAGTATCGCGCAGCTGATATACCATAAGAATGCTCAGCCTCCAGGTCAATGAAACGTTCCTCCAAATGGGGAAATTTTTCATCGCGAACAAATTTTTACGCTTGTAATATTGGAAAATGTCCTATTGAAAGCGAACGGTTTATTGGCAGTTATGAAGTAGGATTGCTAAATGTAAGAGTTGATCGGTCATCGACATTCGAATTATAGTGATTTACCTATCAGTTTTTATAATACATTTCAGTCTATTCTCTCTTGACCGGAGCTTTTTTTTTATCTGTATTCCAAATCCGTGTCAATAAATCATCGAGTCACCTATCGAGTATACAATCGATTTTCCTATCTGCGAATTTAAGTGCGAGAAAATGTCTTGCCAGTCACGTGTTCCGGCGATCGATATTTAATAGCGGCTGTCACGGTTAGAAATTCGATCGTAAAACTTTCATCTCAATAGCGCTGAACTCGCAAACTACGTTAAGATCTTATCGTGCGACTGCTGGAGAAACGGGCATGTAGCGGGCGCGACGTAAAAAAAGTGTTTGTCGGCAATTCTCGTCGACGTGTCTTGCCAATGTCTTGTGACTGCTCTTCTGAATTAATAAGCGCAAAATTTTCACTTAGACTACGAACACAAATGCGCGCATATTCGCTCTAAGCGAGAAAGATAGAATGCCGGATCAGCGTATATTCTCTATATTCTCGTCGATAGTTGTTATCGATAGTGCGTCACAAACGCTTGAATAGCTGTAGTCATGGGAGCTAAGGTCTAAAGCAAACACGGCTTTCGGAGTGATACACTGCACAGATTGTTCTCTGTGTACAGGCGCCTATTATCGTACGAAAGCGACAAACGTTAGACGGAAGTGGATTAATTCGAATCTGTATCAATTAAGATCGGCCATAACTCGTTTATATAGTTTATTAAATGAAATAAAACGATAATTCATCATGTAATAATTACGTACTTCTATATTCATAATAATTAAATGGATGCTGCATTAATTCTTGATTAAGTAACAAAGAACGGATTTTCAGAAAGATAAAAGCATATTCCGTTGTACATTAATTGTTGATTAAAAGTACCTTTTTCAGATTTATATTCTTTCTTTAGTTTTTTTAAAAGTACTGATATTTCCTATACTAGCTTTAATGCTTAAAAAAAAATATATTAATTTCTTAAAATAATTTAACAAAATTTATTAATTAATTTTATTAACTTGTTTTAAAAATTCTTTAAAAATTTCAAAGAAAAAAGTGTTATCAAAATATGTGCTTATTAAACGTGATGTGTGTTTTCATGATTTAATAATTTATTTCAAAAAATATAAAAAATAGTACTTTACGCATTTTTATAAAAATGAAAAGGAATATTATGATAATAAAACGAAGTAAGGATGTAAGGATGTATAAATGACTTACATTGAATGAAGATCGTTTATTTTGTGAAAATATTCTGCACACACGAGACTTTCCAAATCGGTCGGTTCATGTGCAACAACACAATAAAAGCTCACACGGTACTAAAAGGCGAGGACAGACTCGGATTGAAATACGAGACGCCTCGGGACTAATCCGAAGCCGGTTAAGGGAATCGCGAGGGCACATCCGCGACAGATGCTCCCGCAAGCGCGAGAGTACAATACGTTCAGTCAGCATTTGCAAGGAAACGTAAGCGAGCTCCACACGACACCTAGAGCGGTATACGACAAAACGTATAGAAGTGGAGCCGCGGTCGCAAAGAGTATACACTTTCGAGACTCGCGCGTTGAATCTAGAATTTTCAGAATTTAAGTCGAGTTAAATAGTTAAGTCAAGGTAAAAGGGAACTGAATAGAGAAAAAGAGAGACATACACGTAAAGACGAATTTGGAGGACGTAGAGGTGAAAAAAATGGAGAGAGAGAGAGAGAGAGAGATAGAGAGGGGAGGGGGGAGAGAAAAAGAACAAAATTAGTCACGCGAAAGCGCGTAAACGATCTTGTCCGTCCGCGTGGGGTACAACTCTCACGCACGGGGCAATACTTATACGGCCAGTAACTAAAGGGGATGCAAACGTCGTGCCCGAGACTGAAATACTAAAGTGAGCTTAAGTGCGTTGCCATAGGGACCGGGGGGTTGGGAATTGCAAGGGGGTAAGTAGATAGGTAGCTATAGGCGGGTAGGACGCGCGAGGGTTGGAGAACGGAACGGCAAGTATGCCGTGTGCACGACGACGAGGACGACGACGACGATGGTCCCGTCGTGCTCGCCGTCGCCTTTCCTCCATTTCTTTCTTCTCCTATCCGGTTCGCTATTTCATTCGACCGGGAGAGATCTCCGAGGGCACCCTTCCCCTTGCCTCGCCACATCCAGCGCGCCACTTAACTGCCCGGAAGTAAGTGCGATCGAGATTTTCATGGATTCACGCGCGAAATTGAAATCCGCCCCGTGAAATCGGCCGCGGATGCGGAATCGCGCACGGCTTCGAGCCCGGGGTGTCAGGCATCCCTGCCGCGTCACGCCGTTGCTTCCGACGGGACGGATGCTCTTACTTTTTTACAAAGCACGAGAGAGAGAGAGAGAGAGAGAGAGAGAGAGAGAGAGAGAGAGAGAGAGAAGGAACGGCGAGAATGGCCGGATAGTCTTAGGAAAGTTCCTCAGGAAAATAGATTCGCGGACGGTCACGGAGCAACGGTCGTGAGAAACGGAACGTCTACTCCGTCATGTGTCGTTATTTGGTCGAGTTATCTGAATTTAAATTTGCCCGAAGTGGCGCGTATGTGAATAAATTTCCGCGCGGAACGAGGCGTCCATTATAGCTTCTCCTGGCAAGGGATGAATGGCGGTAGCTTGCGTGATTACGAGCTGCCTTGAAAAATTTTCTACGAGACGCAGAGCGCGAGGCAGAGGAAAACGTACGTGATTCGGAGAGAATATTTTATCGGAAAGAAAGACTCGTAGCGGAAAGAATCGCGGAAAAGATATTGGTAGGAAACGATCCGCAGGGTCTCTACAAAGCCTTTTATAAACGAGTTCATAGTAAAAGAGAGGGAGATAAGGGAAAGAAATGGGAGTTTTGATACGCCCTAAATACGTCAAATGCGTAACGCGCTTGCATTCAAGCATTCGTACGCTGCGTGCAGGTATCTGACGTAGCGTAAGTCCTCTCGTAATATCTCGCAGGTGCATTTCCGCAGCGGATGCACGCCAGAGCGAAGGAACTTCTCTCGGGAATCTTTAGTAAATCCGCTGATACGATATCGATATAAGAACGTTCGCGACTTCGAATTCCAATAAATTCCTTTCACTCTCGCGCGATATCGAGACGTCGTCAAAGCGTCATTCGCGGCACGATCGGATCGTAACGTCATCACGACTGTTTTTTACGTTTTGTCTCGTTTAAAAACGCATGGAAAAAGATCGTTTCGCTTGTCGTCGGAACTTTAGAATTAGAAAGATAAATTTGTATGAGAAACTTGGTATACATATTCGAGGTTCTTTATTGTTCACTTTGAAAGTCCCTCTGAAATGAAAAGTTGTACTTTTGTCAAGTTTCTCGCCGGTACTAATTCTTTCTTGTTTTGACTCGCTTTCTTATTCAAAAACTCCCGCCTACATACATAACGCATACGAAAATCATGTCGATTCGTAAAGTACGATCGCGCGCGAGTGACGTAACGAACGCGCGCGCACAGTGATAAGTAAGCGAGCGGCGGATGCAATTCTTGTACTATATTCCACCGCGCTCGCGTTTCTCAATTTCCAGCAAAGTAAAACGTAATAGCGGTAACGGCGGATATTTATTCCCGTCTCGAGCCAACATCTCGAACGTGGGCATCGCGGCCGTTTATTATTTGCAATGTAAGCCGTCCCGCACGTCCGTAACAATACTTCGTAAGTCCGTAATTTGCATCTCGTTCTGGTATGTATTCCGTGTCGTCCGCGCTACGTATCAACTTCGCGGCGTTGGTACCGTCGTTAAACGAGTTTTCCCCGCGTGCGCTTCTCTCTTCCGTTCACGCGAAGAGCTCTTCCACCCGTCCGAGTTTCCCGGACGTTTTTCTTCGTGTTTGCTTCGGGCGGCTTGTCGCGGTCCCGACAGGGATAAAAATTTCCGTATTCCCGCCACGATCAACCCCGGTCAGAATTACGAAGGACACGGCAGACCGGCGGAGGTGACGTTGCAACCGCAACGCCGTGAAATAAAAGCCGCGACGAGGAATACTTTATTAAATCCGGACCCGTCTGTCGTGAATGAAAAGAGCAGAGCTTCTCTGTGAAAGTGAGACCCGTAAAAGGACGAGGTCGACGGCAAATCGTCCTTCTCGTTACTTAGAAGGCGGGTTGATGACCGCAGAATGGAGGAGCAGGCGAAGGTGAGAACCTCGGCATCATGGTTACTTCGTTAACCCTTTGCGCATAGACGAACGTCCAGTCCTCGCTATATTCAGGGGCACCGTAACGAAATTTGACATCGGTCGTCGAGGGTGGAAGTAGACGTAGGCATAGACGTCTAGACGCAAGAGATAAAATTAGTGGAACTGTTATCTATTAGTTTATCATTTCTATTCTTGACGCTGTTCATTCGCGAAACTGTCATACCACAAAACATAGGCATATTGTATATATTGTACATAAGAAACTACAGCCCCCGTTGCTGGACTAAATTAGCATTCGTTACATACGACTTACGGGGAACAAAAGCCGAATCAAGCTTATTAAACAAAAGACGCAAAATTTTCAACGCTCATTTTGAAGCGTCCTCGGTTACGCCCCAAGGAGAGAACGGAGTTGTCGAGGGTACATAGTCTGTTGAAAGGGTGGTTAGAGAGGAAGAGCGAGAGAGAGAGAGAGAGAGAGAGAGAGAGAGAGAAAAAGAGAGAAAAAGGGAGGAGGAGGAGAAAGGCGAGAAAGGAAGCTTTGCGAGCTTTTATCGCATCATCCGGCTGTCGGCGGGATCGCGACTGTCGACCGCCTTTTTTTCAAGTATACTTCAGCGCATATTTTCATGTTTTCAACGCTGTTAAATGTAACTTCTGTCTTCCCTTCCGTCCTGTGACACTGCGCCCTTTGCCGTTGATCGTTATATCACCTCTCTGCTCGCTCTCTCATCTTGTCGACTGCGAATTGCGAGAACTAGGCACCGAGGCCTTCGCTGCGAGGGACAGAGGGTGCACGATCGCGACTGCCGTAGGGAAACCGGGGGAACTAGACCAGCTGCAATACCGCGATATACAAACTTATTGGCGAAACTCGCGAAACTTGCGCAAGGCTTTCAGAATTCCAAGATGGCGCGTATATCCGCATAGCGGATTAACCTGAGAATACCTTTGGCAGATCGAAAGACATGGGCGAGGGAAAGAGAGAGAGGGTGAGGGATCAGGGGAAGAGATGCTTGAAAAGATGCTGCAGATGAAATAAAATACCGACGAAAATTCATAACACGCGGCACAATCCCCAGTATTGTGACGGTGGTTGCAATATTAGCAGACGCGATTATGATAAAACGTATTCTTTGCTATTTCAAACGTTGGAAATAATACAAAGGTCGTAAAAGAAATAATTTTAAAAGGGAACAAAAAAATTTGGAAAATTGTACAAACCAAATAATTTCTCCTGTCTCGTTTGCGGAAAATATTTCGCGAATTTAAGTTTAATTTTCAGTATTTTTCTGTGCTCTGTAGCAGGATATCTAATTTTAATTTTAATATATACATATATGTATCGTAATCGATGTACCGTGTGAGAAGAGAAGCAACTACATCAGAGGAAAGCAACGGATTTCCTCGCTGAAATTCATTCGGGGAGTTGTTCCACTTGTAAATGGCATTGCTTAATTAGATCGACCATGTGACAATTCGGTGCAATGGGATTCGAGCTCGACAACGATAATGGATCGTATTAATAAATGTCGTACCATCATAAATATTCACGAAGCAAGCAAGTATTTTTGCGTTTCTCGCTCGGTTATCTGTATGCGTGTATATATGTTAGTGTCTAGTAAAATACAAATTAAACATTATCTTATTATTAATATCTCTACGTCGCACAACAAACTTGTAATAATTATGCGAATTGAATTTTGTTATAATTATGTTTCCTAAGAATTAGCACTCTCCTCATCTATTTATGTGCAACTTCAACTTCACTTTATCTCACATTATTACGTGAAATTACACGTAAATTAAATTATACAATTTTTTTTTTTAAGTTACTCGATCTTGTCATCTATTGAATAATCGATCGGTTTTCTCGGAGAGACGTCGCGAATTTGAGATTCACTATTTCGCATCGCTCTCTGTTCAAGGTCTTCGTAGAAAAATGGCGATAACGAAACCGCTCAGTTTGCAACTTATCGTTCGTAGCTGCGGGCTACTTGTTACGAACACTCGTTTATGAGAGACGATGAGGAGGAGAGAAAGGACTATGGACGATGTAGAATATGTGGACCGGTTGTACAGGAAGGAGATAGAGAAAACGGAAAAGTCTCGAGGGAAAGACGTATAGCATGCTGATGGTCGTAAATTCGTCGCGGATCGAAAACGACCGGGAGGAAAAAGAGAACGATGTGTCGTTCCCACCATCGTCGATATCCACGTTTCCTTAACTGGTCGTTGTAACAACGACGGTGCAGTGGAACACGAATCGATACGCAAATCAATCCCTTTATTTGTAACAGCTCTTAAACGAACGAACTATAAATGACATTTCCACTAACGTAGAACGGTATAGAGAAAACATGTAGCATTACTAATTACAATGCGTCGGAATAATGTTTGTTTCTTTTCTTGACAGCGTTGAATTTGTGAAAAGTTTATTTTTCTAAAATTATCGAGAAAACAAATATTTATATCGACTGAAATGAAATCTTTTATCGACAATATTTCATTATTTATCCACGCGTTAGAATTGCGATAGAATTTTGCGAAGCAATTACAATCTTTTCGAGAAACGGAACATTAATACATTAATGTATGTATTTAATGTTACGAAAGCTTCAATTTAATTGGCAAACAGCACGAACGATCGTCAGGTAATGCCGAATCGTCGTCAGGTTGATTGCACCGATTTCGGACCATAATGACCTTATTCTGTCTGAGGATCGAGAAAAGCTCCTTAGCTCGTTGATGGCCGTATACATCATTCTCCGACTTGTGTTCTCGGGACACGTCAAGCGGGAGGACGACGTAACCGTCAGAAAATAGGGAGTCGTTTCCTTTCTCAGCGGGGCTTCTCGCCCGCCGTTTCGTTGATCTTGTCTTTAACCCTCACACATCCGCGTATCTTCAGCGAGATGCTAGGAATCCCTTCGGAGCTACGGGTTGCGATTATGGAGTCGACGGGAATGGATTTGCTAGGCCCAGATGAAAAGCTGCCGGCAAAGTGATCGAGCTTTCGTCTGATCTCGCAGGTCGAGTTTCCTTCTACGCGAGAGATCTCGCGGAGTTTGACGGTTTTCGAAAAATACGTTTTGTCACTTTTCCCATACTCTGTGGCGAATCAACGAAATTCGCAAATATAGTTTTATAGAGGCAGTTATACATTTTAAGGATATAGTTATAATTGTGGTCTCGCATAAAATGCTGCAATATGCTGCAGTTACTTTCAAGACAGAACTCGAAAGAATTAAGCAGTCGTTAGCGAAAGCGGAGTAGGCGATTAACTACTTTTAGCACGAGATACAAGCCGTGTTTTTCTCTCGGCGTGCTATTTTCAGTCTCTTCTGGTGTATAAAATGTATAATAAAGGCGTTCGATGGACATTCAACTTTGTGCAATATTCTCTTGAGAGGAGAGCTCCTCTCTTCTACTTTGATAGAAAAACGAATAAAATTTTCCGGCATGTTAATGAGTTCGCTCACCGTCGACGTTTTAATTTAATATTAGCTGTTTTCTCTCGATTTTTACACTGGCGTCGTTTTTCTGCGCTACAACTTAATTCTGTTTCCACAAATACGACGATGATAATCTCAAGAATCTCGTGTAGAAATTTAATCGCGTGGTCCTCGCGGACATTGGGTAATTGCTGCGCTCGCTTTTTATGCGAGATAAATGCGATTGAAAGATCTCTTTCACGAAACCGCCGTTATATCCTCGAGTTAAATCTTTAATCAAAGTCGCAAAGACGCGGCGGCGGCGGCGGCGGCGGCGGCGGCGGCGTCGGCGTCGTCTTCTTTTCCGCTGAAGCCGATATTCACGAAGGAGGATTTAAAGCTTCGTTCCTTCGAGGCTTTCGGTGAGCTCGAAGGAAATGGGTTGCTAACCCACGCCGGCAAGACGTCTGCGCGGCGACTGAATACAAGCTTCGTACGTATTATATAGATATATATACGAAATGATCGAGTTCCTTTGCGGCTTCTGGGATTCCTTTTCCCAGACGGGTGTCGAGTTCACCCGTCCATCCGGCGCTCCAGAAACTTCCCCCGCATCATTCATGATCGGGAACAAGGAAAGTTCGTTTTGCCACGAGAAAGCGTGCCAAAAACTCCGCGACACGCGTCGCGACGCTGAAGTTTAATCCGTGATCGACAGTCCGCAACGAATAACCTTTTTTTCAGCATCGCTCTCCCTCGTTTCGCCACGCTACAGATACATCATTTTTCTGCAATCAAATTTCATGTTTGCAATATCAATTTATTTCGTTTGATTACTGCCGTTAGAATATATCAATAAATGTAATATCGCAATCTCTCAAATCTGATTATATTATGATCGAAATAAATCGCTTATTTGGTAATAAGAATCTAATACTAATTCATTCAATCGTGATACATTTATCGTTACACGTGTTAATCAGCGCAAATTACATTACTTTAACAATTTTACGTTGTATAACATTGCAAAGTATTGTATAACGTTTTATAACTAAATGTAATATAATAATTGGTTTTGTAATAGATTACAATGCGATAATTATGAAATTTTTCAAGCATAATATTCTGCGTAGATTTATGTCCCATAGAAAGACATTTTTATTATATTATGCGTTGAAGAGCCTTTTGCAGCATGTTCATTACAACTTATGTGAGAAATTTAGAGAAGCTATTTCCATTTTAATTTATTCCCCTTAACTTATCTTTATTGCATTACACAGCATGAAATTTGATATTAAATGAGGTATACTTACAAAACCATAGCAAAGTAAGGTTTTTAATATAATAATATACAAAATATATATTTTATCTTACGTATATTTTACGTACGTAATTTGCAATTGCATTTTTTTTAATCGACATTAAAATGTACGCCAAGAATAAGCTAAAGAGAAATATTCAAGTTACATCGTTCTATGAAAATCCCGTTCATTAATTTCACATCGTTTTTTCTTGAAGTGCGAAAATTTGTCGTGCTCTTATGCGAAATTTTCGTAAAGCCAGATGTTCGAGATGCAGAGAATGTAACGGCGACGTCGCTCTTCGCGTAAGGACGGAATTGCATAATTTAATCTGGACCGCCGAACGATTTCGCGCGTTGACTCCGAATTCATCCATAAAACGGCGTAGCTCGTGCCGCATTATTTCTTTTTTTTATTTTATTCACCGGCCAAGGGAGAATGAGAGCGAAAGAGAGAGAATAAACGAGAGAGCAAGAGAGAGAGCGAGAGAGAGAGAGAGAGAGAGAGAGAGAGGGGGATGGAGGGACGGCAGAGGAAAAGGGAGAAACAGAGAGGAACGAGAAAGAGTGTACGCGCCGCACGCGCGTGCTCCTTTATCCGATAAACTCGAAGTATGCTCGTTATTAAAGCGGTACACTCGGCTCGACGACATGCTCGAGCATCGACGATGGCTCGTAACTCGGCGAGGATCTTTTTGGCAAAATCATAGAAGCGTGATGAAATTCCTCAGTCGTGCCGTGCTCGTTGCCGTGTCAGTCGATACGGTGTTTTAAATTAAAATCGCCGTCGCTGTTTTATCGCGAGCGAGGCGTGAGATTTTTATCGAGGTGACTGTAGTCATGACAAAATGCATCGTCGGTTGGACGCGACACCGGCCGCTGCTTGTTTCAGCGAAACGTGAGTTTTCCTTCGCTGCGAGTCCACACTACGACTAGGTCGTTATTTCGTGCCTCGTTTCGAGGATAAGAAAGGGAGAGAGAGAGAGAGAGAGAGAGAGAGAGAGAGAGAGAGAGAGAGGAAGAAGGAGAAAGACAGCGAGAAAAAAAAGAGAAATCAAGTGACTCGTGCAAAAACGGGCCGCTTGCCATTTTGCCGCGCCGTGCCGAGGAAAAGGAGTTTGCAACGAGTTGCCGACACCGTTTTCTCGTATCTTTACGGCCACGCCGAGGTCGGCAATCGAATTTAGGGGTAGAAAGCGAATGCCGGCGAACGTGCGAGAGATTGCGCTGGAGAGCTGGCTGTCTGACCCTTCCCCGGAGTGAAGAAGTGCGGGAGCTATCGCGAAGGGACGATTTTCTTTTAACGGAGGAGCATTTTCTTGACCACCCAGTATAGGCACACTGTGTGATATAGGAAGCGACGTGCCGCACGCACACAAGCCAAACGACAAAATACGGAGCATGCGCTCGAGCACCCACGAGTACGACGGTAGCTTTCGGATTCAGTTTAACCCCCGGCGTCAGCAGGGGTAGAACGCGTTTCGGCACCGTCCAGCAACGTGGGTTTATCGTACAGCGTTATTCGTTCTCCCCCTCCGGCGAAGCTCGCTTCTCTTCGTCTCATCTCTCTCTTTCTGTCTGTTACTCTGCTGCCGCCAAAAGGTCGCGTCGAGTGAAACGAGTCAATGACGAATCAGGCGCAACACGCCCAAGTAGATATTCACACGTTTGATTAAACAGTCGGCGCGAGAGCCGCCCAGACGAGACTGTAATTCGCAACTATCACATCGAACGTACGTCTATGTCGTCTATGTACGCCTGCGACGACGAGGTTTCGCGAGTGAACGTTTCCCGGCCGGCCGGCCAAAGGCGGCCCGAGGCATCCCGCGTCTCGACGAAGAGCAAAGAGCGTTAGCGTGAGACGAAGTGAGATAAAAGGCAATTACACATACGTATATATATTTCCGCGTCTGGTATTGTGGTGCTCTGGTGCTGGTTGATAGCAATAATAATAGTAGTAGTAGTAGTGGGTTCTGTCGATAGTGATAGTAGTGGTGGTAGTTGGCATACGTGAACATTCGACGACTACGTATACAGCGTGGAAAAATGCGGTGAACCACCAACCCCCGCAGTCCCGCGGCGCTCTACGAGGCATTCCTCAAGCAGCTCGCCCATTCAGGTGAGTGCGAGAGATATTCCTTTTTCCGCGCCCTTCTCAATGCCCCCCGTGAGAGCATTTTTCTTCCCGTACCCCACGTACACGGCAATAATTGCATACCGCGATGACGTCACTTCGAACACACGGTGCTGCCAAGATCGACGAACTCAATGGTATTCTCGTCTGCACATTTAGCCACAAATGTTATTATCCAATTCTGAAATATTAATTCGCACGATCTATGTGGAGAGAAAGTCGCGCTCAAATGGCTGCATTTGATTAAATTTACCTTGAGAATATTTTTAAATTGTGAATTTCTTGCGAATATGACAGCTTTTATACACAAGCAATTAAACGGTATTTGCACCTATTAACAAATAGAAAATATGATATTTAATACATAATATAAGTTTATATTGGTTTAACTGCTTGTACATACAGTTAACCCGTGCAATGTTTACTCGCAAATGAACACGTAGCTTTCAATCAAGGCGCCACGTGTGGCATTTCGCCGCGATCGTTTTCAAGCGAAAATAATTATTATCGATCCGAACATTACGAGGGACGACGTTCCGTCCTTAAAGTACTCTCTTACTAGACTAGATATAAAAATAGATATAAAAATACGTTCAGTACATCAATGCTTAGCGAACGTTGTAACGATCGATTTTGTCGAGGCGTGACTGTCGATTCAGGTCGTTGCGCGAGTATAGTATTTTTAACGACGGTACAATGAACTCTGTCGGGTTTATAATGCACGAGGACCGCGATTAAAAGCCGAGTTTCTCTATATGGACGTACAAAACGTGCACGGTTACTTTCTAACTTGTGAATGAGGTCCGTTCGCGCGTTCAACGTGCAATCCGATTACGTTTGAAGCCAGGCGACGATCGATCGGAAACAACGATAATCTAAGCTTTTAGCCTGGCGAGACTTTTCTCGTGAACGTCAAAAGCGATTGTATCAAAAATTTAAGTCGTAACTTCTCTTCAGTGCTACGAAGATTTAACTTTAAGCGTATTATCGTGTTTGTGATCACTGCGTCAATCGGCTACCTATTTAAAGTAATCCCCCTTTAGATACGTCACATAAACAACGAGGCGCACTCTATATGTGGATCCGTAATAATTTATTGCGGCTGTATGTCTTGGGCGAATGTGAGGAACATGGCATTTGATATTCCAACGAGCCGGTGCTTACGCCACATTACCGTTATCGTGTAATTTTATCGTGTAACTCTGAAGCACTGAACCTTTTAACTGTTATCTCTCGACGGCGGATTTCGTTATCTGTCCTTATACACTTTAGACTTGAGACCTTATTTTTTTTCTCTATCTCATAAGAGATATTGACTTATTATTATTATTACAATTACGATTTTTTTAGATATCTTATACAATGCATGTTTATATAAATGCGAATGTGTCGATCCTAAGAAATTCTTTTGCATGTAAATCCCATTCAAGCGAAAGATACAAAGATCCGCTAATATGCAGTGAGACGAGATTCTCGAACTAACATATACTCTATCTTTATCTGCTTTATTCAGATCCAGCTACAGATAAATCTGCATAAGGTTAAGCTATCTTTGTTTAATATTTATATATTATTACCAAGCGTAATTCGAAATTCAAAATGGCGTTTCTGTTCGCGAAATAACGAATTCCATTTATGTATTCAAACATGAGTTCTCGAAGATAATATACTTTTACTAATTACTTCGATGTTGCTAGAATCGTACATAAATCAAATAAATTGTCGGTATAACACATCCATGTAAAGTTAAAAGAATTAGCATTAAGAATTGTAAAATGATAATGCATAAAACACGCTATATAAACATTTTTCAATTATATTTTTAGAACGACCGATTAAATAAAAAAAGCAATTTTACACATGTTTAATTATATTTCGCTCGCCGTTAAAAGTCATTATTCGTGTCAACTATTCTTATTCCTTAAACCTCTCGATTTAACTTTTGCAACTTTAATTCTTAATACCGCTTCTCATTCGGATACTGCTCGTTATGATGGGAGATTAAAGCACACGTGTATACGTACGCAGTACAAATAACTGATTATCAGTGAAGCATTTATGTTTCCGCACCTAATTATGTTTCTCATCTGCCTTGAGTGGTAGCTTACGAATATTCGAGGTATTAGCAAAGATTACGGAGGTGAAGTACGAGTTTGATCCGCGAAAGTACGCACAGTACACTCGTCTACTGCCGCGTGCACGAGTGAACAAAGTACCAGGTGTACCGAGAATCCTCCGGCAATAAGTTACAGAACTTTACTTCTCTGATCCCTCCAGCGGTTTTCCAGCGGATACGGCTATTTCAGTACTTGTCTAACCTCCTTCACTTCAAATGAAGGAGAACGTCATATTTCCACATCATTTTCTAACACGGTAATATTTTTTTATCTCTGGAAATCAAAATTGGAATGCAGCATCTGCCAAGAATTACATCGTGATTCGCGAATTGATCCAATTTTCTACTTAGATATTTCTTCTATTAGATTATTAGATTATTAAATTATTATTCTGATGTATGTCCTTGAATTTTTACTTATAAGATGAATAATATTAGACGTTATTAAAAGACATCTTAAAGATTATTAAAATTATCTTATAAATTATCTTATAAATATCAGGGAAAAAAATAATAATCATTATAGATACAGATTGTAGTCTACGCACTTATATGAAAATATGTTAAAATATTATTTTTTTCCGATTTATATCTACGATATCTTCTAATTATCATATCTGATGGGAAGCAATACCCATCACTAATTGCCTTCAGGCATGAGATTTCGTCCCAGGAAATTACGGCTTGACTGGCTATCGCCGTTATTACGTTTCGAATGCATCGTATTGTGATAGGATTACCAATCGCATTGATACATCGAATTATATATAAACTCGCTTTATGCAGACCGATTGTGTCGTTGGAAGATAAAATAACATCAGGAAATGTTTTACAAATTTGGCATCCAGAAATTTAATCATAATGATAAAAGGAAATGCGCCGTTTATATCGGATTGCTTTGCTATATTTTGTAGGGAACATTGCAATGAGATGTTTTTGATTAACAGCGCAGGAATACGCGATTAATTTCGGATAATGGTCGTACACGAAAATTACTCGAGAGGAAACAGATATACAGATGTCATTCACGTTCGTTTCTTTCATCGTATAGGATTCACACGATATTTCCTCTCGTATTATCGACATTGATATCGATTGTGAGACCCACCCACACATTCGATTCTTCCTTGACTCTGGTACTCGACAGAATAAATGAAAACATACAATTTAAGATCTGGTCTCCCTTTCGTAGGTCGAATTTATTTATAATAAAGATTACTGAAAAGACAGTTCTTATTAGAAATTTATGTAATAATTTCGATGTTATCCTCATCGTATTTCATTTTGTACCTTTCCTAATTTAACTATATCTTCGTATTATTAGTGCGAGCTTTGCTTTCGTAACTATCGGGGCAATATTATACTCGTCTATACGGTCGCTCGGCTGGGTAGCTCGCTCATCAATTCTCTCGAAACGTAACCCGAAATTCCAATAATTTCAATTAGACGAACAATTTTCGAAAATTGCTGGTATTCCGGATAATTCGAATCTAATAGCGATATCTTGAATTATCCCGGGTTCATTGATTAAAATATGCCATGTTGGATCGCGTACTGTAGCGAAAAATGTTGAGGAATTGGCTAAGATTTTATTATCCCTCCTATAATTTTTTTTTCCTCAAAGGAATATAATATTATTCTAGAATACGGCTTCTTTCAGCATTTTTATTTTTAACCCTTCTCCTTCTTTTTTTAATATCATCCTATTACTGGTGGCGTTCTAAAGAGCTACAATCTCGTTAAATGTCGCACGATTAATAACATGCATGTAATCTCTCATATGCTTTACGCGCTAACTTCGCTGCGCTCTCTGATGACATTAATCTCATCGACGCGGTGATGATTATATCTGGCGATTACGATCGATGAACATATTCGTCATGGCAGCTTAAGTGCGCACGGTGTCAGTTGATCGTCATTAAATTCTCACTTTAAACGTTTTATATCGAGTTACAGTTTTGTTCTCGCGGAATATTGATTAATCTGTATTTATAGCCGCTATTATTTATAGTTGTTTATTTTTAACCGGTAATATCGCGCGACTTTCTCCGTTTTACCTGCGATACCGTGCAGGACAAAAATACATAACGGAATACATAACGGATACTGCACGATATACACTTGAACTTCGATGTATAACGCGCACATCGTTACGCGCTTTACTCGCATACTGTTGAAATAAAAGGAGTAAAATACGATAGGCGAAAGAAAACATTTCCTACATATATTTTCACATATATTGATTCGCACTTTTAACAGATAAATATTATGCACAGCTGAATCCATAATATTTCCGTATATTTATTGTATATTTGTTTTTTTCCAAAAAAATACTACCTACGTTTCTCTCGTTACCGACATTTGCAATTGCGTTTCGAGATATTGAATTGCATCGGATGGATACTACTACTTTGATAAGTCGGAGTATTTAGTGCGCTAAATTCTACATCCTGGCTCGAGTTTCTGATCGTTAGCGGCATTTTATGGCGTTTAACAAATGCCGAGGGCGCCGAACCTGTGAGGCACGGTGACGTCGATGGTGCGGGTGCGACATTAATCTCATCGACAGGACGTTGAGGGTGATTATGGACGGTGGAGCGGCTCGTTCAGCGTCCCAATGGTGCGCAGGATGGCAACGTTATACGTCGCTTTGCCGGAGGGATTCGCGATGCATTTGCGAGGGAGGGACTTTGGCCTCGATGAAGGGAACGAGCTGTGCCCTGGCATTCCGAGAGAGAGAGAGAGAGAGAGAGAGAGAGAGAGAGAGAAAGAGAGAGAGAGAGGAGGGAGGAGAGTGGGTGGGAAATTGTCGGAGAACACGAGCACGAGCGAGCGTGCGTAACGTATGCGTTCCGCACGTCGCGCTCGCACGCGCGCTCTCAGCGCACCGCAAATAGTTTCGGGAATCTCTAGCATGTGTTGCGAACGCGGTGATATGATTTAGGAATTGCTTCCTGCACGGGCCATATCCAGGACCTGCGTGGGATTTGCCTACCACACAGCGGGCGTGTTACGTCCCTTCGAAATAGTCCTCCGAAATGGCGCCATAGCTGCGTTCCTATGGCGTTACTCCGTGGCACGATAGCGCCGGCTAAGATTTACCGAGCTTACGTGACCTTCCGTCCGCGAAATTAGGCCGATTCATCATATCTCGACTGAATATCGAGAGAGAGATAGAGTAAAAGAGAGAGAGAGAGAGAGAGAGAGAGAGAGAGAAATGAGGGGGGGGAGGAGAGAGACAGAAGGGTCCGCCTCTACTCTATTCAGAGAATTGTGATCGGTAGCGGATTGCGTTGACGTCTCTCACCGCAAGGCGTATTCTGCCCACGGAACGTATCGATCATCTCTTGATATATCGCCTTCTCGCTACGGTGCTCTGCCTGTGATCGCCTCGGCGACTGAAGGAGGGTCTGGACGTCAGACGCAATCGGCTCAATTATCATACGCGAGAACCGCCTTGACCATGACGTTCTGCCATCTCGTTATCGGCTCGAGTCATAGTCTTTTCTCGTTATACGACAGAAACGAGCTCTGATGTTCTCTGATAGTCCATGTTATTGGAACGAACACGTTACGTATAATAACGCGACGCTGTGACAGAATGTAGGTACGCTCGCACGTCACTTGTAAGTAATGCGACATGCGCATGGACATTTGACATAAAACGTGAGCGTGACCGACAAACGGATAGTGCGAGATTTTTCAGGGACGGGAAAAGCTAATGAAAGATAATTGTTTTGTTGTACGTCGCACTGCGATCTCCCGTGTGATTAACGTCACATATTTTTTAAGCTACGCGTCCGCAACTCGATATTCAAGAATTTTGATAATTAGTATCTACTATTGATAAGTACTATTGATAAGTGATGTTTACTAAAATAGTTTTAAATACCTTTTTCCTTTTTTTTTTCTTTCCTCTCAACAAATAAGGCCTAAACAAACATTCTGATAAACCTGCATTCCGTAACTGATTATGAAGTTATTCCTAACCAAATGAATTATCGCACTGCATATCGACACATTTCCCAAATTCTTACGTTATCTCCCTTTAGAAAACCTCTCACCATGTTTGTATTAACAAAATACCGCCTATCTCGTTGTAATATTCGAACACATATCAGGAATTTTCGATGACTCTTCTATCATTCTTTTACTTATCATTTTTTTTCCTCTATCATTCTTTTAGATAACATCGAAAAGAACGAACGTAGTAATAATCACTTGCAATTAGTCGAGTAGAAACGTTTATAGTTCTCATCAGAAACTCGAAGCGGAAACATTTCAAGTGTATCATGCGTAAAATAAAAGTTTAATCTCAAGACAGTTTCCTTTTGATTTCAATTCCTTAATTCAATTACGAAGCGTCTCGCACGTAACAGCTACATCGCGGACAATTCTTTTCAGCCAGATTGAGCGAATAATCTTTGCTTGCATCGAACCGATAAAATAATTGACTTTATTGGCACGGATGAAATCGATAAATTAAGCTGGTTTCAATCAATTTAAGCGCCAAAATAATTTGAATATCTTCGAAGCTAAATCGCGTTCAAACAAATTGCATCTTTTAAGGGGAATCAGTTTTTCGCACGTCGAAGATATATACCGAGATGTCGGTTTACATCGATCACTCATAACAAATTTTCAATGTGATAATTCGCGCATAAAGAATTGCATACAAATCCTCACGCCGAACTTCGCTCGAGTATAATGTTATTATTCCATTCGCACGATTTTAGCAAATGATTAGCGAACGAGCCGAAGCCGTGCGCTTGTACGTGTGCATTAATTTCATTATCCGCGCTCCGTGTTAAACTTTCGCGATGAGGACGCAATTGGTTTATATCGCGTTCTCCATCATTCGAGCCCTGCATTTTATTCCTTTGTTGCGTGCCGGACGATGGCTGTCGGCGAATACTCATGGAAATTTTCTGCGCGTTAGTCGCGCCGCAATGAAGTGCTACAAAAAACAGATTTTCGCTTGTCCGAGCGTAAATACTGTTGGATATTCCCGGCGGAATGTCCGTCCTCTCTGTTGCAAAAAAAGCTACAGAGAGAGAGAGAGAGAGAGAGAGAGAGAGAGAGAGAGAGAGAGAGAGAGAAGAGGGGAGAGAAAAGAGAAAGAGGAGAGAGAGAGAGAGAGAGAGAGAGAGGGCGAAGGGAATAAACAATGGTTCTTTTTGATAATTATTAGATATTTACTGAATTTCTACGTGTAATTCACATAATCCATCTTCGCGATCGCACGCGATGATGGAGGTAACGATAGGTTTGCTCGCATTTATATACGACTCACGTATACATTGTCGACTTTGCTCGCACCTAAAAAAAGGATGTATTGTTGCATCGGGGACGTTCATGCAATCCGATTTCGCGCGCGAAACACGAAGCGGTCGGAAAAAAATCGATACTCGGGGAGAAGTAATATAAAAAATGACACGTCCACATAGACGAATGAAAGACGAATATTTTTCGAACGTCCTCGATCCTCATCTTGTTTTTTTCGACAGGTGTTCCAACACCCGTGAAATCTCTTTCTCCCGTGCCCATCGTTCGTATTTCGCTTTTGCTTTTCTTTCATGCCGCATCCGCTGCCACTTCGGTCTTCTCCCAGGTTACTCTTTTCTCCATTTCTACCTTTAACGGTCGGTGAATTTTTCAGCATGCACCTGTTTCATCGGGTGCGTTTCGTTGGATTGCCTAGAGGGATACACGGAAGGGTTTAAGGATACCAGTTCTCTTTTTTCTCTCCTTTTCCTCGTTACCTGTCGTTTTAGCTTTATCGATCTATTATATAATCTGATATATAATCTGTTCAGATTTCTCGAAAAATATATTCACTATGTATTATAAATTCATATTCAAATAGAAGATGAGATATATAGGATAAAGATATACCGTTGTGGCTAAATCATTTATTTACCATCATCCCTGTAATTAATAAGTAACAGTAAAGAGATAGCTTATCGCGTACGATGATTATTCAGGGCAATCCAATTTTTCTTTCTAACGCGATCACAGGTAGGATACACGGCTAATCGACCGCTTTAATCTCCGAACTTAATCGCGCGCGATTAAAATGCTGTATAGTCTCGAAAATTGTGATAACGCCGAAGCGGCGTGGCGAGGTCTCGCGTGGATCTTGACGTTTCGGGACGGGCTTCGTCGTCGACAAAACGAGCTCGAAACGGCCGTGACGTACATTCACGGAGCGTGAAGTTACGATAAACGGCCGCGATGTTGGGACAAGGCGGATAAGAGGCAGCAGTCGCGCGGCGGCAGGCGGGTGACTCGGTTTTTGCGGCAGTGAGCGTTGCACGAAATAGCGCCGGCAACGAGCGCGCGCCTAGAGGTAGGCAGGAACCCAACCGAGAAATAAGGGCGACCGGAGAAAGCGAGACGGAGCGAGGCTTATCGCTCGGGGATAAGCTGCCCCAAAGCGAACGAATAAAATAATACGATGCGAGGAGTGCGACGCGGAAACAAGGGACGTTTACGTAGAAAATTGAAGAGTACGCTGGAGATAAGAATTTCTTTTTTTCTTTTTTCTTTTTTTTTTTTTTTTTTTTTCTTCGTGTCATTTATAATTAACTCTCGTATTTCTCACCGGGATTGGGGTAATTGTATGAATTTTCTTAGAATAGATAATATTAAATTGTAGGGAAATTATATGGAAGATTAGATCCGAGTGTTGCCGAATTAGAGTGAGAAGTTTGTAGACTTTAATTAAATTCATAAAAAGCTTATTACCATGCAAATCGTCAAATATTAATCTGCATGTGATCAGCATATAGGCTAAATTGATAAAAGATTTGGTATTTATTGATGCAAACAGAATAATAGTTGTAAAGCAGATGTTTCATAAATAAGGGGAAAATACTTATACAGGAAGGCATTAAAGAAGCGGAAGGAACGCAGGAAGTACGAAAGTGGGTCACACAGAGTAAAGTCGATGAGAAGGAAGATAACGTGATAGAACGAGCAAGAAGGAAAGTGTGTGTGTGTGTGTGTGTGTGTGTGTGTGTGTGTGTGTTTGAGAGAGAGAGAATGAGGGGGGGGGAGAAAACGGGCAAGGATAAGCGGCTAAGATTAACGAGCTAAAGTCCAGAAGAAGCGATGGATGGATGGTGCAGGCCGGAAACAGGAAAATATAAACGAAAGGAAGAGAGATGAGAAGGGAGTACGAGAAGGTACGAAGGGAATGTTAATGACAGAGTACCGGCATGAGAGAGTGACGTCGCGGAGAGAGGTCTGGCGCCTTCGTTCCGTGCGTGCCTATGAAGCTCGCACATCCTGTAACGTTCGTCGGAAAATGATAGGGTAGATGTACCCGGAGTTTAGATTTGATACAGCGACGGCACTAATTTCGACTCTCTTCCGCCCCCCTTCTCTCTCTCTCTCTCTCTCTCTCTCTCTCTCTCTTTCTCTCTCTCTCTCTCTCGCCAAGTTGATTTCCCGTTCCCTCTTGCGATTCACCTCGTGATTAGTCGAGAGATCGCCGCAGGCTCGGAAGACGGCATGAGAGTATAGGCTGCTCGTACTTCGAGCAAAGGAGGATCGGCAAAAGCGGAATTGGCTTTTGGCCGAGCTGCGACTGACATTTAATCTCGGCAATTTCGCCGCCGCCGCGTGTAAATCAGATCGATGCACCACCGATGAATTTTCATAGAAGTAACAATTAGAAACTGAAGCGGACTGGAATGAGAGAAATAATTTCTTAAGGAATTTAAGCGCGCAGAAATAATAAATACAGCCCAATGCAATTACAAAGGAAATCACGTTGATGTAGTAGCTTTCCAATTTACGATGTAAAGATGAAAGATATGATAAAGTGTTTTTCACGCATTCGTTCAATAACACGGATTAATCATGGAATTTTAAATCATTTTATTTCCAGTACGTGTTCACAAATCATTTTATAACACAATAAACGCGATATTATGATAGATTGTTCCTTGAACTGCCAATGATTGTTTGTATGATATATTCCAATTATATTTTTATCTTCTAGCAAGACTCTTCGCAGTTAGTATTTATTCTGACGAGTGCCTCAATCAATCATCTGAAAATACACTCTTTTTCCCCTCCCCCGCGTGGTTTCGAGTTTCTCGACGTAAGGGAAAAAGTAAAACGAACATGGCTAACATTCGTACGCTTGAATTCACGATAGTTCTCTGCGGCGACGACATTGTGTACCAACCGCGTTAATTGACGTTTGGCGCCGCGCGGGGTAAAACGTACAGATTATTGGCACATAAACGGCGGAGAGGCGTTAACAAACATGGGAAACCTACAAACTAGATCTCGGCCGGAAGCCTCTCCGACTGTCGTTACTGTCTATTTATGAATATGCAATAACCGCGAGTTACGCGTTGTTGCACGCGCCCGCCCGTGTTCGCGAAGATTTAGACCGTTCGTAACGTCATTCGCTTTTTTTACCGCATTAATTATCGTCGTCGAATGTCGATAACGAGGGAGCGTTATCGCGCCGCCGGAAAAAAGCCCTCTCCGTCGTCATAAATCTAAATCTGCGCGCGACGCCCAACTTTGTAATAAAACTGTCGGAGAAACGTTAGAATTTTGAGTTGCGTATGCATAAACATAAATAATTCAAAAAATTTCGCGTATACGCTATGAATTGTCCGCGCGATAAAAGAAGCGTACGACAACCGGATTCACAAGTGTACAAACGTTTACGTTTACGCATTTGTATTCCCATGCATATTCGGGCGGGCTATTGTACCTCGGAATGTTATTTGAAGCCTTCTTAATAAAGTTGTTGCTTTATTCATCAACATTTGATGCGACGTACGTGCAAAGCGGGATTGAATCGCATTGCTTTGGAATACAAACGTACCGACGTGGAATACCTGATTCATACTGATACCAGGTAACTGTAGAATACACGTTGTCGAATATTACGGATGTGATACACCGTGCACAATGTGGAACATGTAATAGAAAACTACAAAGCTCGCTTGCAGACCAGCTGCAGAACTGGAATATTTCATTATATCTTTTTTATATAGGAGATGCACTATTTAATTTCATGCGTGATGAAAAAAGATTACTGTGACAACTTGATCGATAGTTAGTATTCGTAGCGTTAATTTAACGTGCTACTTCGATATTAAGTTTGACCTCGTCATTGGCCACTTTTTCTCCGCGATAAGGACTGACTCATGCTCTCGTGTGCTTGACGATTTAGGGACGCGAACTATTTTTATTATTAAGCTGCGAAAGTTCGTGAGCTTTCACGGTCGACTTTCTCTCAAAATCATTACTGTAATGTATTAAGGCGCAGATTTATTTGACTTTTTATATCGTTTAATCTAAGAAAAAAATCTTTTTTATTTTCATTTTACAACAACATATTCGCATTTAATGCATCTCGAAATAACCAACTAAGAAGATTTTACTTGTATTTATCACGAAGGTATAGCCTTTGCGATTTTTCTTATCGATAAGTCAGAGTCTGTTGCCTCACTTTTCAGTATATACATAAGTAATTGTCATGAAGCGTTTAAAGAAACATAGTAGGCGCGCTTTCGATGAATGAAACGTTTGTGCATGATGTCGTGATGTCGTATTTATACGAACTGAAATAGCGAGAGATGAAAGGAGGTGGAAGGAATCGGTGATACCGCGAAGAGTCCGGCGCATAAAGCAAGACTACCCGATAGGGACGCACCGACTAGACGCACAGGACGCCCGTTTCGACGTTGCGAAAGAGACCGACGGTAGGACCGCCGCCGGAGAGAGAGGCTCCGCTACCCTCCGGCATCCCTCCGCCTTCGTGTTCAGTGCCAGTCAAGCCTGCATTGTTTGAGTTATCACAATGGCGGAACAAAACCTCAACCGGGGGATCGAACTCCACTCCAAAGCCCAAGCGCTCTCTGTTGCCTTCCCCCTCGGCGGCAGAGGCGCCGCCATCGCTTTCCCTCCCTCCGTATCCTCCGTGTTCACCAACTCACCGTGCTACCCCACACGGCTCTGGTCCTCTCCTGTCCCGCTCCCCCTCTCTTGCGCCGCAAACAACAAAACTACCCCCGAGCGCGATGGCACTGCCGCGTGGCGCGCATTCCGCCCTTCTCTCTTTCTCTCTCTCTTACTGTCTCGTTCTTCCCTTCAACTCGTTTCCCGGCTCTCGTGCACTCCACCTCTTCCGCCGCTGTTCGCGGTAGAAGCTGCCGCTTTTTGAAATGCAAGTACCAGCCGCGGAACAAAAGGCAAAGGTTGGCGGTGCAAGATGAGTCCATTGTGTCGGCGTGAGCGCGCATATACGTCGATGTTTTTCGAATTGCGATGCGAGTCCTGTGATCCTTACTATGCGAGATAAATGTTCGCGTGGTGAATCGCTCGCGAAGGTATCTAGATAAAGATTTGAGTCTAATTGATTATATGAGAAAGTTGTCGCCGTTACGATAATAGCTTATTTAAATTTTCACAAAGTAACATGGATGTTATTGATATATAACAAATACATTAATATATAGATATATATTAATGTATTTGTTATATATCAATATACATATCAATATACAGATATACATTAATGTATATCTAATGAAAATTTCAAGAATTTTTAAGATTAATATAATAACGTTTAATGTTCATATACGTAGAACATTAGAATTTCATTATCCCTTAAAATGATCGTAACATAATGAACGTATTAAAGTACCTCATATCCGTTCCGATAATTCTGTTTCCGATTAAAATTTTAAACGGTTAAACGTTTTAGCTTTGACGCTAATGATATTTTTCCTTTTAACTTGGATGAATTATACGACGATTTTATATTTTCGAAATTTTATCAGCGAATACTGAAACTTGATTATGCCACTGATATTCGTTCCTTTGTTTTAATTCCCATATGACTTTTATTGTTATGATCGATTACCGCTTTATGAATTCAGCATGTCAATTTTGCTCTTTGCAAAACGTTTAAGAGAAACTACTTTCCATTATTACGTACGTACGAGTATCGTTCAGTGGTTTCCATCTATTATATCAATGCCCTGAGGCATACAAGCTATTATTACAATATATTATATAAGACATTCAAAATAATTTAATAATGGTTGCCTTTGATCGTTATTATAGATGAAAATAATTAAACGTTAAAGTTTCATTGTCAATAACGATACATAATATATCTTAATATAGCTTAATATATCTTAAGAAATAACGGATTGTATCAACTTTTATTCGCTTAATTATTTACTTATTTCAAAAGATTTAGCTATTAGGATTACTGTTTTTTGAAATAAGTATGAATAAAGGATGTAGTGGAATTTGTGTGTCTTATAAAGCGGAGGATTGCCATGTACGATGCGAAACGTCGAAGTTGACTGGCGAAAGACGGAGTTACAAGTCCTGAGGGACTGGTCACATCTATCGCGAAAAATCGGAACGTATCCTCGTCGCAATGTTCCCTCTCGAATGCGATACGTATTTTCGCTACATTCTCGTAAAGTAATATAGCTGTGAACTCGTACTTTCTCGTGTAGTTATCACAAGAGACGGAAGCTCTTTCTGTCTTCGTCCATTTCCTATCGCTCGCTGCTCTATCGCAATGCATTTCATTGATCTGAAAGGAAGACTCTGTCTTCCGTAGATCGTTCTTCGTCTTCTTCGTCGAATTTCTTCGTCACTACGGCTTGTCGTGTTTTTCTTTTATTTCTCTTACAATCGTCTTTTTTACATCCTTTTATGGTTTCGGCCGCCCGCGTTCGACATTGGTACTTCCAGCAAGAATTTTATATTTTTCCCCTTTATTTTTCTTTTTACATCTTCCCTCATCCGCTGCTTTAGTTTCTTTGATGATCAGATCAATCGCTTCGTTCTCTTATGAAGAAATGGCATTTCCTCTCGTTATCTTCACTCGACTTTTCATTACTATTTTGTACGTTGTTTTTCACTATTTATTATACATGTATACATATGTACAACATTGACTTAATTTTTAATACAGAAGGATTTCGTATGTCTCGTACGTTACGTAAAAAGTTTGTTGCTTTTTCTTACTTTGAAATTTTAGTTTATAAATATTACATAACATGCATTAAATGAGTGCACATAATACTTAATAGTTATGTACTCCATATCCGTATATTCAAACGTACTATTCAAGAACAGGTTCCGTGCTAATCGCGCACGTACGATCGTGGCATAGATTTGTACCTTGAACTCGATAGGCAACTTGGAACGCAAGCATATTAATCTGCGGATATATAGGGCGTATGGGTCCGGGAATTAATTTCAAACAATTGGCCTGCACGAAGTTTGCGCGGAGCGGTTATGGGATGCGATAGCGACGGTTCTGTCTTTTCGAAAAAACTCGATATCGATTTGAGCCACCGATTAAGACGACGTACCTTCCCGATTTCAACTGTTTCCTCCAACTATTATATCAACAATATATTTTATATATCGGATGATTCTTAAAAATTCGAATCTCACTCGTGAAATATAGCTAGCAAAATATAGGAAAAGCTAATTTCATCGTGTAACTTGCGGCCGTTTTCAATCCTAAAATACAATTGCGACTTTTTATCCAATGAATAATAACGTGATGCAAATTTTGGAACAGCAAATTGCAATCCTAAGCGTGTAATCGATTGGATTCTAAATTAGTGGCCAAATTTTCGAGCGTCACAGATTTGCGGTGCACGTCCGCGATCAAATCTCGAGATCGATCCTACTCGGAGATTGTGTTGCGGATAAGATTGCGCTCGCTTCTTGGCACGGAGGATCACTTGGATTCCGCCGGATGGTTTTCATGACGCAATCGCATAGTGGGAACGGCAAGGTGCTCTCTATTTCTCTCTCTGTGTTATCTTTTTAATATATTTATTATTTAATTGGAATTAAAACGAGAAATTTGTAGTTGTTTACAATAATATTTTACTATACACATTATATTATTATTTATTACATTTCACAATTTATAATATATCAAATTTTTATCAAAACATCAAACCAAATTTTTTTATCGTCTACTGACCTGTATTTTGGAAATCCGATATATTGTAGAAAAATTTTATTTCATATTATTGTAAAGAATATAATACTATTTAATTTTATATATAAAAAAGGCATTTGAATTGTTGAAATTATTGCTAACTTGTATTATAAAAAAATAAGAAAAAATGAGAGGTAGAAAAATTTCTTTTACAATATACCATTCGTATTGGAAAATCTTTGATAAAATTTGAAATATTTTCGGATATTTCAATGTTTCGTGATATTTTCGGGATGCTTGTGCTCGCGTTATTTCAAATTTCAGCTTCCGATGTATGATTATATTCTGGGAGAAATAAAATCATTATTTTGATGAGCGCCAGTTGTATCATTAAAGTGTAATTGATACCACTCTTCATTGAGTATACTTAATTATTCAAGAGGCTAGAGAAGTTATAATGATTTCGTGACAATCGTACGTTCGAAAAAACGGAAATACAGAGATTTAAAGGAAATTAAATATCTGCGATATATCATATACAAACAAATGAAAATTTAATTTCAGAGCGCATTAAATTATGCTCTACTTTCATTGCCTCTGCGGTGTGGCATATTTATTCAATAGCCGACAATTTAAAACGCATTGAGTGGCGAATTAATTTTTTGTTACATGATAATCGTACGATAAATTCAGGATTTTGAAAATATCCGCGAAAAAAATGAAATTCCATCTAATTTTTATTTTTATTTACGTTTTCCTTACTTATTTATTGCAAATGAATTTATGCACTTAATGCCACACGCTGGCGCTACTGTAATTTCATTGGATACAATTATATTTGATCGTAGCGCTCGAACCACTTGAGCTCTATGATGGATACTCATTCACGGATATCGAAAAAACGCGCGCACTAATCAACATGATATGACGATTGCCCGTTCGACATTTCCGATACTCGACTATACCGTGCGATGAACTTCGGACGTTGACATATGTGACATACGCGATCGTCATTTTGCTGGACGCGACAAGCACAAATTACGAACAGTTGATTACTATTGGATATACCATTATTTGAGCCGTTCTTATGGCATGGCAAACCCTGTAGCAGGGAGAGATCGTATTTTGAATTATTGCCGAGCAAAATTTGCAATGCAAAATGGAATAAAGTTGTTCACTACCAATTACGTGCAACAACAAAATGTAATGTCACACTCCTCTGCTTTTGCAAATAGTCCAATCACCCTTCAATGATCCCGATGGTTTACCACACGTCGCGTGGCACGTTCGCACGCATTCCGAGTGTGCATCTCATGGAATTGTCAACGTTGTAATATCACATGGATGCACCTGTGACCGCACAGAGCCGAGTTATAATGCGTCTTGTAATCTCAAGAGTCAAGCTCTACATCATCGAGATCGTCACGAACGCGGGAAACGCGGGAAACGCGGGATTGCTCGCGGATTATCGATACACGTTGATTCTTTCTTTTTTTTACGCCACGTGCGGATAGTCAATCCGTCACCAATATCGAATTTATCGCCATCATGCGCGTTTACTGACGTAATTTATCTCACGACGGTAACGGCCTTCTCGTAAATCAGCGTCGATTTATTTGCTCGTTCATCGTGCCATTTATTTCACGCTACGTGAAGTTCGCATTTTAATAACTTGAGAACAAACATAGTAATAATGTCACAAGAAGAAGGTTTATTTTTAGCATACTTGTTTCTTATACCTGGAGCTTTCAGAGTTTAATAGAGTTTAATAGAATTTAATGAATTTTCAATGATACGAATATATAATACGATTACTCGTTCAGTCGATGAAAATCGGAATATAAATTCCGATAAAATCATTCAGCCTGAGAAAGAATCAGAAATACGTAATTATTACAACTTATTAGATTATCGGAATGAGAAAAGATCGAAGATTCCTTTATATCTATATATATATATATATATATATATATATATATATATATATATATATATATATATTCTTTTATAATTTAATATAATGTAAGATGAGCCAAGAGGAAAAGTCAAGTAATTTTAGAATGGTCCATGATTATTTCGGAAGCCACTCTCGAGATCATCACTGAAGAATCTTGTAAGTCGTGTAATGCCGAGGCGACGCTACTTCTCTCGCGCGTCTGCCTAAGTAATCACGCTCAGTCCACTGTTTCATCCCTCATTCCCTTTGTTCCGCACCACGACTTTCTTTGCCACGCTCTCGGCAGCGTCGGTAGAATGTGCAAAATGGAATTTGCTGGCGTTAAGTCGGAGTGCTTACGGTGCTTTATTTCTTCACACCCCCGACCCGTCTTTTCTTCCCTTGCGCGCCGCACGACGAACGACCTCTCTTCGTTAGCCGCTGATTATTCGGCTCGTTACCATCGGCATTCCGTTCTCTTGCCTCCTCTCCTCTTCGCCTTCTTTCTCGCTGAGATAAGGGCGCGCGACTCGTAAAATTAGTAGTCGCCGTTTACGAGTTTCTTCGGCGGGGATACCGCACAAATTGAATTTACACGAACAAATGGACGCTATCCTATGGCCTTCGCTCTATGTTCCGACGCGAAAGAAAACAATACGGGAGACAAAAAGGGGAAAAGAAGAAACGAGAAAACGAGGAACGTATTGCAAGGTACGATCTAAAACAGAGAGCAACGTGTAATAAAATTATAACAAAAAGTATGATTCAACGATGAAAATTGAGTAATGATTTTTAATAGCGACGCGTATTTCTGTTGCAATTTCCAAGAATCTCTAATCAATCTTCATATAATAAGCGATAGAATTAATCTCTTATAAGAAAATCGGTTAAGAATAGAGAAAAGATGAGGGATGTTGGATCAATGGAGAAAAACTCTCCTGTTGATCCCGTTGCTCGTACACTCGATATATAGTCGATAACGAGCGACTCAATGAACCGTGAATGCGCTTATACGCTTATATGGCCAAGGCGACGCAGAGAAATTGGCGTTGGCAACGAGGGGGATGGGAGACGAAGAAGTTGAGGGGGAGGGAAAGACGGAACGGCGGAAAACGTGTAGGTTCTTCATGTCTATGGAAGGTAATGGGAGGTCTGGTAAGTCTACTGCCGATAGAATAAAGTTACCAGCTACGGCCCGAGACATCCCGTCCGAACCGCCTCGTAAATCTCGAAAGTTTCGCCGACGAGGGTCGTTTTTTCGGCACTTTTGCATCCTCGGCGCGCCCACACACGTGCACTCTCGAGACAGCACTTATCAACTGTTACGTCGAGTCTCGAGACACACTCGATTTTGACTATCGCTATTGGAGTATAACTATTGATCTATTTGCATAGAAGAGCACGCAGCTGCTTACGATATTCAATTTTTCCCCGAGACGACAGGTTCTCAAGAGAGTGACAAATTTCATCTTTTGAATAATCTTTCGGATGAATAATTAAAAATCGTGTATTTTTTTATTTTATAAGCCATGAATTTCTTCCAGCGCGGTCTAAGTGTCCGGCATACTTTTTATATTATTTACCTGCGAGGCTCGCCGACTTTCTCAATTATTGATCGCTAGCCCATTTACGTGTTCTAGTTAACGCGCGGCAATCATTAGGATGAGAATATGCTAACGAACGATGATTGACGAACAGTACTAATTGGCAATGTAACCAGAGTATTGCTTCATGAAGTATTCATCTTTGATATCGAATTCAATTCCGAGTAATTCCGTTTTTACATTCTTATGTACTTTACATTATCGATCGCATTAACGACCAAAGCTACGACATAATTTCACAATGGCGATGCATAATGTAATGCGTATCAACGATGTCGCTAGCCTAAATAGGTATTTCTGTTGTCGCATTTGAGATCGCCGCTTTGCAGGTTAACGACCGCAGCCATTGTGGTCCACGATGTTTTGCTTGACTTCGTAAGGAGAGTCCGTAAATCACGGCTAAACGGGTTGCGATCCACAGTCGTTATACCGAATTTTCGCATAATACACACACGGAACCGTGTGTACCGCTAAATTTATATCAGTCATTACAAACATCGTGGTTTATGCAATTTCTGCGTCGCCTGCTAATTGAAACAAAAAATCCACCGTCCACTCTCAGTATGAGCAACATTATTCTCGAATAAAAGCCGTTAATCGCAACTAATCGGAAACATTTACGATATTTACTTGGCGGATTTAACTAACAACCTTCGTAATTATCCGCGATACTATCTCAAGAATAATTAATATTTAATGTAAGAAAAAATGAATTTGATACGTATTTCTCTTACGTAATCGTTACTAGAATGTTGATATGACTGCAGCAATGCTGTCATTCGAACGAGTAAAATTTGTAGACATATAATCCTATTTCTTTCCCTCTCGAGGGAAAACAGAAGAAGTTGCAATTTGTGTTGGAAAAATAGCTCGAGAGTAACACCGATGCATCGTAAGGTTTCCGGCTAATGTAAGAACGACATAACTCCAGAGTTACCTCTCACTTGTTCCTCGCGACGTCAGGAAATACGTTTCTTTGTCGGGATCTTACTCAACGGTATTAGGAAGAATTACCACCGTTCTTGTCCTCGAAGAGCGTAGATTATTCTATTCCGTGCTCGGCGAGGAGACTCGGAAAGACTCATTTCATTCGAGCGTGAAGGAGTCCCTTTCCTTTCTCGCCGTTAAATCTTCGGCTAAGTTACGCGAGGTGCTCTTTGGCACCTTACCGGGGTAATTCGGCGGCCGTGTCATTCGAAGTGAAATCCTAATCGCGAGTGGTGTTCGCACCAATGAAACGCGCGCGAACCAGAACGCCAGCGAACCCGAACATGTTCGCCAGCGTCGGCGAACACGTTTGAGACACGTACCAAATGTCACCGCGCTAACGCCGCTGTTGAAGGGTCGCAACATTGCACGGCCGTTCTCTCTCTCTCTCTCTCTCTCTCTCTCTCTCTCTCTCTCTCTCTCTCTCTCTCTCTCTCGCTCTCTCTTTCTCTTCCCTTCCGTTGCACGGCAATGTTCGGTCGAGTGGCATGCCACGTGCGTCGTTAACGGCACTTCCTAAACGCGTCCCTGTTTTAACGCACCCTCTTCACCGCGATTCCGGTTACGCAGATACAACTTGTTTCGAGATTAATCTAGACGTATGCAATTTAACAAATACGAAAATAAACAATTGGAAATCCGCAAAAGATTCAACCGTCTAGAAATAGGAAATTTAATTTTCACATCGAACATCACGAAAAAAATGATGCGGTAAACGGTGTAGTCGGACACTTACTATTCCTACATCCGTCGTCCATTTTTCTATAAATTAATAATTCAACAGTATTTCCCATATAAATAGTATTCTTCGTTATACTTGTATATAATAATTTCATTCTATGAAACACGATGTATCTGTTTAGCGAGGCAATTTTGCACAAAATCTGAGTTTTATGTCAACCGTGAGTTAAGATTAATTATGCGTTATAAAAAAACGCAAGCGAAATACGACTGTTGCCGACGGATGGTGCCAAGCGCGAAGAAACCTTAACATTTATTGCCGACGAATACAGCGGTGCGGCGTGAGAAAAAAAAACCGGCGGAATATTATTATACTGCATCATAGTCACTCGCAAGGCGCGGAGAAAAATGCTTTTGCATCTGCGGCTGACTAACGTTGGGATATAAGTAATGGTTGCGCGAATTTCCTGCGGGGCGATGTGTTACCGGTATGTTTTCCGCGGACCAGCGATACGCCAGTTTCTTATTGCCTCGGAAGCCGCTGGCTTTTATTGCGAGCAAAAAGTGCATATCAAAAGGGGAAACCACGAACGAGTAACACCGCCGGCGATATAAACGCCGCGCTCACGTGGGACGTCAAAAACTCTTGCAATTGTTGCCATGCCGCATCGACGAGCGAAACTGTTTGCTTCGAATTATTTGCCCGTCCATTTAAAACCACTTTTACGACTTCTTCACAGAAAGATTTAACAATGATAATTGTAAGAGGGAACTCTGTCTCTCTCTCTCTCTCTCTCTCTCTCTCTCTCTCTCTCTCTCTCTCTCTCTCTTTCTGTCTCTCTCGAGTGCCCGGCAGATACTCGCGTTCTCGGAAGGAGCATCATGAACAATGAAATCAAATGGTACTATCGCGAACATTTCCACAATAAGCTGAGAAAAACGATGGCGTTCTCTGGCTCAAATAGAAGTTCTCTCCGCGAAAGCTCGGTACAATCCTTTCGCTGAAATTTCCGTCAAAGCGCTCAATCTCACTTGGAAAAATTGGTCTCTTCCTTTACTTGATCTTATTTCATTACTTCATCATTATATTACCTTTCCGCGTAATCAAACGATATTTCTGAAATCTCTGAAGCGACGTAATTTAATCACATGTGGAGGAAGTGGAGCAATCAACATCTTTTTGACCTTTCAAAATGGTTTTATATTTGATGGCCGTAAAAAGATATTTATATTTCTCTTATTTTATTTTTCATTTAATTGGATTTATTATATATTAAGTTATAAATATAAGTTATATATCTATGAAGATCAATGAGACAGTCTAATAATACAAGAACGAATAAAATATTGCATCGCTTTACCGTAACAAAAGATCGATACATTCATCACTAAAAATTGCTGGTCCTCTGTACCACGTTGGTCCAATCGTGGGCTAAAACGTAAAACTGATCGCGACAATAAAGAGCCGGTGGTAACGGCAACGTCGCGCGATATTCTGTCGAGGGTAAAGTCCGTGCTCCATTATCATCCCCTAAATCACACCGGTAACGTTTTTGGAACGGTCGTAACTCCGGACTCTGATGTTTTTGGCCTCATTAGTAGCCGTCTCTTGGCTTGATGCGCTACATGGAGGAGGGTCCCGTTAGGCCAAGAGGGAGCTGAAGGACCTCGCCGGCGAGATGGTCTGGGATGGCGAGGGGGTGAGTGGAGTGGAACGACTAACAGTGGCTGCGATTAATATTCCCCGGTTCTACCGAGAGAGAATCCCGCGCGCCTCGTGTCTTCGTCCCTGTGCCAAGCCTTCTCTCATGTGTTTGCGCTTTGAGTCACAATCACCGACAACGTCGACGCCTACGTCATCGCTACATATCTTTTGAGCCCCGTGTTATGTGTAATATCACGGTGAATCGGAAGCACTTTGCGGCATGACAGCGATTAATTAACGTACACGTAGCTGTCGTTTCTCGCTCTCCCCTTCACTCTCAACAATTAGGTGAGCTTCAATATATTACAAAGACATTTACGGAGCTATATCAGATGACAGGGTCGATTAGGATTAGACCAGGAAATTATATAAATAGTTACTAACTAAGTTAAAGCGCTCTTTAACGAAGGTTTTTCATAAACGCAAGCTTTATTAATTAATATCTCAAAGGCCATCTATGCCATTTCTGGTCTCGGGGATGCTAAACTTAAAATAATAAAATATCAAGTTAAGAATATGACCGTTTGAAAGTTAATATTATTATCAATTATTATATTTATTTACCGGAAGTGAAAATAACAGACGCTTGTGATAATTCGATTGTCAATATTAATTTTAATCATCGCGATATTAATTCGTATTGTTTTTATAAATATGATGTGTACACATTTTATCTTCATATATCTAAATATATACGTTGTTGCCTATATATAAAATAACTGAACATTTTTGTGCTTTCTAAATAACGGACAATCGGGATATATTAAATAGCACAGATGAACATAGTTCTCGCAAACTCTCATTACGATTCAATGAATCCTCGTGGAGCGGGAAGGGATCTATTTGCGAGATTATTTCACATCCGCAAAGCTATTATAATAGTCGAGAGTTGGGGGTGGAGGGGGTAGAGGAATTACGGAGAGTTAAAAGTGTCATTCGCGTACCGCTTTCCGGTTTCCGGCCATGAGATAATTAAGGATCGCAGTTAATTCCGCAAGTCCACCACGCGCAGGTGCACCGATGCTGATGTTATATACAATATATGCATATGTATAAATATACATACATACATACATACATAGTCACTTGTACATATTGCTCGCAAACGCACACTTAAAAGCTGGAAGCGTATCATGAGAATGATGCGTTTATGGAGTTTGCAGTTGTGTGTATCGTCACCTTAATCTTTGCACCGTGATAATAAATACCGTGAAATAAATGAGCTCATCTAGTTGCGTGTCGAGCAAATTTAATTTAAAAACATATAAATTTTTATTCTTGCAAATATTTTACAATAATCTTATACAACAGATATACAATACTTTGTAAAATATAATTTTATATTAAATGGTAGGTATTGTACGGTACTAAAATTGTTTTAAAATTGTTTAACCGGTATTGCACCGTCACTGTGGATGTTAGTTTTTACGATTATAGCCGCGCCGCGAAATACCGCAAAATCACTGATTACGAGGGATATTACGGTTGTTCCCTTGATTCGGGAGCAAATACCGGTAACTAAGGCGACGTAACATTTATTACCTGCCGCGGCTGTCGCTCGCTGGCGAAACAGCGTTACGTAAAGCGCGTACGTTCACCGCGATGTACGTGCAATGAATATGCAGCAAAATCTCCGGGGAGACCGTCGGGATCGCGGGCTGCATTGTAAGAAAATCAACCACGTTAGAGCGGAATATAAAGTTCTTCGAGCGTCTCTCGATGGTGGCGACGCAAACCGGCTGTTATAAACAAGCGAGCATACTAATTAACCGCGCTTTCAACCTTTCGGGAATGCTACAATTTTAGCTAATTAATAGCCCGCGCTCTGCCTCGCGATATTCCTCTACATGCACACCGCGCGAGCTTCTTCTGCGCGAGCGTTTAAGAAAGCATAATCCGAACGCGCTGGTCCGCCCTCGTAATTTACTGGAGCGCTCGCGTTTAACAAGGCAACGCGGCGAGGAAGAAGCCTACGAATCTCTAAATTACCGAGGATACGAGACGGAAGAATACGGAGGCGAGGAAGGAAGCGACGAAGGGAGGGACAGGGAGATCCCGCTGCAACGGCGAGTATTATGCAGAGCGCGGCGGACTGGAGTGCATGAGAAATTAGTGTCTCGTTGCCATAAGACCAACGGCGTCGTCTGTACAGTATGGCCGACAAGGTAAAGCGGCGGGTTTTATTTACAATCTCTAGAAAATAGGTAGAATCGGGGTGGAATGGCGGACAGCGCTGAAAGATGATTTACTCGGTAAGCAAGAAGTGAAGAAGAAAGTAAATATCCGAGTTGACGAAAGAACGAAAGAATACTCGACGATAAAAGCATGAATATATTTGCAAAATTTCAATGCTCTTTTTCTTCGTTCTCCCGTCATTCGCAGATATACGTTAAAATTATAATTAGTACTTGTATCGATGGAAATAGCGTATCATTTCGCAAATTACTGATTTGCGATCGACTCGCGCGAATTTTTACAAACAAGAACGCAACACGTGGAAGATATCGCGGAATAATTTCTGAGCGTTCAAGAGAGGGAAGCCGCGACGGGAATGAGATGAATGAAAAAAGAGGCTAGCGGAAAATAAGGCGGCAGAAGCGTAACATCTCTTTCAGCGTAACATAAAACTTTAGTGTAGGACGCCAAAGGAAACCCCGTCGTGAAAAGAGGTTGCGCGCAAAAATTCTGAACGAAAATATGTGTTAAAACCGCCCCCCTCCCTTTCTCTGTCTTTCTTTCTCTCTCATGTCAAAAGGAAAAAAAAAAATCCGATGAATAAAAGCAAACGGGCGAAGAGCAGCAGCACGGTAGAGAAGCCAAATATCCGTGGCGAGTAATCTGCATAACCACATTAAAGCCGTGATCCGCGAGCTGCCGACAGAGAAAGAGAGCCGAGAACCAGGCGAAAGGAACATCACTTACCGAAAAAAGTCGAAAACGGAGGGAGCCAGCGGTGGCTGGAGGAACGCGGTGGTGAAACGCAGAACTTCGCGGAGTGCGGTGGCGCGGGATGGGATTGGATAGCGCGCGATTACGATACGTAACCCACATTCCCAGCTGTCTGGTTTGCGCGCCGTACGGTTGTTGCACCCGGTAGAGTCGATAGCCAATTACCACGAGCGTATACACCGATATGGTGCATGCATATACGTGGTCGTATCCGCGCGATAGCTCGACGCGCGCGATACTCGTCCGAGATCGAATATAAGCAAGAGGGTGCGTTCTCTCGCGCTCGCCCGCTCGCTCGCTCGCTCGCGAGAGCGCGTTCGTTTGCATAGAATTTGTGTACCGACGGCTTTACGAGGTTGTCGACGTCGTGTAAGTGCCATCCCTATTTTCATCTTCCCTTTTCGTATTTCCTCCTGCTGAGAGAGAGAGGATGGGCGACGTTGCGAGGGTCCCTCCGCCGCTGCTACTGCGAGGCAACGACTATGTTGGAGAACAATCGAGAATGCCGTTCGACGGGTATCAATCGATGCCAGAGGTACGGTAAGTTCGAGTCGATGCGCAAGTCGAAACGCATCTCACGCAGCAAACGGCTTTTGTGAATCGTAACATTCCGAACGCAAAAACGATACTCGGAAGTAACAACGTCTTTTATAAGGTATCTAATAAAATTTTTATTTCTTCCCAAGATACGTGCTCTGTTTTATAAAGAGAAGTTGTTTTATCACTTAAGCTAAATCGCGTGTGAATTTTTTAACTCGAAACTTGCACACGATATCAGCACATTCTTGCGATGAAAGTAATTCTTGTACGTTTAAGTGAAAATGTGCCGTACCGCATATCGATACGACAATCCGCGATTATTCACACCAAGAACAACCATTCTAGGGATGTAAAAAAAGAAAGTAAATCCTATAGTCTTATATTTTCATCGCACACTTCCGATGTAATTGGCGCACGCTAACGTGGAGTATACCCCAACGACTTAATGCGCTGCTTTTGCCTCGCCAACCCAGTAATCTAATTCTGAAATGGCGTTTTAAGACGCGAATTAACGATTCGGTGTAATAAAGCATGCGACACAATTTCTAAGTGAATCGTTTTAACCTCAAAAGTAATTACAGTAATTACGAATAATTAAAGTCAAGTGATTCGATAAAGACCCTCTTATATGAGAATTCTGTAACGTCGTTATTCATGATAGACAATATTTGCCAATCTAGACGTTCGAGATTCTTTCGCGTACGAAACGTGCAGTTTTATGCACACGATTCTTTTAAATAGAAGGCTAATTAAATCAGATTAAGAGCGTTAGTCTTTGTCCGGAACATAATTGTCAGATATTTGTAAACAACAAAAATAATGTTCGAAATAATCAAGTTTATCGATGTCTCAAGTAAGCGTTTCAAGTGTAATAAACAGTTTCATCTTTTTTTATTTTTAATAACTTTCTCACAAATAATTGTAAAAAAATTTCAGGAACGCGTGGTATTATACGAAATTCTTGACGTATAGCTTTCACGACATCACGCAAGAGTGGTCCGATATATCGTATCTTGACTTCGCCAGTCGGCTTTGATCGACGTCTCTATGGTCGCTCGAGGCATCGCGGCTCTACGATTGTGAACGGTACTTAAGCCGATGTGCTATCGACACGCTTGGGAATTGGAGCTGGTAGGGCAGCTGCTACTAAAGTATGCATGAGCAGAGACTGTTTTGTATCGGTTGTAGCTTCATTGTGCGCGCGCGGGTGCTCCTTGTACACGCTAGGTTGTACCTGCACTGAAGCTACAATGTGTACGTCGCGAAGCAACCGTACGATTAAAAATGGTGTCCGATGTCTTTGCGCCGCACTCCTTCAAAACGCTTTAAATTCCGCGCGAATAAACGCAAAATTCTAAAATTGACAACGAAAAAAGAAGGAAATTATTTATACTTCAATCCCATGTGAGGAAACACTTAAAAATTTCCATTATTAATACAATAACGGATAATACAAATGAGGTTATATATAATAGAATGGAGCTCGTTAGACATATTGTATTGTACGTAATAATAAAGTCTGCAAAATGTTATTTGTATCATTCCGTATTGCATCGTATTATGAAAGAAGGAACGTTACACGCTACGAGAAAATAATATAACGATGTAATGATAGCACCGTCTCGTTAGGTAAAGGCCGATAAACAGTTTGTTTTTAATTTAATTTTTTTTTTTTTGGCATTTACGTACGTAAACATAAATTTCATTTAAAGCGGGAAAAACAAAATTATGCGTCGCCTGAAAACACCTCTTAACCCTTCGCTGATAATCGCGATATTTTATTCCGAGCGGCATGCCCTCGATGATTTTCTCCCCGGTTTAATCGTCCGCGCGATGATTAAATGCAGCCGTAGTCTGCCGCTCCAAGATAATACACGCGTAAGCTTCGGGCGCAAATCCCACTATCTTGACTTTTCCGAAGTTGGCTCGCGCCAGCGTCGACGGATACAACTATAATGACGACGACAATAACGACAATAACGACAATAACGACAGCTTGATGGCGGAATAAAATAGGGGACAGTCGAATCGGACGAAATTGTCGTTTCCTTCAAAGCAGATTGTAACTTACACCAAGGAAATCTATATCGAGAAAGGAGAGCTATTTCGGCGAAACTTTACTCGGCTTATCGTCGGAAGGAAACGAGGAAAATCGGTTAGCGTCGGATAGGAGGGGAGATTCCTCTCGACGAGATCTTTCTTCACAGGTTTCGAGAACTTCTAACTGCTAAAACATCGCGGCGCGAATGATTTTCGCCTTGCGATAACGCGAGAAGAACAAAGATCACTTTTTTCCTTTACTGAGAAGAAAGGAGATAGCAGTGATAAAATCAGTTCGTATAAATGAGGAAGGAAGTCGGAAGCATAGCGCGGAAGCGAGCGCTGAGATTTCCTGAAAATAATCTCAGATTAACATTGATCGGAGAGAGATTATAATACTCTTATCAAACTGTTTTAAAATATGAAAATTTGCCTTTTCAACGATGTAACAAAAGTTGTATATACTTGGACGTTACGTTTCAAACTTATGTAACGTGATCGAGTAAATTATCCGTTGTGTTGATTTCAATAGCAAATGTAATTATCATAAAACACAGACCTGTCGTCGAGTCAACTCTGGCAATAACGATCGTACGTCAGGTCTGTAATAAAAGTCGCGTTCAATGAGCTGTCAGAATAAGCGTGCACGTTGCAAACCGTAATGATATTCCGCACATTGCACTTTATGGGCGTGCGCGATATTAAATGAAAACTGCCAACCGGTGCATCGAAACTGCAACTGGTACTCTTTCTTTGCAATTGTACTCTTCCCATTATGATGTGAAATCGTATTCATCATTTAAAACAGATAATAATTTATTTGATACTGGATAACCAATAATAAAATTTTATTTTGAGATTAGAGATAACATTCGTACGTTATAATTATTTCAAGAATATCGAGCGTTAAATTAAAGACTTTATTGTTATGTCAAAACTGACTATTTTTTAATTTGAATTCGGAAAAAAATTACAGCTGTGATATGAAATATGGTTATATGCATCGTAAATGAATTTATCAAATCTCGTTAATATTGAGATATACCAATCGTATAAGCAGCGCGGGACCTTCGGTGCCACGAATCGGTTTCAAAATTATTAAAGTCGAATCGAGTTTGGACAGGAAGCCGAAACTACAGTGTGAAACTATCGAGATCTCGTCCCATTCCGGCTTTCGACTTTCGAACGCGATCGAATCCCCCAAGTCCCATCGCGGCCACCACACGACTCGGGCGCGATTCGTGTATTCCGCGGATGCGAAAATCCTCTCCCCGACTCCATTTCCGACCTTTTCGTCTGCCATCACCGTAACTCCCTGACAAGGAACTGGTCTTTAATGTACGAGTCGTGTTCGAACCAAAACCTGTTTGGGGTAGTTACGAGACGTACGTGGAACTTCGGTGTCTGATACCTATCGTTCCTGTGGTACTCCGCACGTACTCGACCGGGAGGTACGAAGGCACACTGACCTCGACGGTGCGCCTTAGGGTTACACCACGTCGCCGGCGCCGTGAGGGATGTGCTCTAACTCGAGGTGCCGCAACCAACGCTACGAAGATAATTGCGTTTCGCTGCCCCAAAGGCGGAACGACCGCATTCGATAAAACTTTTTCGGCCACCTCTGCGCTCCCTCGGCTATTTCCTTCCTCCCTTTCCACGGCTGCACCCTCCACATGTGCGGTTCTCGTTACTACGTTCCCCCCTTCGATATGTGTCCGAGCGTTCCTGTTCCTCCCCGTCTGTTTCTACTGCAACACGTCGCAAACGGAGACGAGAATGGTACCGTGCAACTCTGGTGAAAACTCGGAGTGTGGTTTCCTGCTGCTGCTGCGCATTGCAATGCACCGTGCACAACTCGAGCCCTCTGGCTGATGCCGGCTAAATAATGCGCGCCTAGTCGCGTTAAGAGCTTCCGCGCTCAATTAACGCGTCAACTTTATTGCCGAGAGTATTTTGCGCCCTTACGCGACTCGCGGTGGAAATTATTTTATTCCGTGGTTTGTTTTAATAGAAACGTTACTTTAAACTAGCTTCGCGGAAAATTAAAAAACGTTGAGTAATTTTCCTCGATATTTTCGCCACGAAGAACTCGACGCTAAGCTTTTCGTATAATTTATCTCGCAGATATTCTTTTATGGTAACCAACAAGTACCTTAGCACCCGCGCACTGCAGAAAAGACTAGCGAGTCTAGTTACTGTGGCTTTATTGTCTCTTCATCGCTTAATATCTTTCATAATACTATTTCCGGGAAACTTTTTTGGCTCTTGCACATTTGATACCAGATACCGAGTGCAGAGGCGATGGAAGTCGAAGAGAAGGGCCCGAGGAGCCAACTGCGGAGTATTATTAACGGACGAACTTTATCGGTTACTCTCGCACTTTCGGAGTAAACATCGACGCGATGATATTGCCCGATGATAAACAGCTGGCAGTTGGAGTTCTCAGGGCGAACTAGATATTACACCGATGTCCTGTAACTTTCAACCTCTTGAGACTCGTATCTTTTTATTTTGAAAACGAACCATTGTAGCAAATAAGTTGACACACGTCGGGCGCAAGATCGAACTTCTATTAGTGATTGACATGATTGATATTAAAAGAACCTACGGACACTTTTTCTTTACTTAACGATCTGAAAACGTGATAAACGCGCTTTGATCGAATTTGTAATCATGGATGTGCTCGACGGGATCATACGTCAATGTCTTCTCAACTATAGTTAATGATTATTTCACAAAGAAGGGATCCTACCCTCTGATGATTTTCATCTTCGATGAGGAAACAAAATGACGATTTGTATTTGCGTGAATAATCTCGATCAAATATGACAATTTGTTTTTATATTATTCAAACAGCATGAGTCTTTTTCAATCTTTGCATTTATTATTTCTTTTAAATGATTAATTTATTTTTATGTTAAAGCAAAAGACGATGATTGACGAAATATCTAAATGCCTCAACTAATTTTCTTCTAATTGATAATCATTAATGAGCAAAGTTTTCACAATAAAAAATCGTTATATTAATATACGTAAGAGCTTAATGTTCAAAACTTTAAAATTACTGACAAGATGGAATGCGTTACCTGTACACTTGATGCTTATTTTACCTTTGCCGTGTTTATTTAGAGATGTTGTATTCGTGGCCAAACTTTGCGTATCATGAAAGTTTATTAATACATGAGTATTACGCACAGGATTCCCAAATCTAAGGGAGGTTCCAAATTTTACTATTATAACTTTTCGTCCGTTTTTACCACCTTTCCCCTTTTCTTCCCTCGTTTTTCATTTGTCTTTTTGCTACTTGCTTACCTACCAACCTAGTCTACTACACGAAACGCCTCTTGCGTCGTCTCGAGTAATGGAAGCCCAGACTACTCGCGCAAAATGAGAAGCTAGGGCATTCCTTATTTACTCGCTGGAATTAAAACACGGTACGCACCAAGTACAGTATGCTCGTGGAGTATAGTTATGTAGAGTACATATCAGTTGAAGCACATCGTTCTTTTATGTTATTTTAAGATGACGCCTGGCGTGCTTCGCTTAAAATCGTTGCTGTCGTGAAGACATCAAACTGCATTATCTCTCTTCTTCACTGTTTTATGATATTCAAATATATCGAACACTTTGCATAAAACAATATACTGATGTAAATACTAAAAAATATTTAAAAAACATTGCAGAGATATTTACAAATTGTTCCAATTATCTAAGTACATCAGGTGTTTTTTTAACAAATTTGAATTTCGTGTCCGGAGATATCTCGATTCTATAAGCTGTTTCTTCAAAAATCGCAAAACATTTCGCGGAGAATGTAAAATACCGTTTGCGAGACAATCAATGTCCTTTAAATGCAAATCGGAACATACCCAAATGTGACGTTATTTGACATCCCGTATACCGAGAGTTATTGGACAAGAGCACATACGGGTTCTTGTCAAGTGGGCGCTATTTATCTGATGTGTGAGACACATGCATGCACGCAGAGGGAGGCGGGAAGGGGAGGAGGGAGGGAGGGATAGAGAGGAAAACGGTACGTCGAACCGCCGCAGTTGAATTAAACTATGGGCATTCCGGACTGAAAATGTCTCAGGGTCGGCAATGCTTTCCGCAACAACAACCAATGCGGCCGTCGTCCCACATGCAGCCCTTCGTAAATACACGTACGTAAGCAAGGGCTCCCGTACAAAAGCCCGTCGTCGTATCCCGGCATGCGCGTGTTCTGGCGCATCCCTCGAAAATGGGTCGGTTGGTCCCCGGCGCGCGCTCGTCGTTATATCGCCAGCGCGCACGTTCGCTTCGATGAACGCCGACGACAAACATTGCGGACAGAAATTCTACGTATTCTCGGCTATCACGAGTACGCGCCAACGACGACGACGACGACGACGACGACGGTTCTGGCTTTCGCGATATCGAAATTGTATCCCGAGAAAGTTCCACGACGTTCTCCGCCTGAAATTCCGCAGTAAGCGCAGTTTGCATACTATTTTTCGTACGCGTATGTGTTGCACGCCACCGCCAGACCACTATCCATTACTATGGGTTTGTTTGTTTTTTTTTTTTTTTTTTTTTTTTCCCCCAATCAAAACCTCGTTATTTCACTGTAATATGGATACGATCTTTACTCACGCGTATATTTTGTTTTACGTTATATCGCGAGCGACTTCAGTTTTTAAATTGTTAGCTTTTTTTTTTTTCAAATTGACTGTAAGCATATCGTTCGTTTTTCTAATATGCGCGAACCCGAAATAAACTGATGGAGCTCAGGCTGAGCTGGGTTGAGTTGATTTAAAAAATTGCTGGAGTGCGGAGCGATCGATCGTATTATCCGATCATATCACATTCGTCAGCGGGAACTCTGAGGTAGAAAATAGCGTGCTCTAATGCGCAACAACGCGATGTAATAGATATGCCACGCTTAAATCCATTTCAGCTAAAACTCTTTCCTTCTGTCGTTTCCATTCTGTCTATTCAGATAGTCGCGAACGATTTGAATCGCGTAATTTGCTTTGAATTTTCTCGCCCTCCCCTCCTCCATTTTCTGTCTCTTCGTATAACTGTCTATACTTTCGTCAAAGAGAAGATTGAGTGGGCTTTTAAGAAGTTTGACTAACGAGAGTTCTCGAAAGTAAGCAAGCTTTTCTTGAGGCACCACCGGAAAATTTACATCGAGATTGATCCCGTCAAAGAAATCATCGTTTCGTCCAATTCAATCCGAAGAAATACGACGGACAAGCGTTAAACCGAGACAAAATTTCATCGGGAATTAAATAAAATGTAGGAATAAAAATCTCCTTTGTTTGTTTATATAGATAGTTGTTACGCTCTCAAAACTGCTCGTACTACGATATAAAAACCCCCAAAAAATGGAAAATATGTCTCTTTAAGAATTTTTTACACAATTCTTTAAAACGTTGATTTAACGTACAATTTTTTTAATAAGAGAGGAATTAAGAAGAAAATAAAAAATAATAAAGAGTGTTAAAAATATTCTGTGGTCTTCGTTACTCTAATTAAATTTTGGCTTTAATCCATGAATTTCAAGGTATAATTTTCGCATTATTATATCGAATTCTGTATTTCAATGTGGAGATATGCTTTCGCCAGAGGAATTTTACGGCAACAATTATATATGTCCATTCAAGTGGACGTGATACGATATCGGTCTGCATTTAGCGCGATGCTTTGGCATTAGTCGTCATAAACTTATACGATTTACTGGTATACGATACACTGTCAACGATCCAATGTGTGCGATATCGTACGTGCCGTAATTTTAAACGTTTATCGACGCGTTACGATGGATAACCGATATTGTTCGACGTGCCACATTCGAAAAATTTCATAAAATTAATAAAGCGTGTGTATGGAAACACGGTTAAACTCGGTTGTATCTTATCGAAATAATCGTGAGAGTAACTTGCTCAAATAACTTCGCATTGTTTATTTAGATCGATGTTTCTACGCGCGCCTCGTAAAACGTGGCGCGTGCATATTGCGGAGAAAAAAAAAAAGAAACGGTAACATTCGCCCGACTTTCTTTTGCGGATTATAGGAAAAGTATTACAGTGAGGGGGCTATGGGGAATATCGGTCCGTGGGGCGGTGGTTAGTCCGTGGAATTTCTGTGGATTAAACTGAGCCCGGTAAAGAAGAAAGGAGTACCGCGCGCGGCAGCATTATATCGGGAATATTTCGCCGTGACTCCATCCAACCGTATCGGTTTCCCCTCCCCTATTGTTATACCCCTAGCAAGTTTCCCGATACTTGGCGTTATATTAAATTATTATACTTTATACGGCCCGCCGGCAGTGGTGGCGCATTGCGATGACCCTGTTGTAATACTCCCTGCCAAGCGCGCAGAGTATTACGCACGGCCCCGCGGAAAGCTGCTTTCGGAAATTGGGTGATAAATTGGGAAATCGATATGCGCCCGCGAGTTGTTAAGCGTGATGCTTTACGCGCCGCGCCACCGCGTCGCGCTGCCGCTATTAACGAGACTAATTATACAATCGAACCCGGTTATTAATTACTCGAGAATCGCGGGAAGCTCGCAGCAGGCCGCTTATGGACACGGCCATTTCCGAACAGGCGCTACCGCGACTTTTGCGGACACGTTAACGTGCCGCGTATCCCTTGCGGCTCCTATTTTTCTCCCCGATATCCCCCGTTACGTGGCTCGTTGCAGGCGAAGAAAAATGTTACGAAAAATGGTTACGACGTCATAATCATCAGTGGTAGAACGCGGACTGGCTTAACTATTGACCGAGCCGATACGTTAATTCGGGCCGATTATCGCCCCCGTGACTGGACAATAATTAAACGGGCTGTAGTCTCTCTGTGAAGTGCTGCGGTTTCGCTCGCATGCTAACCTAAATTCATGGGATATATTTACGCCCGCATACTCACGTGCACGTCCACGCTGCACTACCCTCCACCCTCCCGAGAGATTTGCTCGGACCTCAACGCTATCATCGACCGCCCCCCACGCCAGTTTCATTCATTTCAAGGCTTGATCCGTTCCGTTTCCTAACTACGGGATATGGTAAAAGGCGTGGGAATACGTACAAGCAAATTTATCCTTTCCGCAAAAATAATTCATCGACTAGCTATCGATTGGCATGCAAAAGTTTCGTCCAGAAATACTTGCTATGACATAGACAACCTTCTTATTTCTTTGATTAATCTCATAAAACATTTTACGATTACGATTACGAGAGACTTTAAATCGCTTTGATCGCATTAATAAAAGTTATATCTTAATTACTTTATTTTCTCCGAATAAAATTTTTCTTCCTTTTCGAGTTTTAAAATTTTATTCTGCACTTCGAGAAACTAATTTGAAATTGTAATGCTCCGTGAGATTATTATATACATTCGAACATTCATATTTTATCTTTTTATATTTCAATATATTTGATTTCTCATAGCTACAGATATGATACGACTCGAGAAAATAGATTCCTCTTTTTTTCATAAATACACATTGCCGCTCGTGAAAAATTCGATTTGTTGCAATTAACAAGTCGCGACAAAGACGAAATACCACGCAGAAAATAACGAACACCATTAGGAGACGAGCGATAGACCAGTGGAGAACTTAGTGCGAGATTTCGCTCTATCGACGGATCCATTAGCATCCATTACAGCGCGATGCATTATTGCCCGGCTCGTAGAAATATCTGCATTCGTAGGATCGCTGCCGCGATTGTAAATAATGGAGTTTCATTGTGTCGGGATGGGGACATTCGTCGACTCGGTAATAATAGAGCCGAGCGATCAGTATATTAACGATGTGGCACGCCGTGTCAATTGCCGGCGGAATGAATTAGCGTCGAAAGGCCCAACACAATGACGACACGACGGATTCGGATGGACGTTTTCCTCAGCGCCGGTAACAACCCCTAATTTAAAAGATCAAATTAGAACGATCCATTTCAACGCGTCGGGACTGCTGTTTCAGCCGGTGCTCTTTTCAGCTGAAACTGCAAATCGAAGAGAGAGAGAGAGAGAGAGAGAGAGAGAGAGAGAGAGAGAGAGAGAGAGAAAGAGACATTGCGCAACTGCGACGACTGCTAATTATCGAGATATTCATGTAAATAAGCTAATAACATTTTTATTATCCGATCGCGTTATTATAGCATTTGTCATTCCATCAGAGTTCTCATTATAACATTGTTTTGTTTGATAGTCAATATGCATACGACGTATTCTGCAATCATAAATCATAATCATACATATTTATAATAATAAATAATTGTAAATTACATTACGTGTTATAATGTATAGAAATAACCATGAGGATAATGGTAGAAAGAGAGGGTTTGACATATTTTTTATATAGTGCCGCGCGATCGGGCAATAGCAAATATTTTAAGGAGGAGGAAGCCGTTATTATACGTTATATAAAACGACCAGTAAAGTACAGCTACAAATCACGGTATTTACCGAAAAGTAGGTTATCGTTTACAGACCAATAAGCATTTTCTCACGATGTATGACTTTTTCGCGATGTAGACTTTATAATGGGCAACTTTATAAACGTGCCGCGCGAGTCGAACGACGTTTTTATTATTTGTAAGCGCCGGGCCGATGTTGTCGCTTTCTTTCTTTGGTCTCGCCGACACTCGCGAGCCGCTTTAAAGACTTCCGCCGATGACAGCAGTTTTTATTTAATTTTTCGTTTCATTGTTATTGCTAGCCGCGTCCAGAATCTTTCGATTTACCGATTTTGATTACTTAGCAACCGATTCCGTCGATGGCTACCGGAATAAAGAGATCGGCACGGACGAGTTCAGTTCGAGTCGAGCCATCAAGCGCGTTAGAGCTCCGCATTTTGCGAATAAAATTTTGTTGCCTATCACGAGTGCGTAAAAATGGCTGCAGAGAAAACAGATCAGTGATTTTTCAATATGATTGATCTTTGCCTTAAGATTTTTGTTGAATCTAAATGTAGAAACCAATCATAATAAAGAATCACTGAACGCTCACTGATCTGCTTTCTCTGCTGAACGCAGCCATTATTTCGGCATCCCTGCGACTTCGGCATATTCTGCGACTTCTTTTGCGTACGCCTCGCTCCGTTACGTCAGTAGACCACGTTCAAGCCAGACGTGTCTGACTACAGTTGGTTCTCTACTACTTTTCGTTTCACGAGATGAGTGCTTTAAGTAAATTGAATGACACAGAGTGGTACACAGAGCAAGATCGCGACAGGTGCATTAGTACGCGCTCGTGATACATATGATATAAATGATAATTTATATGATATCAAATTAATGAAGTACTTTTAGCTTAATTTATCTTTGTCAATATAATTAATCGCAATACAAGGGCTTGAGAATGGCATGAAGCATATTGATAAATTTTATAAAATCCGATAATAGTATATAAAAACGAATTTTATTAGATATAGTAAATATCATAATTAAAGCTTTTTATTAAATGTTATTTAATTTAAGTAGCTTGATGAAATCAAATATTAGTGTAAAATAAGTTAATGGAGTGTAATGTGTAATTTATACAATTACAAATGTACAATATTTCGTGCAAATGAATATGATTTGCGATATTAAGATGCAGAAGCATGTCGCGAAGTCGTGATAAATTTTTAATAGATCATTGTGCAGAGAATGTAGTAGATATTATTCAAACGTATTTATTATGTAAGTGTACTTTACCATCGCGATCAAATTTGCCTTGTAAAATTTTTGTTTACCTCGTGAATATTCCTTCATCTTATTTCGTTCATTTCTTCCGTAACACCGGTCTCTTATTTTCCCTTCTATTTTCCCTTTCTTGCACATGGATGTCGGCGGCAGGTACACGGTTCCCGCAATTTTTGCTCATTTCAATACTCGCTGCCGTACTTACGAGTTCTCTTCTCCTCTCTCTAAGTCCAAGTCCTTATCGCGTTTACAACTTAAAATTTAATTTCTCAGTTGAGCTGCAAAACAACGACCAATCAATTTAAACAACAACCCTTCCTTAATGAGAGAAATCTCTAGTTGAGTGAAATTTATAGTTTCACCGCTTCCTAGATCCGTAAGATACGTCGCAAAAATCTTCGGTATTGATCCACATTTAATCAAATACCTGTATATGTATATAAAATGTTGAAAAAATAAAGGCGCTTATCGCCGTGAAAACGTCGTTTCCGAACATATTGCTTTTCGCATTGCATTATTTACGCGCGCCGATACGCTTATATGCCCTGACGACCAATCGGAGGTGGTAAATACTTCGTCACCGAAGGCGGTAAGTACCATCCGCGAGTACGCTTTAGGGACCTATTACTTTTTACACTTCCGAGCTGAGCTGCTTGACTGCGGGGTAAAAGACTAGCGTGCCATTTTGCACGGCCGCAGAAACCACCATATGGCCATCTCCCTGATCTAAGATAAGAGTCGTTCGGGGAGTGACGCCCTTTAATATTTATCACGACCATCTCTACCGATTAGCCATGCTCGCACCTATTTTACCGGCGATAAGAAAATTTACACGAATTTTCAGCTTATTCGATTCGATTCGAACATCGCAGCTTAATTTACTCGGAGTGGCCAACAAGGGCACAACACTTTAATATACGCCTTTTTTCACTCATTCCTATATATCTTTCTATAATCTTTTATTTACTAAATTTTTTATTTATTTTGAATTATCTTTATGGGTGGAGAGTGTTAGATCCGCCTATGCTTTTAACATTAATAATTCAAAACCATCGTAGATGGTAATGGTTATATTTCGAGGCTAGTATGTCAACGGAAAATTTAAATCGCGTTCCTAGAATGATAACGACTAAACCGACTTGCACGAATTACGATCTTATCTCTCGCAACTGGTAGAAGAAATCCTCGAAATAGGTTGGCTGATTGAGATCAGCGGTTTAAGAAAGCATCTTTGACGTAACACGAAAGCTCGGAGAATCATTCACGAATCTCACATCTTTGTTACCGAAAGATTAACAGATCTCTCCTCCAATTAAATTATAATTGAATTAAACTTGATGATAATAAAGTATAATTGAACAAGGATGAGACAATGGCAACCGGTGTGATCAATACTCCGCTGTTCCTCTTTCGATTCGAGACACGATCTTAATAAAATCTAAATCAGTATCAGTTTCGAACAACTTAACATCTTGGAAGAGTCATAAAATATTCAAGGCGCGAACGAAGAGTCTAATCATTGAATTTGAGCGTCAAAGCCAGGTCGATAGCTCGCGTAAGCACTCGAGGTGCAAACCGGATTTGCGTGATCCATCCTTGGTTCATTACGGCATCGTAGTTGCCGTTAATCTGCCGTTACATCGTCCTCTCTAAACCAGTTTGCCGGATCCAAGGCCGAAACTTGGTTGCATAGGTACAATAGCCCGATCCAGCGGCCACCTATATCGTCTATACACGACATAATACTGTGCGAGGCGAAGGGAGTTACTTTAACCTCCGTGGTTAAGCCAAAGCGCCTTGGAGAGCCGAAAGAGCGGAACAGAGAGGTGAATAGCGACGGCTGAGCACGGCGGTCTAATGTTACCGCATTCAGGAACGCCGCGATTTCTCACCCTTATCTTATCTGCCAAGCCTCCTCGCGCCTTCTCCGCACCACCGCCGCACCACCACCACCACCACCACCACCACCGCCACCGACGCGACCCTTCGCTTTCTCCGTCGTCCAACGCGAGTTTCAGCCGAGTGAACGTCCCCGAACCTCCTTTCCAACCCCGAAGATAGATCCTTTATCCCTTACCCTCTATTTCCCGCTTCACTCTTATCCCTCCCAAAAGGGATAGAGAGGGCGAAGAACTTAAATTCGCTTCTCGGGCTTTTAATTCCACGGATTGACGCGGAATTTCGAGCACAGCCGCTCACACCCCACACCATCGTCCGCCTTTCCATTCGCGCGACTGCCACCTTCGCTCGTCTGCTCGCCCTTTCGAATCTTCGCCCGTCCGTCCCGTAGCCCGCCGCGATCCTCACGAGAGAGGGTGGCGAGTCGGGGCGAACTGGAAAATTTGCGGTATCGATCGGCACCGTCCGCGACTCGGTCGGAATTACGACCATCGATCGAGCGAGCGTGTGGGAACGGGGGAGAAACGGCCACCACCGCGGCGACTAGCAAACTCTGCGCGTCCCTCTGCCACCCTCCACGGAACTGCCACATCCCCCTTTTCCGCTTTTCCGCCGTCTCGCTCAACCATCCGCGGGACGAACGACCGCCTCATTTCCGGTTTCTGAGGAACGATCCCTCCTCCAGTCGGCAGCGCGCGCGGCGCGAACGTTGCTGCTACCACCGGCGAGAGTATCCATCGTTAATCCGGAAAGACTACGGGAAGTGGGTTTCCATGAATCTTTCAGATTTTCCGCGACCCCGGGATACTTCCTGAACGACGCTGGGGATAAGTAAATCTTGGTGGAAATTCGATTAAATATTTACGACGAGAAATATATCACGACTAATGCACGTTGTGAATATATCTGCTCGAATGTAGAAGGTATGATGAATGATATACATTGTTCTGGTAATTTAATCCTAATTTTGATGATTTAAATTAGATATTGATAAAACGGAAATATATACGATAAAATTTTCCGTCTAATCGATAAATTAATATACATAATAAATATAATTGAAATAATTATAATAATTACAGGAAATAACATGAATAATTGTAATATCATTTTTTATAATATTACTGATAATCGTTTCCTAATGACATTTTATAAGAAATTAAATGAAAAGCCATTAATTTATAACTTATTAATAATTTTAACGTTATTGAAGTCACGGTGATGGTAAAATCCGCTTCACATCTACTTCACGTTTGCGGGGAACGTAATCTCGAAATAGCTTTTGGTGGCGATACTTGAATTCGGATGAAAGCGCGTTGTTGCGCTGTCGTAATCTGGAACGATTAATAAAAGTTCCGCGAGTATAGCGCTCGCAACGCGCAGCGGCGCGTCCGAAATTGCACTTATAACACCAACGCGAGCTATCAAAAACGCTTGCGTGTTGGTTCAATGTGAGGCTTCGAGATTAACGCGTTGCCCCGCGAAAATCAAAAGAGAGAGAACTCGCCTCCCCGAGTCCCGTGACAAAATTAGTTACGCGTTCCTAATTGATTTTGAAATTTCCGACAGTCGGGCCGAATTTGTGCGCGCATTCAATGTGGGTGCTTGAATACGTACGCGAAATGCGCGAAATTGGGCGGTTTCCTCGGTCGAAAAGGGTAGGACATTCTCGTGGAATATTTCTCGGTCCTCGGACACGATTCAGAATGACACGTCCGCTTGCATTATCGCTCCCGAAATCGTTCTGCCCTACTTCCCGCATGTCACCGGAACGCGAAATCCGACCGACGAAAAAAAAAAAAAAAAAAAAAAGGCATCGTCGACGCAATCGCGCCTTGCCGTCAGCCCGTTTTCACGGCCATTAAGCGCATTCGCGTAAACGTACGATGCACTCGTCCGCGGATATGGAGAAAAGGCTGGAAAAATTTCGCTCTGCGGGAGTGCGTACGTGGTAACTAGAGACGAGCATCGTGGCCGGCAGGCAGGCAGGTTTGAGGAACGAAAGGATGAACGATTTGGTGGCGTGCCGGGCAAATTGGCCCTGGAGCTTTTTGATTCGATCAATTTACCGGGCACGCCGTGTATTTCGCTCTCTCATTCGCTCTCTCTCTCTCTCTCTCTCTCTCTCTCTCTCGCTCGCTCGCTCGTTCGTTCGTTCATTCGTTCGTTCGTTCGTTCGTTCGTTCGCTCTCTGCCTCTCTTTCCCATCCTTTCATTCGTCGGATGCAGCACTGCTCGAAATGAAATGCCGAGGATTTATCAATCTCTACCTTCTACCAATAGCATTCTCCGCACGGGCGTCGATTCCCAATTATATAATTCTGGAATTACCGAGCGACGAGCCGCTATGTGTATTTTTACACACTCGAATTTTTATTTTAAGTCTCCGATATTATTTTAATTCGTTATCTATTTCATTTTCATTATTAATATTCTATAAATTAGAGATGCGTTGGATTAAGATACGAGTTATTGAATAAATGTCATTCGCAGCAGTAAAATAGACGTACTAATAAACTAATAAATTTGAAATTTCTCTACTTTAATATTTCCCAAATTTGATCCATATTTATATACTGTTACATTAATTATTGGTATAATTTATAACTTTGGATCATTAAGAATTAAATATTGTTATTAATGATTAAAATCTGCAAACGAAGTAAATATAAACAAGATAAATTTATGTACATTTGACTTGATGAAATTTGAACATTTTGATACGGCAAATTTTTCTGCATATTATTTTTGTAAATTTTAATTTGTCTATTAAATTTAAATTTATTTTGTAGTTACATATTAACGTGACCTATTATGTCATACTACTGACGATTATTGAATAATTATATTAATAATATAAACGCGAAATTATTATATTCCCGCTATGTTAATGAGCAAATACTCTATGTACCAACTAATCTTTATTAAAACTGTAATAGCAGATTTAATTAAATTTCGATAACCACTTACATTACGTAATCACAGTGCAATATGGATATGCAATAATTCAAATATTTCGCCCATCAATTCTATGGCACAAAATCGACTTTGTCGCGTTACATACCACGCGCGTTTCCGCTAAACTCGCTCCAGAATTCTTTTTATTCATCGCTCTAGTGACCCGTAGGTAAAGGAGGTTGAAAATTTCTTAGGCCCACGATCAAACACACCCATGCTCGCGCCAAATGCATCGTCGCAAGAAAATGGTGTTTCTCTTTATCGACGCGCAGCATCAAAGCGTGACGTGTACATGTAGATCCCCTTTACTTTTCGCTGACAAATTCCGCGCGAGTCTCTCGACGGCTATGAAATCGGACGAGAAAAAGGCGCGCGCGGCAGGTAGGTACGTACCGGCGAAGTGGGTTTTGTAGACACACACAATTTGTCAAACTGCCGCGCGGCACAATGAACCGTGTATTTTCCCAGCAGATTTTCCACTGCGACGGAATTCAGGCCAACGTTGTCGCGTTTCTAATCCCCGCCGCGCGCGCGGCACGTCCTTCTCCTCGTCATATATAGCCGACGTCTTTGTGTTTCGCTTCCTTCGGTTTTGTTTTCGCATTTCTCGTACTTGTCTCTCTTCGCTTCCGCTTCCGTTGTTTGCATAGTTTGAACGAAGCACTATTTGAAAATCAGTATTTGGAAAACGTGTGCGCTCATACACATGTAGATGGTGCACGCCAGGGGATTGTCATGCGCTTCTTTTAAGCTCTTTCAGGTCTACCCGAGTAGAACAAAAAAATCCTGTAAAGAACAAAATGACATGATTTTTTTTTACATGATTTTTTGTTCTACTTGGGTAGAGGTATGTACCGTCTTTAAAAAATCATATCTTCGATAAATATTAAACTATTCAGCTTAACGAGGGCTTGCTTTAAAAGAAATTATTTAAACTTTAACTGAAAAATGTTGTGATAAATGCAATCATGAAAAAAATTATTTACGTGAAAAGATTGGAAAGTTTGTTGGACTAATATTGTCCGATAAAATTTGATATTTTTTTACAATACGAGTATGAATCATTTCCAACGTATTTTTGTCTATTGAACGCGAATCTGTTGTCAAAATTTGATTATCACAATTTTGAAAATTTTTATGATGTTATATTGGGTCCGTCATTTTAAAATTTTATATTTTGACGTGATATTTTTGTATTTGAGCAATCCTCTAATCCTTTAAAAATAACAGAGTAGTATGTGACTCATTTCTTCAAAAAAAAGTTCAGCTCTGACAAGATTAAATTTGTTTACCATAACAGTTTTTTCTCTATAAGAAATATCGATTGAAGTCTGCCTTAATCATCTTTATCTAATCGTTTGACATATATTCCGAAATTAGAAGGATTGTGGTAACTGCGCGAACCACTCTGCGGTTACGTCGATACATACGTCAATCAGAATACACGCGCGCAGTCACGTGAAAACGGGGCTTTGACTCTGTATAGATACGTCCGACTCCCTCGGTACTCGTTTCTACCTATTTACGCAGCTTCGCTTCATTTAGTTCCTTCGCGGTTCGTCCGTCCGTCGATCGATTCTCCCGTTTCCCCCGCACGTGTGTGTGTGTGTGTGTACGTGCATGTGCACGTGGATAAGATCCAATATCGATGGGATTACGTAGGAATGCAGCGCGCGCTTTGGCGACGTCGACGTTCGTGATCCGTGAAAATTCGGCTTAGAGCGCACAGGCACGTAACTTCATAGAATGTCGAGGGCGGTACCACTTTTTATCTCTAATCTGACTCGACTTAAACGGCGTACGCGGTGGTCCGAAATTCGTTTTTCGCGACCGTCCCGTTAATTGCATGATACCGTATGTGCCAATACAGGCTTATCTCGTATCGCGGGGACAAGCGCTTCGTAATCGCGCCACTAATTTTAATAAAAGAGTCGCCATTGTTTCGCTCCCACATTCAGTGATAATCTCTTTTTATCGTCGCCGTGATACCTGACATAATATCCTCATTTTCATCGCCATGCTATTCTTGTCACTATTTTCGCATCGCGCATTCGCATCATATGTCGTATGGAAGAAAATCGCAATGCAAAATGTCGAAAATCAGTCAGGTGTTTGTTAAAGACCATGCCTACAAATGTAATAATTTATTTTTCTGAATTAGATTATAAGTTTTCGTTAACATCGCTATGGGTTTTAAAAATCGTATGAATTATATAATTTCTTTGACAAACATTACAGTCGAACATTATTACGTTTCTACGTAATTAACGTTCGCGATATAAAAATCGTGCTTTATAAAAAGCGTGCTTTTCATTCTCTCAGAATTATTCCTCGAGCTTTATACTGGCATTGCGCTTTTGATTGCAACAAATTACCATTGCTTTTCGTTTTATTGTTAAATAAAGCGAAAAGCTAAATATTCTTCTGCATCTAAAAAACGAAAAATAAGTTCAATGAAAATTTTTCGTTAATGTAATATTCTATCAGATTTCTGAGATATGCGGCATTTACGTTCCGTTAATTAATAATTCAAATGTGTTTATTCAAAAGATCCTGCCGAGAATCGAGCATTCATTACTGAGCTATTGTTGTAAACTTTTACACCGACTAATTATTTCGGGAAATGTTGAATCGCATCGAGTATTTTTTTGTATATCACGTATTCTGGAAGCCATAAAAAAACCGAGAAGATACATGACTAATTAAAAGATAGGAAATAATAGATTTTTGGTAATTCTTTTTTGATATTTCGTGCAAATGGCAATAAAACTATTCAATTCGTTACAGTTTTCTTCTTTTTCTTTTTCTTTTCTTCGCGTGGTTCTTTCCGACAGAATTTCGCAAAGGCCGACTTTCCGCTTGATTAATAATTGCCGTTATCCAATAATCGTCGTAGCAGGACGTCACTGCGGAGAATATGCTGATTTTAATGAAAGAAGAAAATCATTTTTCGTTTCGTACGTTTTCTTCTCTCCTTTGCGATCGATCCTTCGGCACAGAACGATCGCAATCTCTCCCCTTTTTTACGGTGCATGGCGACACGTTCAGGAAACATTGGAAGTGAGACGGAAACGCGAAAGATATTTTTTCGCGCCATCCGCGTTGGCAAAACACCGGCCAATTTCACGGAATAGCTCGTACGTGATCCGCAGATAAAGAACTTTGACGTCTTCTGCTGGAAAGTTTTTTTTATGTTCACGAAGAGGGTTCTCCCGATACCACTACATCGAGTTCAAATACTCGAGGCCTGGATATTTGTGCGAGGCCTTCTCGTGTGTTTGTTTAACCCTCTTCTCATCGCCCATCTCAATTCAGCTGTAGGATAGGTGTTAACGCGTGCGAACTCATCCAAATCCACCACGTCGACGATTTGAAATGGACGTCACAATGTTATCGTGACGGATATCACCCTTTGTCGATATGATTGGCTCACATTCAAGTATGAATACGTACTCATTGATCATAGCTATCTACCGGAGATATTTCACTGATAGTATAATTATTTGAAATAGACTTCAGGATTGTTAATCGTGTCATCATTTATACACATTGATATCATCAATCATACATTAATATATATCTATATAAAATTTATATATTATTTTATTTTATATATATTGAACATAAATGACATAATGATATAAATATGGGATTGTGTCTTAATGGACAATAAAAATGTTTTTCAATAACTTTTTCAATCAAAGTTGTAAAGTTGTAAAGTGACACTTTGCTATCACTTTTTCGAAATATTCGATAAGCAAAGTGTATTCTTCTCACCGAGAACGTAATTTGGAAATGGAGTCTTTGGATGATAGAGCATCGCGTACGGTTGAATTTGTTTTAGAGCTTCGACGATTTCTTAAGCATTCCGCTTTTCCGCAAGATAACCGATTGCGGGGATACAAGTAGAAAGGAGTCGAAGGGTGGAAGGGACGAAGGGTGGAAGAAGAGTCGGGTACCTTAACCTTCGATTTCTGACCCGTAGAAGAGGAGCTTGCCGCGTTTGTCGGCACCACTTGAGCAGCTCGTTGAGGAGAACTCGGCGGCGTTTCAAGAGAGAGTCTCAAACGCGGTTTCGGCTCCCAACCTCTCCATCTCTTCGTCGCTCTCCATCGACTTATTCAGCCATCTCTCTCTCTCTCCGTCTCTCTCTCTCTCTCTCTCTCTCCTTCACTCCGTTTTCTCTCTTTCTCTCTCTCTCTCTTGTCATTCTTTCTCTCTGTCTCTTTCCCTCTCTCTTTTCTCGATGTTCCCTGAAAAGCGCGCGTGGCGTACGAAGGCGCTCGTCGAGCAAAGGAACGCCCTAGGCAAGGAAAAGGAAGACGTCGTTCAACTTACGGTCCTCCACGACGATGTCTATCCTTTGTGTGTACCATCCCGACGGTCTACGTTAGGTCGGTGTTTGCGCGTCCGTGTAGGTATATCCTGTCTCCCGCAGGTAACCTCGCGCCCTCCAACGCGCGGCTCGAATCTCACGATCGATCGATTTTCCCCGTGGCCTCGAGAACGAGATACCATAGAATTCGAAGCGACTCCGGAGCGCTCGGTCTGATGGCATTCCTCCTTTTCCCTTTCCTGAACATCTTACCTCTTTCTCTCTCCTCTCGCGCATCCCTACTCGAGAACGCTTAAAGGAAAGGCTCGCCTTTCGAATACCAGTTCGAAGTAAAGTTTTACGGTCCAAGTTAGGACCTCGTGCGCTGGCAGGAAGGAAAGGGGTTGGCAACGAGAGGTGTTCGAAACGAAGGGGTCAAAGAAGCGGAGAAACCGAGCGGCAGGAGGTAAATTTCGCGTCGGGTCGGGCGAGCGTGCACAGGCTGCAACTTCGCTCGTAAATTCGATATTCAAAACAGGAAGTGAACAATGCCCCTTATACACTTCGCCACCCATGCGGCAGGTCCACTTCGCGACGGCGAGTACCAGAGACGTGCCCCCGAAAGAAAATTGGACAATTAATGACTCCAGTAATGATGCATTAACAATCAATCCAGTTGCAATTTCCTGCGGAACAGATTGATAAAAAATAAATTGGTACGAGAAGCAAAGTATATAATTTCTGAATTTATTCTATATTTAAATTAAATATATCTCGAAATGGCACAAGAAGATGCATATCATATTATTATTTAGACATTCTCTATATTTTTGGCATTGTTCATGTTATCCATTAATAAGTAACGAATCATTGTGATAAATTGTTTTCATATTCTATATCGTTAATTATGTTTATCATTTGCTGAATTTCGGGATATTTCGTATATAATATTCGCTATTGGCAAGAAAGAACACCGATACATATTGTTAAAAGCGCTACGTTTGTGGGGGCGAGAGAACAGGAGAGAAGGATAAGCCGCAATGGAGAAGTCCATAGCCGATTAATAATTCTCCTGACCGTTCTCTCCGGTGTCCGAACACTCCAACAGTAATATCCTGCGGACGTAACGTTCGATTTATCGGCAATGGACGCGCAACAGCACGAAACGTAGCGCAGCTCGTAGCTGCAGCTACCAAATTTAATTTCGCATTTCGACAAATTAAAATTCAAACGATCGAACGATTGACTTTATTTGCATACCGTTGGTATTTATTAACCAGGCCGTGGACTGGACCAAGCTGTGTCTCTTTTTCTCTTTTCTCTCTGATTCTCCCTCTTTCTCCCTCCCTCTCTCACGCTCATACACACATTCATACATACTCCCTTTCTCCTCTTCTCTCTCTGCATTCATCTCATGCTCGTCCCGATATACCGCTATCTGAGTCTTCCCCCTGTCGCCGCTCCCCCTCACCGTGTCGTTCATTCGCTCGCTCGCCCTCTCATCCCGGCGTGCATAAAAATGAAAATGGATTGTACAGCGCGCCAAATGGCCAAGTGGATTTATACCGGAAGAGGCAAAAATTTTCATTTTTCCGTCACAAACTGTATGCCTCGCCTGTCCGGCGGCGCGCCGCTCTCTCGAGTTTTCGGGCAATATTTTCCGGTACCTAATCGGAAGAGAAGGGCAGGGAAACGCGCGCCACGTTTGCAGGGCAACGAGCGTCACAGCGCGAATACAAAAAAAGGCGGCTTGTAAGGTTATCCACAGGCCTACGTACTTATGCCCCTTGCACGTGGGCTCGCGATTACGCCAATCTCTTTTTGATCGACGAGATCGCCACGGATTCGCCCACGTATGAATTTTTTATAAACGCACCGTTGGCACGTGGTCGAGTGGGAAACGCGACGTGAAAAATATAAGGGCCGCCGCCGGTTTTATTCGGGACCGGCGCGTTTGCTTTACGACTCTCCTGTGAATGGGAAAAGCGCGCTCGCAGAATTCCGTTTTCCATTTCACGATGTTGAAACACAGAATATCGCGAACGAAAAGCGCGGCCTTGCTATCGTTCTCTGTGTGTCTCCCCGAGGTATATTTATTGCTTAGGTGAAGACAACGACGGACAACCTGTCGATCAGTCGAGCGGAACGCTTTCTGACGCGATACTTAGATATGACAGTGAAACAATGACGATCGGTAACAATGATGACGAGAAGTTTTAACAATAACATGACGTATTTCAATTGTGATCAAAAGCACCGTCAAGTTTAATTACAATTTTGTTATATGCTTTTTTTCATTTTTATATGCGTTCACTTTACTGGCCATTATCATAAAAACTGAAAGGATAATTTAATAAAGCAATTTATGAGAGCAGCCTGCTATTTTTTCTTTAAATTTTCAATTTCATTATATTGCAGTCTTGCTGTCAGAATTGTAGTTAAATATCGATGATAAGCGAATTATTGGATGGGACAAGAATAAGAGCAGCGAAAGAAGGGTTGCTTAAATGACTGGGAAGAAAGTAGCAACGAGCGGAGGAGAGCGAGCGGGCAGCAGTTGAAAGAAGAGAGAGAAGGAGCAACGGACATTGTGAAGGGAGACGAGTCGTTCAATTAGAAGACCCGAGGCGGCACGATCGAATGCGAGAATTCAATTTCCTCGGTCTTTCAATCATTTCGAGTACGCGAGGTTTCTCCAGCTTTCTCGCTCGCCTTTTCACCGCGCCCTTCCCATCTTTTTTCACCATGTCCTAGCCTCATCTCGGCTCTTGGCTGGCTCTCGCTTCGTTATCCTTGCGAACGACGTACCATTTTTCCAGCAGCCCGTCTTTTCTCCCGTTATCCAACCACATCCTCAAAAATCCTCTCCCGGACGCTTCGCCCGCTCCGCTCTACAGCAGCCTCTCCCGTATCTCTTATAACTCATGAAGTCATTAAAATCTGGCTGGGAGATAATTTCTCTAATGCGGCTTACACGGATTTTCCGTGAGCGAGAAGTGAAACTAGCACTCGAACGCGTATAAGTGCACGTGGTCACGTGAGCGCGACCAACATGTTCGTTTTACTCACTGTGCGATTTCAAAGTTTCGGAAACTACCTTTGTAAATAAGCGATGTAAAACGCCGATCACGCTAGCGCGGTATAACTCGCCGCCACCAATCACACCGAAACACGCTGATGTAATTGATAAGCGTCAGGCAATGAACGAATATATTGAATGAGTTCTTAGTCGCGGAAATAATCTGACGTTATTGTTCCTCGGTTATAATCTGTGCGATTATACGTGAGAGTTTGCTGTTGATCTTCTAAGATGTGATTCGTATCAGCCGAATTTATCGTGCTTCTGGGACTTTCGCAAGGGAAGTCTCGAGCTCGTTAGCACGATCCATGCTGGCTCGTTACATCGGACAGAGTTTAGTACTGTACGTATAGTCTACGTGTAGAATATCTAAGTTATCGCCTTACAGTTTCCATCAGATAAATAATTGAATGTGGACACACAAAAAAATATCACTTAGCTATACTCGGGATATTGTAATTTACACATTCAAAATTGCAAAAATAAGAAACATTAATAAGATTTTTCATGTATTACATAATAAAGTTTAAATAATTTATTTACAATATTTACAATATATTATTTCTATTACGTTAAAAAATAAAATATTTATTAATATAAAGATATAATAGTAAAATGTGTAATAATACGCGTTAGGGGGAGGCTCTGTATTTTTTATGTGAAATATAGGATAGATACTTGTAATTTGAGATACTTTTCATTCTCGGAACGATGTTTAGCTTAAAAGCGATCGTTACTTCTTATCGCGTGTTTAATGACATTACATATGAGCTTTACATGTTTATTCAGGATTACATACGCAATGATAGCGGCCGCCTCGTATTCTCTTTGTGCGGGAAACGATACGTAAAGGAGATTCGCCCTTAGTTAACCGGCTATGTTGGACTTAGGCGCGTGTAATGAAACACGTGTCCTCGGGGATCGTCATCCCACGAGACGTCTTGAAACGGCATATTATCGTCACGATAGTGGCTGAAGTTCGTAACACAGTGTCATACGAGCTTCACGCTATTTTATTCTTTGCTATTTGCTCGTGTTACTTGGATACCCTTGTCTTAACCATAGCCGTATCGCGATCCGGCTTTCTTTGGAAAAACTCGAGCGCCGAGAGTGGCCTTGTTTTCCAAGCGCTTTGATCTCGCCAAACGCAATCTACTACACGTTTGCGCGTTTGCCGCGATGCGATGCAGAGTTGGATATAAATGAAAAATAATTAAAACTAAATTAAAGAGAAAATGGAGACGAAGTTGTGAGCGGCGCGGCAAAAGAATAACGTTAGATAATAATTTGCGCTACTTGATGCAAATAAGAAGGCAGAAAGACAGTATCCACAATTTTTCTTTTTATTCTTTAGTAATTACTCAATGATAACAGAATGGAATTATTTAATAGTCATATAAATATTCGTTATCGGCCTTGATAATTTTGTCATGAAAGTGAGAGAAAAATAAAAAATTTTAATGTTACAAGCGAGCTACGGGTTTTGTTTGAAAAACAACTGAAATATTAAAATTAAATATGTTAAGTATAAAGCAATAGAAATTTTCAACTCAGAATTTCATTACGCGGGTGATAAACGATCAGAGATGACCTGTTTATCTGCCTCGCTGCAAAGAAATGACCGTGTTGCGCAGTTACTGGTACTCGCGAAGAACGCTGAACGACGTTGAACTCGGCGGGTACAAACAACTTCTCGAGGGCCGGATCTTACGATGTGTTTCCTCTCTTCTTCTCTCTCCCTCCATACCCGCTGGGAAATCCATCGGCGCGTAAATAAGTCCCGGTTATAGGAGCGGCAGCATCGATCGACCGCCAACATAATTTCGTTTTCTATCCGCTTTAGCTCGGCGATCTCGCGACACATCCGCGCGGAATACGTTTACCGGCGATGGGGGTGTGATGGTGGTGGTGGTGATCTGGTGGTATGAGAAAATGCCCCGCTGCGCAAATTGGTAGATCTATGTCGCGGCGAATTGAACGAGTTCATTCGCTTCTCCGCGTTCGCGGAATACTTTTGTGAAGCGCGGCGGCGACCATCGCGGCGGTGCGGCTGTCTAATTTCGAAAGCAATAGTATGCAAATCCGGTGGCAACTTTGTGACGGCCGCAATTAGCGTTATAAAACGAACGTCGGTCTCCCTCTCTCGCACCCCCCCCCCCCCTTCGAGCCTCTTCTCCGACGCGGGATATTCCCGGAGTGCGGAGAAAAATTATTTCGCGAAATCGGTAAGCATTAACTGCGAGCGCCCGCGTGCAGCCGATCGCGCGCACACTCTTTATCCATCTCTCTCTCTCTCTCTCGCTCGCCCTGAATTTCAATAACCCGCATCCCTGTTTACATTGCACGCCGCCGAAGCTGCATCGCGTTGGGAGTTGAAAAAAATTTAATAACCTCGCGTCGGCGGGAGCATCGCCGGAATTTCGCGTTCCCCAGGCGATACGTCGCTCTTTCGAATATTTTTTTCCCCGCCCGATCCACCCTCATCCACCCTCCATCCTCCCCCTTCCCTTTTTCCAGAATGCGACGCATTCGGCTTTTCGGTGCGAGTCGAATTTTTGTCTTCTCGAGGTTACAAATTCTACGAGCCACGCACCGATGCGAGCCTCAGGCTTTGGAACGAAAAACGTATTACAAAAACGTATTACAAAAATTTCTCCATCCTTCTGCCCTTTGCTTGGGCCGACTGTCTGTTCGACTGGCGGATTACCGTGAGTGGATGCCCGAAGGACGGACTCCTGACAACCGGAAACGATGTGGCGAAGAATGGAAATGCTGATCCTTGGGAAAACACTTCCGTGGCAGTTCGGTGTGACAGTGTGGAATGCGTTCTCGTCTCCGAAGGCCATTCGTTTTGCCATTTCGGAGTCGGGGTATGAGTCGAGATGTATGACTTGGGGAAGAGGTGTTTGGATGGAATTGGATATAGATTAATATGTAGTACGTATGTGAAGGGAGAATTTTATAACTTTTCGCGACGATATAATTTCTAATATCGCGCGGACACGCACGACCCGAATATTTTTCTTCCTCGCGCGCGAAGAATGTCTTCAAGATTTTAGAAATGACATATGTGGAGGGTGAGCACGCCGGGAGAAAAATTCGAGGAGAGCGTCAGCTGCATATTCTAGCGCGCCTCGCTAAATCATAGAAATAAGTTTTCATTTAATAGAATCTCCAGATAATTTAAACGTTCTCTCCGGCGTAAATAATAAAACGGAAACTTCGAGGGTACTTTCCAGCGCGGGCCGGTAACAATTAGGTATCTTACAGATTTGTTCAGCACTGACGATGATAAAGCAGACGCGGGGAGGGGGGGGGGGAAGGGGAGGGAGCGAGGCGCAGGAAAACGAAATAGCGAAGTGGAAAGATGGTGATGGGAATACGGAGGAAGGGGAGGTTCGTCGGGGTTTGAAACTGCGAGGAAGTCGTAGTAAGCAGAAGAGGACCGGCTCCACACTATTTCCACGTATAGCCGGCTCATCAATCATCAGAGTTTAGAGTCGGACACGTAATTTCCGGGGCGTGGGATTCGTTCGACGCTCGCGTCCGTTCAGCCGCGTCTCCGACTGGTTCCTAGCGTCTAAACGGACCACCCGATTGGCTACAACGTTGCACAGTTATGATTTATGAGCCGTGATGCGTTCGTTAATATGGCCGTTGATCGGTTTAGACGAACGAACCAGTCCGAGGAGACACAGTTCATCCCCGACGTACTCGCCGAACCGAGTTACGCCTCAGCATCAATATCACGTCATTTCCGGGCCACTTTTAGTTACTCTAATTTCTCGCTATTTTCTTCTGGATCACATCAACTTGACGAATTTTAAATTTGCTACTTGGTATACGGAAAGAACAGTTTTGCTAGCAAATAAAAATTTAGCAAATCTAAAAATAATTTTGTTGAGCCTTCAAAATTATTACAATATTCAAATTGGTTAAAATAGAAGATTAAAATTTTTTTGCATATTATTACGTTTTAGATATTATTACGTTTGTAGTATTCTACATAATATGTCTAACAAATATGTCTAATAATATGTCTAACAAAATTATTTTTAGTAAAACTGTTTTCCTGATCAAAAATTAAATTTGTAAAAAACTGACTTCGTCTCGATCGCTTGAAATATAATTGTCATCTATGATTTTTACGATACTGTGATTCAATTCTACAAATTGGTTAATTCACAAGAGAACAGATTTTTACAACTGATCTCACGAGATCGCAAAGACTAACAGATTGTGTGTCGATTTCCAACGATCAGCCATCGTACGAGAAGGTGCCGGATTATCCTAATGGAATTCAACTACTATACATTGCAAATGGTAAATGTCGAATGTTGAGCCATATTACTAACGTCGTTACATCAATGCGATAATCGCTGTTATTATTAGAAAGTAGCAAAGATGTACATTTTTTATATAGAAATAATTTATGTTAATCAAATTTTTCTGAGAGAGAGATATCATTAGTCAAATATATTATTGATATAGAATTTCTCAAAATATCTGACCAAAGATTATTAATTACATTTAGTAATCGTTTTCGATAAAAACATTACTTTTATATTACTTTTTATTTAGAAATCCATAAAATTATTCAATATATTATGAGACAATCTATTCTTGTGTTATAATAGTCGTCTGCAGTTCAATGACGTTAAGAGAACATGTAGCTAAAGAACCATGCCGATGCAGACACAAAGACGGTCATCTTTTCCTTTAACGATATTCGTATTTGTTCAGCCGCTACGAAGAACGCCATTTCGTTTCGCAGACAGCAAACATTTACTCTTGTTCCTGGGTTCTCTCCTTAGCCAGTTCTGAATCCGTGCTGAGAATAGGCCTCCCCTAAATTTTAATCCCTCTTTTTTTTCACGATACATACAACCGATAAATTTATCCGAAATATTTGTTTACCCTACATATTTAATATTTAAATATTAAAATGCTTCAAGAAATTTAACAAGTAATTTAACAAGTTGAAATTTATTAACCTTTAGTTAATTCCGGTGTATCGAGCGAAACCACATATTATGGATATTATAACGGAGAACTTTCTTCGAATGCGTAAAAGCTTATGTTACTATTAAAATATCTCGAAAATAAATATTAGGTAAAATGTATCACAGAGAACGATAAATTAAATTGAAAGTTTTAATGATGCAAATACACACGCGCGCGCATGAAGTAAATATGTAAAAGCTGTTCTATATTTTGAGGATGCATAATTTCATCTACTTCCGCTAATACTGAATTTCTGTTTACCGAGTAAAATAACATACTTGAGACGAAAAGAGAAATGTCAGAGTCGTATGGCGTATCCGAGAGAATTTAATGAATATATAGCATTTCCTCGAAACAGAGAAGATAATTCGCGATGACATGAATGACTGTATCTCTCACGTTATATGAATAATTACATAGAATAGTTACTTATTGTAATTTATGTGTTTAGACTGTCGCTCATATTACTTATACTACATCGATCTCGAACTGTACTTTTATCCCATTTTCTCTAATTTTTCTTTCCTCATTTGTTAACTTTCATCATCTATTTCCATCTTGCCGTCTCGCAGGCGCAAATATCCCGCCTTATATTATCACAATCCCTTATCCCACTTATAATTTTATAATTGAATTGAAAGTTAAACATTGTTATACTAGTTATATCAAGTCATATTACCGCTATATGTATATCTCTCATTGAAAAATTCAGAACCTCCGCTATTCTTGATAGTATCGCACGTCGGATCAGCACGCGATTATCGCGACGGCAATTTGTTAAGAAATCGTTGGTAGAAATTAGCCAGGTGGCGAACCGCCGGTGAATTTATCGCGCGGGATCGGCAGCCTCATAAAACAGACCCCAGCGGCGTAGTTAAGTGCGTCATAAGAGTACGCGCGCCGGGGGATGGAGTGCGCTCGTGGACGAGAAAGAGGGAATATCGGATGGGGAAAGAGAGGTCGAACGGCTTCCTACAGAATGGAATCACAATCTCTTAACCGGAGGGTGGAAACGTGGCGCGCAGGTAAGGTGCGAAGTAAAGGCGGTTACGACTCGATCTCCCTTGTTACGACGGGAAATGATTATTCACCCTCTTGCGCACCGCACCCCGTCGCCGCCGTAACCGGGGCTCGGTGCCACTGCTACGTGGCTCGTCTGACGTTGAACGAACGTTTCCACTTAAAGACGTTACCGGCTTTATCGCGCGCGCCAACTACGACGCGAACTGCTCGGATGACGAATGCCAGAGGTGGATTATCGGTCGGCACCTCGCAAACGTAATTCCGCCATTGACACGGTTGCGTTTGACAAAGAATGGCTGGCGCGTTCTGATGAGAATCGGAGACCCGATAATTACCGTTCCGTTATGTACCTATCTATTGAACGTTTAACGGCGCGCGGCAAGGACGAAGATGTTATCGAATGTCTGACAGGGGATTATCGCTTTTTACAATGGTGGATTCTTTCTCGCTGGTGTCAGGCTTAATCATCAACTTGTCGAACGCGATATTGAATTTAATATCTACTTCAATTTGCAAATATCAATTCATAGCAGGCGTGTCCAAAACAGAGCGAGCTACAATTAAAAATACAACAATATAATATTTTTTCGCGAAACTGTTCAATCGCATAATCCACTTTTTCACAATGCAAAATAATATATTCGATGGGTTGTAATCGTACACGATTTAAATATCATCGATGCAACAAAATAACTGTTAGCGGACTCGTGCGCGGCCTGCTGAGTATGCCCCCGGGATGTCTCGAGAAGTGTCCCAAGAAGTATAGTGCTCCATTATTTATTGTCCAGTTTCATGGGCGTAGAATCACCTTTTTCTTCTCGGGATCAGTCCTTGGTCCATCAGCGTAAGCTGCACCATACTTGCGCCGTGGGACATCGCGGGACGTCGTCCCGATTCCGTAACCGCTTTTCATTGTCTCGCTCACTGTCTCGCTCTCGTATTATAAACTAGTTTGAACCGTTCGCGAACCGACTAACGACGTTACCAAACGTGTCTCAACGGCGTTACGAGACCGCAGTTCGAAACAGTTTCGACCTCGATGTACTGCAGGGTGTCCTGGCCTTTAGGTTGCACCGACCACCTCTCACTCTCCTGTCTTGTAACGTTTTCACTCGTGCGCCGTGCTCGTATGCACGCTGCCGAGGGTTCTCGCCTGGGGTGTCCACCCTCGTAATTCCGTTCCAACAAAGTATGCGAGTGGACTGACGGACGTTCGGGCTTTGCTATTTGCGTGATTGGTCGGTCCGAACGTAAAATCGCTTCGCGAAACTCCGGATTACAAGCACATAAAACCTTGTACGTCTGTAATCGCCCGACTCTAATGGCTCAACACAGTAACAATAATACTAAAATGGTTCTTCTGTGGATAGGTGATATAAAAAAATTTATTGCATGTATAAATATTTATCAATTTAATATTTATTTGATTAATTTTTTTTTTATAAAATATTAAGGAGGTATATATGTTTTAATATATTACAAGTTGATACAATAAAAAAGTTAATGTCCATTAAAAAGAATGAATGATCGTTTTCTGTTTCTTAATGTAAGAAATAGTTCTCAAAGATTCAATATTATCTCAGGCAGGTTAATCGGACGGGATTGAACCAAACGTAGAAGTTTCACACTTGAATCAGTGAATATGCAGTAGTGAACGATACCGCGGGAAACTTTCATAAAATAAGATCAGACGACTCTTATGTATACTTTTGGAACTTTGCCTCGAGATTCGCGTGTACGCCTGCCGTTCGTTATAGATATAGAAGAAACGTCGAGAAAGTATTGTCTAACTACTAAGCCGTAGATACTTCGTCTAAGTTACATAATGTTTCGCTAAATATATTGGCCAATTAAATCTCTCCACCTCCTAACTAAGAAGTGTGCCTCGTGAAGCATCGCTCACGGTTTATTCGCCTTGATTTTTCTTCGAAGGAAGCACATTCGATTATCGAAATAAGCTATGCGAGAAAATTTCACATAAATCTGTCTGTTATCAGTTAATGACAGAGAGAGAGAGAGAGAGTTAATAATTCATCGTTTCCTTAATCGCTTATGTCGTCGACGCTAACAGGCGATGTGGAAGTAAGCTATCCGCTGGATTACGATCTTCCGCGTCGATTTGACTGACGCCGCTTACATTCAGCCACCTGTTACCAACCGGAACTACGACAGACTGCTGAAATTGACAATCGAATAGTCTCCGTGTGCCGATTGACAATAATACTGACTACGGGACAAGTGATTGTGGGCAAATATCCTCTTTGTAACTTTCGTATCGACTAGTCTCTTTCGCGCTTCTTCTACACGCGAAATCGAGATACCGCCACGCCTTTCTTTCGCCCGAGTTTTTCTATATTTCCAATAGAAATCGTCGCACGTTGAGAAAATTACGATTCCCAAGCTGGAAGCAATGTATTTTTATCGCGGTTAGATTTATTGGCAAAAGAGAAAAACTAGCGAAATTTATTTGTTTGTTTACGGCGGCTACTTTGCAAAACGTAGCTGGCGTATTGCCTGCGCAAATTTCAACTGTACGAGGTAACGTGTAGTAATTCTGAAATACACTCGGCAAATTTATCTTCTCTGACATTACTTCGCTGACATGCGGTTAAAATTGAAGCGGAATGATGAGTATATTATTACGTGTATGTCCCGAGAGGATTCTTTGGCTATGAAAACGGAGGTTGCTTCCGCGATACCATTTTACGGAAACATTAACATCCAGTTTTGTGCGATGTATGCATTTTACAAATGACGATGATAATGTAAAATCGATAAAACTAAATCGCGTTAATTAATATTACGAATTCAAAGCAAGTGCATTCAACCTGGTAATTGTATGCAATCAAAATAATCGATAATAATTCGATTCCCTAAATAAAAATGCTTCCATCTTAATAAGCAAACGTTTCAAATATATTGTGATATTGTTACATATATCCTCGTGGCCTCGACAAAAAAATTTTATTTGGAACAATGGTTCATGGATTTAAAAGGTAGATCTGTTGTTGTAACGTGGTATGAAACTAATAGTAGCGAACCAGGAGCTCGTATATTTCGAACGAAAACGCATTCCGAGTATCATAGGAAAACCGTACCGTGTGATTTCTGCAGGGAATACGGCGTAGATATTTTTCACGCTTGTATACATTTCTTTTGAAAGACCGCGAGCTTTTCCGCGCCCCAAGATTCTGCAGTTTTCGCGAGTTGCTTCTGCGAGACGTTTCGTTCAATCCCCGTTCGATTTCGAAATCGAAAGCATTTGGCCGATAACCGTTATCGTTAACCGCAAGATGGGCTATTTATGGACGCGACCACGTTGAATTTAATCGCAATCTCAAATTAATCGACACATCCCAGTCAGGGAGCTCAGTCGCCATTTTGCCAACTACCGGCGGTGCTCACGCAATCTCGGATAACAGGTCGGCTGAACGTTAAAGTTTTTAATGGCTCGGCGCCTTATCGCCGAGCTATTCGTTGGAAGAGAACGGGCGAGAACCGGCGAGAAAGACCGGTGAGAATATGAGGTAAGGGGGAAGGGGGAGGAATGGGGTGCGGGCCCCTTTTCTTCTATTTCGAGCTGTCTACTTCTCTCGAGAAAATAGCGTCGCTTAAGAGAATCCGGCTAGGTTTTCATAATGGCCGCGTCCGATCCCGTACCCACTCCTACGATTCCCGCATCCCCTAACGTTCTCGGGTCCCTCTACATCCGGGACGTACGGAGCAGAGTGGTGCTTACTCCTGGAGCGCCGATAAACTTTCAAAGTGTGCCACTTTATCGTTTCGTCTCATTATCGAGACAATGAGAGAGATTGCATTTCACTAACTAAACAGAGAGCGAGCGAGGCGACGAAGCTCCCTTTCTCTCTGCAATTTTTTTTTTTACTTTCAGGTCAGGGGGTGGTTTCGAGAGTCTTCCGCTTTCGCCTCTCCTCATCTCCCCCCGTGGCATCTGTCTTACGTTGGCCGATAAGATGTATCGCTCTCGTTGCTAAAGTGAAAACTATATACGCGCTGTAAGTAAGTTTTCCGATATACTTCGGAAATCCATACGTCTTGCTATCGATCTCCGCAGCGGCGAACGTCATTCGACACGAGTGACAATCCGCTCCGACTCGCGATATCCCGTGCTTCCGTTCCGGAAGGAATCTCACGCGGGAGATGTCGGCTGTTAGACGGTTACGGGAAGTCGTCTGAAGGATGCTAATTAGAAGGATCAGGAACTAGCGAGACGACGCATCACGCCAAAGCCCGTTTAACGGTGAACAGGGGAGGACGAGAAGGTAAACCGCGATTGCGAAAGTCGGGACCTCCATATTGATTAGCGGTTACGAAGGCTCTTGCATGTTTGTCCTGGCTTACCCTCTGTAACACCGTTAGCTCCGAAGTCTGTTCGACAATGAGACCATATCCGGTTTGCCGATTGACTAACGAGATTGTTGGAAGTGTTTGACCATAACTACGATACGAAGGCGAGAGGTCATTTGTTGTTGAAGTTGTTACCGAAAAGAAGTAGAAAAGAACAGAGGAAAAAGAAATGATCGCTCCTCTTTTTCTTTCTCCTTATGCTCACTGGCATATACTTGACGCGTTTGTAGACAAATGTTTGCAGACGCAACTTGAAATAAATTGCATCGTCTAGTATTTGATCCAACTTGGCCAACTCCGAGAGACCATTCACGAGACACGAATGCGCGAAACGGAGTTTCCTCCGTCATCTCCATAGAGTAGACACTCGGAGGCGGGAGGGGACGCATAAGGGTCGTTTCGTCTAAATCGCCTGACCGATAAAATATTTAGCGACACGAATGTGCACGGTGCACGAACGACGGGCCACTTTGACAAACAGCAGGGATCCCGTGTCGCCCGCGAGGATCTAGAGCATTGTGACGAGAACTTCCTGAAACGCTGACCAACGATGCGCTCAGGTATAGGAAATAATTGTTACATATTGTGTATATGCGTGTAACGGCGGTGATGTATGACGCTGGATATATAGAACGCTTCACCGACAATGACTGTAAAGGCCGTAATTCTGCCGTATCGCGGCGGTCAATGTACAATTAGGTGCTTTGTTGGAATGTACAATCGCGGTTGGAATTCGGGCCAGTGCCGCGTGTTTGTTATACGTTTTACTCAATCGCGACACGTATTCGCTTTACACGCTATTCACATCGGTTCGGCTGCGATGAAAATTTGATCCCATAATTAGCAAATACCCTGTAGGATCGAAATTACAAATTTATTTGCGCGATGCGCGGAATGACTTTAATCGTTAACACTGTTAACGTATCCGGGTGTACGTTACTATCGTTATATTGTGTAGTTTCGTAATAATTATAATGATAATATTAATATTTTCGTCGGTGCGCATGGGCCGACCGCACCGACCGCGAACAAGCCGCGCCAATTGGCAATTAGCGCGTCATTAATATCGTCACGTAGGGCTTACTAACTCTGCAACTCAACTTCGAAGCGAACGCACGGTGGTTGTTATCAATCAACGCGCGCAAACGACTACATTCCAATTTCACGGGGGTATAAATTTTCTTCGTTGGGGCGCCTGCAAAGTACTAAAGTCATAAAGGGATCAGATAAAATTTCTACCCGTTTGCATTCATACTCCATGAAAGAAAAAAATCTGTGTCTCGTGAGAGATAACTTTATCTTACTCTGAGAATTTAAAAGTAATAATAAATGTGAAAAATAAACGAATAAAAAGAAATTGAAAGAAAGGACGGATATCAACAATATTCACAATGTGTCAAACAACTTATATAACGTCCACTCCTATATTTTAGATTTGTGAGCGCGCACAAACAGCGGAGTTTCGCCTAAATCTACTCAGTGCTCCCGATTGTATACAGAATCACGCGAGCGAGACGAAGTCCCTTATTTCATCCAGTTCGTATCTCGTATCAGCAAGGGCGCGAACGTTCGACTATCGCTAGGGAAGGATTTTAGTTCGAAATTCCATTCCCTTCCATCCTCCGCGAATTTAGACATACGACGTCACGTCGCATCGCACTACGTTATCCATTTGTACGAGTTCCGCTGTATCATTTGGCCCTTCTGGTTTTTTCCTCTCTTCTCCATTCACGGATCACGGTTTTGCAAGCCGTAGGGAATGGACGCAGACGTTACGCCATTGTGTGGCGTGCCGCCGGCAGTTGGCGTGACTTCCGGCCGAGGCGCTGAGCGCCGGAAACCAATCGTAGCCTCTACCAGACCGAATCATCTGCGCTTCTGCGGTCAAGCAATCCACGTGCCGTCGAGCTTCTCCCGGTATTTGTTAACAGCACATCGAGATAGAGACGAGTTGGAATATCGACTGCTCCCACTTCGCAATCTACAACGTAAAACTCGCCAGAAACTTTTATGGACAACAGCGAGTTGTCGACATTTTTTTCGAAATATCGAAATATTGTAATATTTTACATCTGTAGAAGATAAAAATAATCTTACATTGTTTTATTTGTTTAAATGCTATTCTTATGACGTACCGTGAGATATTGTACATCGATCAACCGAAATTAAATGGTTGACACGTCCCCGTTTTCTTTTATAGAAACAAGAAATATCAGAAGGCGAAACATTTCTAGAACGATTTGACACGTCTGGAAATATAGAATGATAAAGTTTAGAAATAGAAGATGAAACTTAATTTGACTACCTATTAATAGCAGGGAAAAATATAGTTAACGAAAAAAAAACCTTTGTTCTCTTTGCCTTTACAAATTATTGAGTCTTCGCTATTTTTGTTAGGAGCGCAGTTTTAAATTGGCCCGGTAATGCTATTACGCGAATTACAGAAATGATATTTATGAAGATTCTACGTATACTACGGCGTTCGCGTTATATGCAAGTCACGAGCAAGACGTTGTTGACCAATCTTTTCCGAACATCGGACATTCGGCTGAATACAAGTCGTCATTTATTGTTATCGCCGGTCGACTGATATTCCCTTGCTATTGTTCTTCCGGGCATAAATCCGCCGTAGTCTTGTGATATTCTTATATCGCTGCAACGAGGTATCGAACTACATCGGGGCACGTATCGGAAACGAAGAGAGAACAAAAATGGGCGACGAACGAGACGGACTGGGACAGGGAAGAGGGAGAGAAGCGGTCGGGTGGGCGAAAGGCATCGCCGTTCCGAGGGTGGATTATCGGTTTTGTTTGCCCGGAGGGCCGTCATCGAGTATCGATATTCGCAATCCCGCGGAGCCTGCCGTCGAGCTGATGCAAAAATCAATGAACCAATAACCGAGGTGAATTCTCGTCTGCTGTGCTTATGTGTACGGCATGCAAGCGCTGCATACATGTGCGCCGCTTGTTAGCCCGGAATCCACGAAGAGCTCTTTCAAGACTGATGAGCAGAGAACGGTAATAAGAAAAAACCGTTTGCTTTACTTCCCTTTTTTTTCTTTCTTTTTTATTTTTATTTTTTTTTTTTTTTTTCCAAGTGGTGCCGCTTCTGTAATACAAAAGCATTGGTAACTCGTAGTTTGCTAGGTTGCCATAGGAAGAAACTTTACTGTAGAAAGTTGACAATATTTAGTAATGATACAGTACTCGTTAACGTACATGTCGTTACAATTATCAGTAATATTAAATTTAATTTATTCGCAAAATTGATATCATTTGTCCGCATAATGAGATCATTATAAGAGAATTTCACTTTTTTGTTTTACTGAAGTTAATGCTAAAAGTTTTCATCAAGCTTTCTATTAGAATTAAATTACGTTATTAAACATCAATTTCGTAAACATCGTTACGGGCAGCAAAAAGGTGTATGAGGGAGAAATGAAAGGAAAAAGATACATTTGTCAGAATGGATCTAAATCGACGAAATAGTCCGTTGTCGTCGACATCAGCGACGGCGCGTAATAACGCGAAATCCGGAAAATGAAAGCCCGGTGCATTTCCTTCGTTCGATGCCGCGGTAGCGAGCGGATCGGACGAATCGATGGATTAAGTGAACAGCGAGAAGGGGTCGGAAAGAGGTTGCACAATCGCGCGGCGCGCACTAAATCCCAGCGACAAAAAATTCCCGACCGGCAATAAGCCTTTCAAAGTGTTCCGGCGATGTACGGCAGGCCAGGCCGAGAAATTGGAACGTTAGTCGTTATCCCCGTTTGAAATAAATTTATTTTAATTCATTCATCTTCCCCGTATCGGAGCCATCACTCGAAAAAAATTAAAACGTTCGACGTTGCGCCTGGGATAAATGCACTCGGGGCCGAATCTACTTTTTTTTTTTTTTTTCCTTTTTTTACGCAACTCCCGCAACAAATCGAAAGGACCTGTCAACCTGACGGAATTCAATTTTTTTTATAATGGACACCGTAAAAGCCTGGGATTTTGAGTGTCTGGCTGATAGCAGGCCACTCTACATTCGACCGACATAACCCATTACGAATTAATTTCACTCCCGTCGTCGCCCAAGGTAATGCGGTATGAGAAAAATTCTTTACTGAGTTCATCATGGAAGCGCTAATGTACACGATGTTCGTGTTAGGATAACATTATGTTATATCGCGTGGAGAATATTGCCACGAAGGTTTTCCAGCGACTGGTGCAACTAGTGCATGGGGCGCGCGCGTCAACAATCTCGTCATAAAGCGATCAGCATTTTTCCGTGGAAGCTTGGACCGACGAAAGCACGCGGATTAAAATTCAAAAGCTTCCGGCACGCCAGAGATCGCTTTAAATTTGCGAAGTTTCGCGGTACCGGCATCCAACTTTTCGACGATGGATCCGTCCGAAAAAGGCGGGTGAAGAGAAGCAGAGAGGAGACGCGACAGCAGCGAGAATAGCATCAAGCCACACAGCACAAATATTCACCGTGCGCTAAATATAAAGAGAACTTCAAAATTGCACAAAAATCCTGGGATTCCGCGGGATTGGCTTGAAACTTCGTGCACGACGCTCGGAATTTTCGTTGTGAAAAGGTAAACGATTAATCTTCTCCCTGTGTGCGCGATTGCATTACGTTTGCAACTCGTAACGTTTCGTGAGTCTAATCGTAGAGTTTGAGCAGCTTTTTTGATTTCGCTAGTCGCTTTTGATACTGCAACAGCGACGTCCAATTTCACACAAGCCCCACCGAATCGAATCAATTTTATCTCGAGGAAAAATTTGTTTTCTCGACTGCACATTACAAAAATATCCTAATGTTAAATCTTAAAACATCGTGTGCGTAAAATTTGCAACATGTGTATTTAATACGCGAAGCAATTTTAGCTTAAAGCAATTTTAGCTTAAACGATATTCAGTTAAATCGTAGCGGTTAAATGTTCCGAGACGAATCGTCAAGCCGTAGAAAACACGAGATAATGTGATACGACGCATGTATACCATGGCATTATCCGTTCTCTTAAGTCTAAACCGACCTGAAAAACGCCACCGCGAAGGAACGACGTGATATTCGAGGACGACCTCTCTTGTCTGCCAACGAAAAACTGCTAGCATTTCGTTCTGTCGGGATTTGCTTCCACGTCCGAGAAACCAATTTTCCGCAGGCCTCTCCGCCACTCTTATTCTTCTTTTGAAACGCTCCGATGGAACGCGCCGCTATAGGAAAAGAGGAAAACCGACGTTCGACTTCGAAAAGGGGGATGGAAGAAAAGCAAATCTACCGGAAGAGGAGAAAACACATCAGCTTCAATTCTTGCGAATAAATCGGCGTGTTACCCAACGGATTTAACAATCACCGCGCGCGAGCACCATGTTTAATCGAGGCCATTATAACTCGGCCAAGTTATTACAAGCGGGGCTATTAAGAACTTTTGTTAATCCGTAAAAAGTGTCGTGCCTCGCCGAACGGCCCCCGGCGAGCCGTCCTCGTCTGCAAAATTCCAGAACAACAAAAGCGCAAGCCATTTGAGATTGCTCGCCCGTAATTATGAAGATACGAATCTCTGTATTTAGTCGCCGCAGAAAATCCGTGGGTGAGTTTGCGCTAAATGGGCGAAACGTCGTATTTGGCGAGATGTGAAAACGAGCATTTTAAAATAACGAAGGGATAACGCGAAAAAGGAGAACGGTCGTGGTAGCTTTCTTGCGGATTTTTCTCTTTTGCGAATTTCCGTTTATCGTCAGAAAAAACGTTCGTCGGCAGCGAGAAGGCAGTGTGCAGGCTTTACCCGATGCAAACGTATAAAGTTTGAATCGTATCTGTGCCACTTTCAACGGAAATCGTAATTTCGTGCCGGTAACGTTATTCGCGAGGCAGCAAGTCCACAAGGAAGTGCCGGCAGATGCACGGGGTGGAATTCATTACGCGAGACCAGCCGTAGCTTATAACCGTAAAATTGGAGATTCTCACGTGCTATTCTATCGATCCGCAGCGTTTTACAAACGTACATCGGTCAAGACGGCTGCCGTCTCCTCCCTAGAAAGTAATTCCGCGCGGAAGCGCTCGCTCGCATTTAATTACACGCCCTATGCCTCCGTGAAGACGGATATGATCGTTTATTACGCCATTACAAGCTGTTCATATATGTACGTCTACAAGTGCACGTGTAATATTTGTTATCAAATTTTCAAGTATACTTACCATTTTCTTCTAAATTTCCGTAATTTTATAAATAACGTATTTAAAAAAATTAAATTCATTTGTTCGTAATTAAAAAAAAAAAAAATATTATTCGAGAAGAAACAACAGAGAAAAGTATAAAGTTCCATATGGTTTAGGATAATATAGGATATCCCTTAAAGCTCTGTCGCGCTCATTAGAATTAAATCCGAGCGCTGCGATCTCGCGGATGAGAATATTTAATTGCGAGGAAACATCACGGATCGGGAATGAGCTCTAAAACAAGGCGGTGATTCGTCATGTTGGGGGGGGGTTGTCGCCCGGATTTAGATCGGCATCAATTATTCCGGAATACCAAGCCGATTTTCAATGGAGCATGATATCGACCCGGTTCGCCGCATTGCACGGATACGTAGAACGTCGCGTCGATGGTAGGCCGGCGCGGTCGTCTAACGAAGAAACAATGGATATTTTGGCGTTAACCCGCAAAAACCGCAGCCGACCCCTCTCCTCGGGCTCTGCCATCGTCGCAGTTATCGACGATGGCTTCAGCGTTACTTTTTCCGCTAGCCCCGCACCGCGCTGTTTTCGCAGGTTTCGTGTTTTGTTAAACAAAAAAATAGAACGTGGCAGAAGTATCATGGCAGGGATATTCGCGCAGGCTGCCGTGGATGTTTATCAATTTTTGCGGGAATCGCTTGGCATGCTGTATCAATGTGAGTATATCCTTGATTTCGTTTTGCCATTTCTGTTTGCAACAATTCTCTCACAACGTAGCAAAAAGACCTAAGGAGAGAAGGGGGGAGAGAGAGAGAGAGAGAGAGAGAGAGAGAGAGAGAGAGAGAATATTTATGCCGTGTGCCAATATATCAAACGACATTATTATCTTCCTGTCTGTTGATGCTACGGCACAACTTATGTATTATGATCGCGTATGTGTATCCTGGGACAGTCGAAATTCCATCACACCTGTCAGCTTTCGCGTTTGATGAAAATGCGTTTGAAGAATAATTGACAAGCCTCGAAACATAGTTTGGCTGTAATATGTCAGGCACGGCGCTTGCATTATGTACCAAATTCGCTACGCTGCTTTGTCGTTGGCGTTCTAACTGAATATATTTCAAAGTTCAGAAATACTTTTAGACAGCGCACCTTCCTTGATATAAAAATAAAAATATTCTTTTTCTATCTTTACCCTTCCTCTATTCTAAATTTAAATTTCCGAAACAAACTTATTGAATGTACATTAAAATTAAATTATTTAAAATAAACGTGTGGAAAATAAAGTTTCAATAATAAAAAAGTAATGAAAAAAATGACGGTATAAACGATCATCGATTTCATTAGATGTAACTGATAATATAACTGTTTTGATTAATAACATTATTGAATTTACAATATAAAACGGTGCAATACAGAATGTTATTAATTAAAATGAATAATTATGATCTTACATTTTCAGTTTTTAAATTTTTATTATTATTCGGTATAAAAAAATCGTTTATTGCCACACATTACGCGTGATTTGTTTTGTTTTATTTCAGCAGATTTATTCATTGCGTTTATGTAAAATCACAATTTCATACAAAATCGCAATGCGACAATTAGCGCCTCTTAATGACATTACGTAATTTTAGACGCGCACAGTTGAGTAACACCTTCGTGAAACGCACGTAACATGGCTGTTAATTTGGAAGTAATGTTATGCTTCGCAGGCGTTAAACGTCGTGCAGGTCCTGTTTGTCGCGTTATTTAATTAAAATTTCTATTTAGACTGCTGTTGCACCCCATTCCAATTCACGGCTTAACACTTTAATTCGTATCCACAGCTCCGCTCAATACAATTTGACGGTAAATGACTACGAAACGAAATTAAACGATAGTTTCAAAATATGAAAAAGAAAATAAAGAATATTTATTATACTTTAAATATTTTTTTATTGTATTACAAATTACATTATATAATATCATAATTTTTGTATTATATTAGAAGAGAATTAATATTCTTAATAGAGAAATAAATTACTATCCTAGTGAATATGCACATATCCTTTTTTTTTCTTTATCTCTCTCGTTTTGAAATGAAAAATTAAAGATATTCTGTGTATATTTACATATCATGAGATGGAAAATATAAAAATTCCAAGTAATAAAATTTACATGTAAGGTGCAACAAATGTCAGATTATGTCACACGTAATTCTTAATAATTTGTGCGATTTTGCAAAGAAAAAGCGCGCAATGAATTCTAGTTGACAAAAAGAAGACGTTTCATTAATAAGACGGAGAGACTTGTGAGAGAAATGTCTCGATAAAAGAACCTTGCTAACGAGACAGAAGATGAGGATTCTCTTATCTCGCGCGAGTGTCAAGCAAGGGCTGATAAATTTGCACTCGGTTGCATTTTCACGCATTGCAAAAGGAGGACGCAAGACTCGGCGAGATACCAGGTCGAGACAGTTGGCACGAGAATTTCGTTTTGGAATGCGCAAAGAAATTCGTCCGGGCTCGCTCGTTTGTCCCGCGTGTCTGCATAAGCCGCTCGTAGGGGAGGGATCGTAATTTAGACGACATTCCACGTTAAGAGTATTTCGCGGCATGGTCGTTCTGCTGCTACCCGCGCGAAACATCCGGCAGGAAGCTTCGTCTTTATCGCGTCCTAAGACCGCTCTCGCGATGGGACACGGACAAAAAGATACGCGTCCAGGTCTCCCAATTATCGGTGCGAGCTTTCCTCGGTCGCAAATTAATGACAAGTTGACCGACGACGGCGGCTATGAGTTTGACCGCGCGTACAAATGTCGGTTACGCGATAGTTAGTCGGGTAACTTCGCCCAGAATGACTTTGATAACTGCTGTCATTAAGGCGAAGGTCTTATTCGAATATCCTTCGCCGATCGTCGTGACGGCATATGCCGAATATTAGCATAGTTAGTATTTACGAACAAAGATAATTACTTATTATTCTACATTAGAATTGAATATTAAACATGTTCGCGTTAATTTTATGATAAAATCGATAAATCGTATTATGTAACGATATGCAACACTTGCTATTCGTGGTTTCATAAAAGCGGATGTGACGTTTTATATATTTTAAAAATATAAGAATTCATTACTTTGAATATAAAAGTATAATATTATATTAAAGAATCGTTGCATATTATTTATTTCAATAAACTATTAGATAAGATTTAATTCAATTTTAAATAACACTTATATTTTTTAAAACCAATGTATATGTATATGAAGATATGTTAAATTGTCAAAATCAGGAGACGCGGTAGTGTCTCGGGTGTCAATCGAGGATATATATGTATACAATACACATATAAGAAGCATGAAAGAATCATAAATTAAAATTATAAAGTGCTTTATATATACTATAGTATAAAATATAAAACTTATTCGTTAAATTTTTTTTGATGTACTTTTTGCAATCCAAATCCTTCATCATTAAATAAAGCTATTACAAAAGATAATTTTAACATTCTTGAAAATTTTATTAAAATTATTTTATAAAATAATAAAAATTTGTTCAATTATGTTTTAAAACAATTATGTTTTATTTTTACAATTATGTTTTATTTTAATTATTTAATGTCATATATACATAAATTTTCGATTACATAAAAGTTGTAGTATTTGGTTTTCATAAATTTTGAAACATATCGAAATTGCAAGTTCTTAAGATTTTTATACATTTTGATGTAACCTTGTTTTCAATTTCAGTTATTAAGAGTACTTTATCATGTAATCGAGTTAATTGAATGATTGCCAGAATGATGTTTTCATCTGTCTAATGTGTTGGAATGCAAGGTCAAAATAGTTCATGATAAAATCAGAAATGGGAGTAGAAAAGTGTACGTTTTAAGTTGTAAAGTGCGAATATTGACATATGACAATAATAAAAATTAGTAGAAATTAGTAGAAAAATTAGTAGAAATCATTGATAAAAATAAATTTATTTATTTATGTTTATTATTAACATATTTATAATTTAATATCACCGACAATATTGATCAATTTTGCAATTTGAGTTTTGACAAATTTCAAATTTTAATGTATATAATAATAATTGATGTAACTCATTGATGTTGAGTAATGATAATATTCTCTTGAACATAAAATTCTTCAGATTTATGTTAGCAAATATATATCTATATTTATATATATATTTATATTTTTAAAGTTGATATTAATAAAATTTTATATAGCAATTGTCATTTTTGAATTCGAATTTCAAGTGTTATAGTACGATTATACAATTCGAAATATTTCTTATAAATTTTTGTTTTCTGATGCGAATATATACGTTATTATAAACATAACAAAGCTAAAAATGAAAATTGATAACTTCAATTAAAATTTTATTAATAAAAATAATTGCAGTAATGTTTTTAAACAAAAAGCCATACATGCACGATAATGCGCTACATAATTTCCAATTGCAATCATACTTTGATACTTTACTTATGAATACATTACTTATGAATTTTTATATATCCATAAAAACTGTTGCATAATTCATCATTTAAATACAGACATATATACATAAATATAGATATATAAGTATTTGCACTCAGACATTAAATCAAAGCTGCAACGTAATTTCATCAAATCCATAAATAGCACGCTGAGCATAATTATTATGTAAATGTGATATCAACAATGACTTTTCTAACAAGCAGTGATAAAAAGTAAATATTAAAAACAAACATAAAGATAAGAAATGCAATAAGTGAAGTAAGAAAACATTTCATAATAGCGTTATTTTATATAAGATAAATTTTTATAAAATTTCATTCTTATAAATTGTTTAACTTTTCATTATTTTTTAATTTTTCTCCTTTTAGTTTATTATAGAGCATAGCATATTTGTATATATTATTTATTTTTTATATTCGATTTAATTTTATATTATCGAATGTTAAATGCAATAAAGAAATTTTTTTATACGTTTTGTACATTATTTAGAAATAATTTAATTATAATTGATAGTAATTGCGATATTCATATATGTTTTAATCATTTGCAAATTAAATACGACGATGTTCATACGAAATTATCTCATTTCTTATGTGCGAAATATATGAGCAGTTTAATTTTACAGTCTGCACATATGTATCTGTACAACTTATTTACATATGCAACCATGTATTATAACAAATATTATATTTATTTATGTATTATTATATATTATATATATTATATATTTATTTATTATATCTTTAAATGTTATTATATATTAACATTTATATTATATAAATTTCATCAGTCACAAGAGTATTGAAGATTTATGCAAAGTCAGGTATCAACGATTAATCTTGTCATCTATCTGATGTCATCTTGAAAATTTTTGCATCAGAAAAATATCGAGTATATTACGAGATGGAATGCTGCGTAGAAACAGTTGTCTGCGACGAGTCGTGTCGGTAGTATCACTGTCACTCGTTGAGATCATTTTATCAAACGTTCGTGAAGAAATTGTGAACAGATTTTCCAATAAAATTAAAGATTTATTATGGAATACTGGTCGATATTGCTATCAATAGTGATCGGTGTGATTAGCATTCATTATCTTTTTAAAAATTTTAATTTTTTTAAAAGACATGGTGTTATTCATATGCCGGTTGTTCCAATACTCGGCTCCATAACACCGTTTATATTTCGCCAAATGGCATTCACCGATTTAATCATGAGGATGTACAATTTCAATCCGAACGCAAAATATTATGGATTCTATGCCACGATAACTCCGACATTCTTGCTTCGCGATCCAGAACTCATTAAGAGTGTTCTCGTTAAGGATTTCGAGACATTTCCTAATCGTCATGGTTTCAGCAGTTCGGCCGAGCCTTTACTCGGAAAAAATTTGTTTTCCCTTCGTGGAGAAAAATGGCGGAACGTGAGGACTTTGTTGAGCCCTTCTTTTACATTGAGCAAGATGAAAATGATGTTCTCATTGATGTCAGATTGTGCTGTGGAGTTTGCTGAATTTCTATCAACATTATCAGCGGATAGAAGCGAGATAGATATGAAAGACGCCTTCACTAAATATACGAACGATGTCATCGCCACGTGTGCGTACGGAATCAAGATCAACACTATGAAGGATCCGACAAACAAATTCTATGTTTACGGCAAGGAAGCGATTAACATCACAGGGTTTCGCTCTTTAAAGTTCTTTTTTCTTCGATCTTTCCCGATTCTCAGTCAAATTCTCAATATAAAGTTTTTAAACGATCATGTGGCGAACTTCTTTAAGGATACTATAATGACTACTATTGCCACTCGTGACGCCGATCACATTACACGCCCGGATATGTTGCAGTTAATGATGGACATCAGAGGTAAAGAAGGCCGTCGACAATTGGACATCGATGAAATGACCGCGCAAGCGTTCATTTTTTTCTTCGGCGGTTTTGATACCAGTTCCACCGCGATGTCCTTCGCAGCTCACGAAATCGCGGTTAATCCAGAAGTTCAGAAAAAGTTACAACAAGAGATCGACAAGGTTTTAGAGGAGTCGAACGGAGAAGTAACTTACGAAGCTATCAACCGGCTCGAATATTTGGACGCGGTGATAAGCGAGGTTCTCAGATTATATCCACCAGTCCCCTTTTTAGAAAGGAAATGCGAAGGATCTTATGAATTACCACCTACACTACCGGGTGAGAAATCTTTCACCATGAAGAAAGATATGCTCTTTTGGATTCCAGTTTTCGCGATCCATCGTGACGAGAAGTATTACGATAATCCGGAGAAATTTTATCCAGAAAGATTTTTAAACAACAGAACATACCATAATTCTTCGTGTTACATACCATTCGGATTAGGACCAAGAATGTGCATTGCTAACAGGTTCGCCCTGCTAGAAATCAAAGTTTTACTGTTTCATTTATTAACACGATGTGAACTGAAACCTTGCGCAAAGACTACGTATCCAATGAAATTCAGTAAGAAAGGTCTAGTATTCAAACCGGAGAATGGTTTCTGGCTGAATATTCAGCGTCGAACAAATCCAATGATTGACTCTAAAGTTGATAGCTAAACTTAGAAAACATTTTAAATGACAATAACGAAGAATTATATTTGTAATAGAAATTATTCATACATTTTTATTAAAATGTTTTTTATGATATTAATATAATAATATTTCGATTACACTCATTATTATAAGCACAGTAATAATTTCACAGTAATAATTCTTTATTGAAATTATTTATTGTGAACATTATCAATATTTAGTATTATTGAAAGTTGTTGAAAGTGTTATATGATAAAATATATTATGGAATAGATATTATATTGTCTATGTATATGATAATAACAAAAATTATAGTGCGCATTGTGTGATGCATTGAGTCATAACAGTACAAATAATTTCAAGGAAAGCAAGATTGTAATAAAAATATAATTGAATATTGCGCATTAAAATTTGCATATTTGCATATATTTAAATAAAAAAAGAAGTGGAATTTAGAAGAAAAAAATTATAACGCTAATATTTTCTTGGATGAGATTAGGATGAGATAAAAATATTATGTCAAAAAAATAAAAATAAAAATATTCTATTGAAACAAAATAAAATTTAATTATTAAATTTCAACAATTTTATTATTTAATATTAAGTTTTAATTGTTTAATTTTATGATTCAATTTTAATAGTTAATATGCATACTTTGTAATTAGACATTGATAGAATATTGTAGGAAATTTAATAAATGATTGTAAAAATATTCTTTCTATTTACCTTTCTATTTATCTTTACTGTTCAGTTTCTTCGTAACGAAACAATCTTTTGAATTTTAATTTATTATATTGATTTCTAATCTTTTTTTAATATCTCTTTATGAATGAACTTACATTTACATTTGTTGATGATAATAATTTATTTTTATTTTTATATAACCGTGTTTTAGTGAATTGATTCGAATCAATTACTATTACTAATATGTCTATATATTTTTACATTACGAAATACAAAAGGGAGTATTATATACAACCAGAAAAATTTTAATTATACAAGTGCGTCTATTTAATGTTGTCTTATTACAATCATGAATTATATTAATCCTTTCTCTTTTTTCTATAAAAAGAAATTAGAAACAGAATTATTTAGTTTTAATTGTTTAATGTTCTTATGTTTTTGTAACTCATTATAAATATCAGTGTTAATATTAAAAATATTATTAAATGACAAATATGTAAACAAACATTATAAAGTCTCATATACATTAAGAAATTGCTCCGTCAGATATTTTACTTAATTTTGTTATGTTAAATCATTAAAAAATTATCTTTTTAAAAAAAAGGTAAAAAAGGGTGTCAAGTAAAGGAACATACGTGTTCTATGAGCAGAGATATTGCTACACAAAGTTCGATTCGTAAATTTTCACTTTAAGAAACGTCATCATTATTATTTGTATATAAAAGATTTAATATCAATAACTGGCACCAAGTTATAATCCTATAAACATTAAACAAGTCCATCTTAGCCAAATTATATATTTCATTTGTATAAAAGGTTTAATATACCACTATTTTTAAAAAATAAAATTCAAGCGGTAGTATCTTTAATTTAAAAATAATAAAAATCAAATGATATGTACATTTTTATCCATTCAAGACTCTTTTCTAATCCGAGTGGTAGTAATTATTTAGCTTTAAAATATTATAATATTATTATTACAAAATTGATTTATTCAACCTAAGTTTTTATTACAAAGAATTAAAGAGTAACAGTACAAAATAAATAAAAAAATTTTTATGTATTAAAAACATTTGGCGCTGCTCGACCAAATAATGACTTTCGCTAATGTAACGGCCTGTGTCAGTTTGGAAACTTGTTGAACAAGAAGCTACATGACATAGTAATGTCTCAATCTTCTTGCACCTCTAGTCGTAGAACGTCAAATGTGTAAAGATGTGCATACACGTCAAATAAAGTTGCGAAGTTTGACAGTGATTCGGTTGCTTTATAAGCCGCCGTTCGATGCATTCAAAACGCTTGTAATTAATTTCCGAAACACGCCACATAATCATATATGTATAGATATAATGGAGAAAATTTCATCATTAATTAGTTACAACAATACTGACAAATACATTGTATACATAATTCCATAAAATTATAAAAAATTGCAAATATTAGCAATGCACCTGAATATATTTTTCAACATTTCTATTTTATTATTTCTATTCTATTATATTAAGATATTGTGTATTAAGATATTGTGCATACTTCTACTTTGGTAAAAAAATCAATATTGCGCCATATTTTACGAAGGGGCTTCGAGCAAAAGGATGATCGACCCTCGCATAACGTTCAATTGGCTATCGTGTTCATAAATCGTATCGTTGGTCGATTAAAAGGATTATGCAAATTACGCGTAACATCGCGAGACCGAATTCCTTTCACCGCGCCCTATTCGTGAATCTTTATTGCGCCCTGCAAAATGTGATACGTCTCATCGCCATGTAGCCAGAGGGAATTCCATTACACGTTGAAAACGTTCCAGGTTCTACCCCGGAGGAAGGAACAGAAACGTGCAAAGCGGAGAGAGAGAGAGAGAGCAACGAGAGGAAAGAAAAGAAGGTGAAGCTTTTCCAGCGGCGACAGCAGCGGCAGCAGCAGCAGGTACATAACGTAAAAATTTAAGACTATTAGGCCAGCCCGAGTCGTTCTCTTAACAATAGCGATGTCAGTATTTAGCCTCGGGATAGAATGTATATTTTTCTTTCGCGAGTGGAATCATTCGGGAAACGACGGTCGGACGGCCATCGGGTGAGACGGAGAACTGTGGATAAAGAAAAGAACGCGAAAGGGTGAACAGGAAGAGAGAAAGAGGGTGAGAGAGGGGGAAGAGGCGGGGATGGTGGAAACGCGCCGTGGAAAAATAAGAATTTCAAATCCAATTTTCCGAGGCATATTTAATAGGCATCCCTCTGCCGTCGCCGCCGCCATTGCGGCCGCCATCACCGTCGACCCGACTTGTGAGCACCCCTCTCCATCCTCGTTTCGTCCATCTCTATGGTGGAGAGAGAGTTTGCCACCTCTAGAGTCCTTTTCTACCGTTGAGGAAATGAATAATTGAAGAATACATTAAATTAGGTCTTGGGGACGGGGGCGGCGGGGGCAGGAAAAAATTTGCTGGCAACAACTTTCTCATTATTGCACCGCGTTAGATCGCGAATCAACGATCGCAATTCCGGGACAAATTCGCGCGATCGACGGATTACGAAACTCACGGGTTCCGCTTTTGAATATATACGCCCGCCTAGTTTATGGTAGACGTAGTTATTTGCCGCTCATCTCGCTATTACGCGCTTTAAAGCCGGACTTAATAACGCGCGAGTGTAAATGCGGCGGCATCGACCGATAAGCTGTTGAGAACGCTCTACGGTTAACTAAAGTTCGTGGAATTAACCCTCGATTTCCCCTCGCTGAATATCGGCGACTTAAAATTGCATTGTCTCTCGATCCTCCCGGTTTAACTGCGACGTGTGTTTCGAGATATCAGGCGCGACGTTGCTCTTACCCACTGTACTTGTAAGACGCCGGGGGAAGATACGGCAGGCGGATTTTCATTGCGACACGAAAGAAACGATTTAATGCCTCGAGCACGGCCGACGTTCCTTGCAAGGGCTCAATGGTGACGTTAATCGGCTTTTCTAGTAAGTGGCGTATCACTCGAAAGAGATAAATCGAGACGGAGAACACGACTATTCGTTTTGCCCGGTAGGTTTGTTGCCCGTTCCAATTAGCCGCGATTCTTTGGCTGAAGACTTCAATCAATTTCGCAGAAGACTAGGTCACAGATGCTACCAATTACGGCTCCGCCGTCGGTAGGGTCATCTTTTTCTACCGTCCACCGGTCTCGTGTCCGGGAAGAAGTAGGGTAAATGATTTTTCTCTCCTTCGGGACCAATCGGCGGGGACCGATCGAACGGACGAAAACCATTTGACGACTTTACTCCAATAATTGTCGTGAGAGCTCGCGACCGTTACGACCTGGTAGTCAAGTATCTGACCCGTTTCTCCTCTTTCTCTCTCGCTCCCCTCCCCCTCCTTTTTTTGCAACAAGCGGCAATAATTTTCTCGACTCGATAAATCCAATACGGTGGAACGACGAATTACGGTAAAGGCGGCCTCGGTGCCGTTAAACGCCACTTTCACGAACCGGCGGACCGTATTTGCTGCGCAACCTCCACCGTGGAAAATGCATTATTTAGCCGATCATATGCGGGCTTAATTGGTCGCGATGCGCGTGCTATTAATCCCACGAGATCGCGCATAGGAATGATATCGATACTCCTCGAAACTGCCGCCCTTCGACCGTTGCACTTAGTCTCGCGTGTAAGGTATTAGCGTCGGACGGAACTACCAGGTGGTTTTCCTTATAATTAATTATACAATGTGAGGCAAGTTCCTCGCTGCGACCTGCAGGGCTTCGTCCTGTCTTAAGTAATGAATGGTAGACGGTCTTAATCTCCTTTTGGAACCGCAATTTTTCCGCAGCATCTCTTTTTTTTTTATCCTATTTTTTTTCCTCCAGCCATCGGCCCCGCGCGCGCTCGCGGGGAAATTCTAGACCTCGTATTTCAGAGGTGGCCAGAAGATCAGTTTATGTCCCGCTATAAATTTCGAATCGACGTCTATGGACTTTGAACGTACGTACTTGGGCACGCGAATTAGTTTCGAGAGATCCTCGATCTGATCGAGACCCATAAAAACCATTATTTCGCAGGCTCGTCGTCGCATCTCTAAAAAGAACGTCCCCGGCTCTCTGTCTTTCTCTTTCACGTGAGCCTCTTACAGATTTATGCATAATGCAAAAGTAGGAAAATGCATGAATCTGCATTTATGCCACATATTTTAAATTCTTTATAAACGTAAAATATTTTAAATATTCAATCGTTATAAAATTTATTTGTAATTGTTAAAAATGTTTATCTGTTAAAAGCTAATATAATAACGATTTTTATTTACGAAAGGTATGAGAGCTGTGCATAATATCGCATCAATCCTAAAAAATTACAGGCAGCCTTTTGTCACTGAAGATAGAACACAACAAATTGGTCTGGAAGATTCAGAAAATATTCGCTGCATATTCGTAGTTATTTCCGTTTTTACTTTGCAGTTACTCTTTCCTGAGCCTCGTTGAATAATGCAATCATACCAGACGTAACGCGCGATGTCGAGAGCTGACTATTTATAAAACAATGAATAATCATTGACGGTAACGACAGTGTCTGTGGATGCGTAAAGCAATTACGCTCCAGGTCGTACAATTTATTTTAGTACTGCAGTCCTGCAGTCGTTTCAGTCGGATCAAGCTCAACCGTGCTGTATAAATACCAGCTCCATTCAGCTCATTCTTTTTAATGAATGTAAATGCGATGTAACATATGCATTTTTACTCACGCACACCTCGCATTTATTTTTGTCTATTTGTTCCCAATCCAGTTTGCTGATATTTTTGCAGAACGTAAGAAATCGTCATTACGGAGCAGATGAAATCAAATAAAAAGAATTATATAAAATCCAATTCAAGATTAATATTAAACATGTGCTCTAAATATTGTTATAATTCTCCATTTATTACCATTCGATTTATTTGAGGAAAAATCTCCCAGAAACGTTGTACCTAAAATTGGCATTTTGTAAGGTAGTGATTATACCGTGAAGTCGAGTCGACACTTTGCAGAGAATGGAAAATCCACGGCATGTTAGTGGGACACTTACGTAACTGTACCTCTTTTGAGCGTTTTTCGCGAACGGTTACGATCACTCGACTGGAAGTTGTCCAAACCGGCCGACGAGGAAGGCAGAACGCGAGGAATAACTTGGAACATTTCTCTTCCTTTTTTTCGTCTTTTCGGCGCACACAAACACAGTGCCGCGGACGTAAAACGAGCGATAAATTCCCTCGACTCGGCTCGACGGTCATTAGCCGACTCATGGCAGGCTGCATCGTCAGCTAGCGTAACTCGTATATTACGAAATTAAAACGCTGCCAGATAAAACTAATTTAAAGGCCGCATCTCACCCGTCGATCAAACGCGCCTGTCCTTTTCAAAGATAATCCTCGTTTCGAGTCGTTATATATGGCGAGCTAGGAATTTCGATGAAATAAGAAGCACGCTTTATGGCTCTCACTTTTGCGAATTTTCATTTTTTCTCGCCCACGGACTTTGATGCGACCGCTTCTTTTAAGGTGCAACCAACAGAAATGGCCGATTTGCGTGGCTCACGCCACACTTTGCACTCTCGTTCGCTCGGCCTCTGCTTTAAATATACGCGCGGGACGTTGAATGTGTCTACAGAAAATAATGAATTCATCGTGAGATGCGTTTATATAGAAAATAATGAATTCATCGTCAGACGGGAATAAAACGTCGAGCAACTATTAACATTTTAAAAAGGTCCGCTTGTTATTATCGGTAGATACCACCGGTGAATATTAATGCAAACGGACATCTTTAACAATACAATTAAAAGACGAGAGAATTTTTTAATCAAACTTTAGTCGTTGAGAACTCTGAGATTTTTATGCGAGTTGTACCGAGAAATTATTTTGCGGGATATAATGGTCAAAGCGCTACTTTTCATGTCGCCCCTGGGACAGGTTACACCCAGATCGTCGCGTAAAAATCAAGTATTCCGGCTTGCGATTTGAACTTGTACTACAACCGGTATATCCAGCGTCGCAATAATCATAGCCGTAGCATCTAACGACCCACGAAAGCACGAGGCGACCAACGAGAACCGACTTCATTTTACGGTATCACGAAACTTCCAAAGTGGTGACCCAGAAACGCTTGTCGCTTTCACCCCAGATCCTTCAGCTACAAAAAAGAAAGAAGGGAGAGCGTGAAAGCGAGGGAGGGAGGGAGGGAGAGTGAGAGAGAGAGAGAGAGAGAGAGGGGGGGGGAGGAAAGAAAGTAGAAGTAGTCCGGCGTCCATCATAGAGCGTATAATGTGGCGCAAAAACGTATGATAAATTTTTCAATGGACGCGTTAGAAGAAAAGTTTCTAGCGTACGTGACTGAAACGTGGCAACACGATATAATAATAAGTGGGATCTAATCCGGGTGCTAGCGAGTCAGTATATTTTCCAGAGGGCAAATACACGACGGGGAGGAAGCAAGACGGGCCACTTGTCAAAAAGAGAGGTAGAAATTTCAGCAACGTTTCTCTCTTTGCATTAAAACCGCAAAGAATATCGCGTAACAAAGGCAGATTGGTTAATTACAAAACCACTGTCAGAACCTACAGTTAAATGAAAGTACAAACAGATTTAGCCTTTTTTAGGGGATGGTAGTACGATATTTTTTGGTATTTACACATACACTGAAATTCAATACCGCTGCTTAAAATTGATTAGAACAATCTGTTCTTGCGCAATTTTTATTCCCTTGTTCATCGCGTACTGTAATAACAAAAAGTACTAAAAAAAAAAAAAAAAAAAAAAAAAACAACAAAGGAGACTATTTTCCACGGAATTCCACAGGCGAATTTTACAGGCGTGATTTTAGAGACTCGTTAACCGCGAGAAAACTTATCGCGGCTGCGGAAGAGGGATGAGTGCAAAGTAGAGGCGTTTAAGGAACGATCGCAAACCAACACTGGGGGTCGAATAACGATTGCAGAACGAAGAACGAAGACGACGCGGAGCAGATAGCAACGGCGACCGTATAAGAGCGATCGTGCACGCCCTCGAATAAAATCGTAGATAGGAAACCCGTGTGCCCGGGAGGCGCCGATAATGCATATAAGTGCTACCTGGCCATTTCCTTCAGCCATCGAGGCTTTACGAGCCCACAGCTGGACTACAGCAGAAATCGAAGAATATCGACGTATCTGCACGCGAAAATTGCAGGAAAAGATTAGACGAGACGGTTAATAGAAATAAATGTAATAATAAACATATTTATTTGACTAGAGACATGTGCTCGTATATTGAAAAATTTGTGTAAAAGGGCACATTGCTTGCGATGCTTAGCTCGGTGCAACCACGAGCGATATTAAAAAGATTACAGGCGCGTGGGCTCGCCGCGTCTTGATTAAATTAACGTTAATGAAATCCTTAAATAAATTTCTCGTCTGTTTTATATTTTTATAACGCTCGCCGAGCATAAACTTGAACATCGTTTGAGTTGCAGACAGTGCTTTCATCGTCAAGAAAGCGGTGTTAAAGAATAAACCCACGCGCGTCGTCTGCGCGTCTGCTTCGGTGTTAACCGACGTGACAAGCCTGTCACGTAGTCAAACCGCCTCGTCATTACGGAAAAGTCCGCGACACGTTACCTCCGCGTGCTCTCTTACGCGGAAATACCGTCAAAATGTATAGTCGTATGGCCACGAGATTCCGACCTCGTGTTGCAAAATGTTAGATTAAATCGCGACGCGCGGAACAATATGTAAATCGTGCGCCGCCGCAATTATGCGCCGTATGCGAAGCGTACGGCGTAAGCCCTTAATGCGGCGTAGAAATAATAAAGGGACGGGCAAACATGGCTGGTAAATGGCGCGCGATGGAAGATGTTGCAGGTGCAACTCGTGAATCTAAACATGACCCGTAAAGTCCGCGCCGCGCTCTTCCTTGTTTTTCCATAAATCATTCTTCGCGCGCGCGGATTCGACGTATCGCCGCCCGCCGACTACAGGCGGGCACGTTAAACCGCACTCATACGCTTTCACACAAGAATCGATCGACCTACAATAGCGGCGAACACGAACGCTCGTCCGGCGCTCAGACATCAGGAGGAAATGCACGCTTTTGTCGCCGCCCGTAAAAAGGGGCGCGCGCGCGCGCGCGCTCGCGCGGCGTTCCTCGCGAATATATAAAATTTGCAAAATTGGCCGTGCACGCCAATAAAATTCACCGTCGGCGAGATCCGTGAATCCACGATCGCAAACTCACCCAGGACCTTTGCTTGCCAGCGAGACATGGCGCAAAAAGAGAAAGAGAGAGAGAGAGAGAGAGAGAGAGAGAGAGAGAGGGGGGGAGGAGGGAGAGAGAGTTGATTTAACATGGAAAGAGTCGGGGATAGAAAAGTTTGATCGAGCAAATTACGTCGAGGAACTACTTCGCTGAACGATCTGGAAGTCTTGAGTCCCGCGGGTGGTATCTCAAAAGTAGCACGAAATTTCTGCGATCGCTTGACGCGTTTTACGTCTCGGTCTATGCGCTTGAATCTTCTAATTTCGGGAAAAATACGTTTCACCCCGAAAGGTAATATCGTCATCGAGCGTTCAATTCAAGTCGTGCGCTTTTCATTTCGGAAGAATGGTTAAAATAAGAAATGGGCAAAGGAGGATTCTGTGGTTAATTTAGAGAAACGTCAAAGAGTTCGAAAAAGTCCATCTTCGCGAAGCATCGTTAAGCATTTTTGTTCCTTCGTGCTTACCCTGGGATTACAGCCGTAAAAAAGGTTCATCAACGACAACGAAGCATGAAAAATGGTTTCTCGCGTGAGTGGTAGAAAGTCTTATAATTTCACCGAAGCAGACAGGAATGACGCGCACCAACACGCGCTTTCACATAATTCGCTATCTTTCCATTCTTCCCTAAGATGAATTTTTAGATGTCGCGTGCAAGATTTAATTTGTAATGAGCAGAGATACTGTGTCGTTGACGGAGTATAACTTTCCACATAATTACAAGAGGTAATTACAAGAGGTATAAACCGCTAAAAAATGTTTCTCTTTATTTTTATCTCTTATCAAGCTTAATTGCTGACTTTTTCGTGTTTTTTCATTAAACACTGACCTTTTATAAACAGATTACTTTGTATCACTATCGTAAACACAATCAAATAGATTCTCCGACGTGCATTGTAAGAAGATAAAAATCCAATCTTTGTGTTTCTCCTCTTGCTCATCTCGTTAACCCGCTTCGTTGATTAACTCTTTCTTTATCTTTATCTTTGGTGTCTATTTCTCTCGAGTAATTACCTTTATGTATCGTTTATCCGGTCTCCAGCAACGATTCTTCTTCTCGCGGGACGTCGAGCATTGCACCTCCGCTTTCCACCCGGAGATCGATAATCGAGACTCTTGAGGGTAACGGATCTAGAACAAAAAGGCAAGATGAAATTGTTCCGAACCTCGGAATCGAAAGTCCCCCGTGATATCCGCCGGCGAATTTCATATTTTTACTTCTTGTAGATGCCAGGCGTCGAAGTCTTCCGGAGGACCCTTCCGCGCCCAATCTTCTCGTAAAGAGAACCCTTCGCCCCATTGCCATCGTAAAGACCGCACCTAGGGGTGAAAAATAATCAGAGAAGCCCGATAGAGCCGTAACTGCTTTTGATTTATGTAATCGTATATCTCCTTAAAGCAGAACGTGTCTGCGTTTACAAATAGAGGTTAATTGCGATAACTTTTTGACGCAGATTATTAGCAGATTGTCGTAAAAACATAAATATTAGCGAGCGAGAAATAACAGTTCCTTTTTTAAGCGAAATTAGATACGCGATATTGTCGCTATTCATAATTCCATTCGTGAAAAAGATTTTATAAACACTCGATTGACAATAAGTTGGTCAAAATGGTAAAACCCGATTAGGGAGGAAGCCGATAAAAATGCGCCTAAAATGAACTGAAGCACGCGAAAGCGGAAGAGGATTCAAAAGTAATTTATTTCCATGCGTAAAAAGGAGAGTAAAACAGAAGACAACAAGAAACAACAGACAACAAGGCGAACAGCCGTTAAGGGGAAGGAGATGGATGTATAAAGAAACGAGGGTAAGGAGAATGTGTGCAAAGGGGTAAGCAGGGAGAGACACTTCAGGAAATCGTACTAGAAGCTCGCCTAGAGTTTTCATCCCGTTTTGGTGCACCACCTAGTGCTCCGAGAGGAGAGACGACAGCGTAAGAAAAATAAAGGCTTCCTCCTGCTCCTCTCCTCCGGTACAGAACGCCGCTTCTTCCATTCCTCTTCTTGTTGCGAGTCGCGTTTCTCCTTACCACGACTTGCTTACTTTTCGCCCGCGCCGAGTTCCGCGTTTCCCCTCTCCCCGCCGTCCCCTTCTCGCCCTTCGGTCTCTCCTCTCGAGAATTATTAAAGGGAAAACACCCACGAAATCCGTTTTCGGGGTCGAGCGGAAAGGCGGCGAAGGGGAAAGGGCGGCGGTTCCCGTTGCCGTGGTTCGCGCCGTCGTGTGCTCGCCGCGTGGTAGATAAAGATAAATGTCGCAAACGAAAGAAAATTACGTACTACGAGCGTCGACGAGCGGCCACGACTTGCTGCTCCTGAAATTTTTAAGCCGCCCATAAATATTCGATTCATACTTTTACTCTCCTGCCGTTGGATATAGCGACGCGTTGGCTAAACGCGCCTGCAGCTGCTTCCGCTCGCGTGCGGAAGATTCGAAAAAATACAACGAACGCGATCCGTGCACACACGCTTGGGTTCCCGACGCGCGCGCGTGCATTCGGGCATGATCAAAGCCGCGTCAAGCCGAACGGAAACTTTCGGACGGATATTCCATATATTGCACAGCGGCTGCCTTCAAATTTCGGAAGTTCGATAGCCAGCAGCGCCATTATTACGTACAAATGGAAGTTCGGTCGAATCGCGGCTGGTCTGATTTGCCATGTTTTACACCGTACCTAACGAACTGGACAACAATCGATTTAACGCACGGTTTGCCTAATTGCGTTTCGCGATCAAAGCGCGGAGCGCCGAAGCGCGAGACAACATCGAAAATATGAAGATCTTTATGCAATATATATGATCACTCGCGTGTGTGGGTATAATAATCCTAATCGCTAACATATAATCCTATCTTGATCCAATATCTTTCGATTCCAATATCAATTGTAAAAAATAATACGAATGTAGCGAAAAAAAAAAAATACATTACTTAATTTCTAAAAAAATCCGACGGGAGAAACCTTGTGTCGTTCGTAAAAGTAAATTTTAAAAAATTAATGAACTTTCGGGAAGATATAACATTCGGGAAGATTAAAAAGAATAAAATAATAAATATGAGAATTAAACTTTTCGCGAGATGAATTTGATCCTGATTTCAAATACAGAGAAAACAGAAGTAATGAGTGTAATAAATTCTTTAAGTAGCACATATAAAATTAAATTTTGTGTTAAGAGGTAATTCAATTCTACAAAATTTTTCTCGAGAAATGGAGTACATTTTTCGATTTTAACAACGTTCAGCGTTCATTAATAATTTATTTTGGACGTTGGCAAGACTGATATCTTATAAGTGTCTTTACTTGTATTGGGTGTGTACGTGATACTCTGCCGGAATTGGTAAGCTTTAACCACATAGCTTTAGTATGCGCATCATATATTACCTTCGTATCTTCCTATATCTAATCATGTCATCTATTCTGTATACTCGTATATAGCTGTTGAATCTTAAAATCATAAATATAAAATAACATTAACATAAAAATAAATCTTGTACATGGAACTTATCCAATTCTTTATTATTAAGAAGTGATAGGAAGTGAAACATGATATTTTCTTGCAGGTGATAATTACGGAAAGTCCTCTTTGATGTTTAATGCTATCTACCTTTCTACGTTTATACGCGGACTGATCCTAAATCACGTATGAGTTATTCCAGAATAGATTCAAGAATATAACGAAACATGTTGTGCAGCGCGGTGTATGATTTTAGCATCAACGTGATTTAGTACCCGTGTCCAGCATGCGAGTCGTTAGATTTCTTAACGCTCGTTTCACCATCTCGTTACGATTTAATATGGTTATACTGCGAACTATATAGCGCGGAAAGCGGAGGAGTGATTATTCCAACGAAGCTGCAACTTATCGATTCCCGATGGCGATGTGTACACGTTGCTATGCGAAAAATCACCGAAAACCTGCATCCACCTGGCCAATTATCGCAAAACATTACATTTTCGTGACCGTACCAATTAATGCCACCGCGACTGGTTTTTCGTAACCCGTCGTCAGAGCAAATTAACGAGGATGAAGAAACTAGAATCACGCTGCTGAGCGTAACGTGTATTTCGCAAATTGCTCGAAACGCGGGTAACCAGTTCATTAACGGATGTATGCCAAGCATTTGTAACGTTATTAAAAAACCAATACCATAACGATCACATACTGATCACGGTATATTGAGATTTCGAGAAATATCTCTCTCTCTCCGTGACCATTTTTGCAGTAAAATTCTCTACCTCAATTTTGAAAAAAAAAAAAAACGTTATTAAAACATTGTACTGCAATCGTGGTACATTTGGTATGGAAAGATGATGGGGTTATAACGTAAACGGGAACGAGAAGTATCGATGCGTCAATCGCCCTAAACAATACGTCCCGGATATACGTTTGCCACCGAATATGAAAAATACGTCGCGACAACAGCCGCGTCGATACGAGGTGCATACGAGGCGTTTATGTCATTTTAAAACGAAGCGTCGAAATCAATCCGAATGGCGTTGTAAAAACGGGATAACGCGACGTGACGGATTAAACTTCAAAATTCAATTTTCCGATATTTTTAAAAGGGCTCGATATTTAAGAGGGCTGCGAAGTCAGTAACGTTCTTATCTGTTCTAAAAAGATCTGTCTGTTAAATTGGTTACAATTATTTAAATGTTAAATCAGTTTATAGAAATCATTTTGACAATTGATTTAACGTATTGTATTTTCGTCGATTTGTGATGGCACAGCGATAAAAAACGGCGATTTAAATTACGAACAATTTAGATAAAGTTTTCGACCTAAATTCCATTTTTGTCTATTTGACACTGTAACAACCGATAATTGATTGATATTTAGAGGAACAATTTTTTATTATATATGAAAAAAGAAAATGAAAAAGGATTGATTTTTAATTAACGAGGAAAATTAATCTGAAAATTAATCTATCTATCTAACATTTTTTAATAACTAACAAAAACGATAAGTTACAAAAATATACAGAGAGAGGGAGAGAGAGAGAGAGAGAGAGAGAGAGAGAGAGAGAGAATTTATAACAAAAGGAATGAGAAATTAAACGAAATGACTGATTGTGTCGTTTTATTGTCATTTAGTATTAGTAGTCATTTAGTATTTAGTATTTAGTATTGATCGCGGGGGACAAAGTGAGATGTATGAGTAAGGTGTAAGTAAAGTAGCAGTGGCCGATAGGAGTGTGATAAGAATAGTAGGAATTGGTCTAGATAAAAACGATTGAAACGATAGGGGTGATCGCAATATAAAATCTTGGTGGGACCGAGGCCATATGACGTTCCAATTCCGACGTTCCGCAATTCGTACGTCCATCCATGCGCATATCATTCCACTTCCGCAGCGATATCCCGTCGACTTCCTTTCGCCGGCGCATCCTACCTTGCTGAAACACGAGGCGTTACTTCTCCCATTCTCTTTTCCCGGCCTGCGATTCGTCTCTTTCCTCGTTGTATCCCATCTCATCCGGGCACCTGTGTTCCCTCTTTTCATAACTCTCGAAAGTCTCTCCACGAGTCCGGGTTGCTTACCTACAAAAATCGATATTGAGGCGTTTTCCACGTACAGGCGATTCAGTCGCATTTCTTATGTGTTTTTTTTTTGTTCCTTTTTGGATTTCTTTAAATCTATAGTGTTCTCAAACTGATAAGCATTTCCGCATTTTCTTACTTGATATAATCTCTAGCCACGATAATTTCATACCATTGATACACAAACTGCGAAATAAAATTTTTAATTATGACGGTTAATATCTGATAAAAAAATAAATTGCTGAAATCGAGAACATTTGCAGCATTTTCGTTGTGTGCACGACTTTGTACAAAAATATTTTTAGATTTTACTTGATTTACAAAATATTACATTGTTCCAAGCTTTTACGAGACAATCTCCATTTACGTGAAATAAATGTACAACTTCTTTCTTTATTTCATTTTTTTTACATATGACCATATATATCATTTTTTACGTGTCAAATATACAATATTCCTGTATCTTAGGGCAGATCTGTACCTTAGAGATCCGTACTTCAGAACGGATAACGAAATTAATTATCTCCCTTGTCGGTATCTTTTCTTGCGCGTTGTTAAGGACAACATCCGAGCACAGGGAGAAAAATGGAAAATGGAAACTGGCAGACGGAGGGGGGAAAGGGGGAAGAAAGAAGAGAAAATACAGATGCAATAACGTCGCGTTTGTGAATGGTCGTAATTCCGGCCATATCGAGCGTTTCTGTGACGAGAGCGTCTGGATGAACGATGAGTTAGGTAAGGAAGGGGATGAAAGGGAACTAGGTAATAAGCGGGCGGCAGTCCCAAGCGGCTAAATCATTTAATGATACGGTCGAAGAACAGGCTTAGGCATTTGGAGGCTTGGGATTACGGCTCGCTTTGTGATCAATCGGGTTCATTGGTTTCTAATCGCTCGCTATGCCGTATTCGATGTATAACAGAACATGCCCGTGGCGCCGGCGATAAACTTTTCGCGCATTAGTACGGTTTAGAATTGATCAGCATTCGTCGTACGGAATAGAAACCTCGAGAGGAAATGTTGAAAAAGAATGAAAAGATAGAAAATGAATAGATAGAACAAAAATAGATGGACAAGCAAACAACGAACGAAAATAGCGTACTTATATCAACTGGAAATTGATTTTCTCTCGAAGAAAATTAGATTTGTAGATTATTAAATTTGTTTGTTCCCATTTCGTTAATTTTCAATCTTGCAATTTAATCATTATATTAATATATATTTTGATAAAATAGCTTGATAAGAAGATCAAACAAAGTAAGAAATAAGATTCTGAAAGAATTATTATATAGGGAGAACGAGATGAGCAACTCGATCATTATGCGAACTTTGTTCCGCTAAATTCGAATAGATGCTGGCATTTTCCACGATTTCCTATGGGATCTTCTGCTCTCTTCCATTGCATACATCTCATTTCCTTTTGTAATACGTTGGTTCCCACGGTGCTAGCTTTGTACAAATAAATTGCATTTCTTTCCATAATAATCTCCTTCGCCGTCGCTCTCCTATAAATTGCCACGCGATTATATGCGAGTAAAATATAATGTAAAAATATAAAACTAAGAAAGAAAGCGATACAATATATTCGCGCGTTATTACGAGAATTTACTATAGTTTGGAAAAATATAGGTGTATAACTTTCTGATCACTTCCTGAATTATTCAATAGCGAAACGCAATCGATAATAGACGGTTGATTATTTAATCGGTTTTTTATTTAAATATTTTCTCTTTCTACCTCGTTCCTTCTTTTTTTTTCTCTCACTTTCTTCATTCACATTAAATATTAATCAGTAGTATAAGTCAACGTTTGCCGTCGACCGGCAAATTGCGTCAGTTTGCAAGAATTTAACGCTATGCATAGGAACATTCTTTTCGAAAGTTATGCTCCGCTTCGTCCCTCGCAAGGCACGTAGCGCTGAATAGAGGATTAATGATCGTGTTTGTAACTTTGATGCGTTGCGACGACTGCAAGGCGCAGCCGCGTCAGTCGGGATTGAATGCAGCTGCAGCATTCGGCTGTTGCTTGCGTTATGCGACGACGACCATAACTCGGTGAAACGCGAGACGGACGATCGTTTGAACAAGTTTGTTTGAGGGAGGTCGCCCTGAGGGGTGGGGGAAGGGGTGGGTTAAAACGAGGTGTTTTGTTGTATGTTCTCGGACCGTACTCGAAACTCTCCTCGTATGTATGTCGTGTGGCAGTCGTCGGCAGTATTCCCAGGTGTAAACAGGCAACTTTGTCGGATTTCAAATCGACGAGATTATTCGAGGCGCGTTCAAGGCGCCTGATACTCATCGGCTCCCAGAGGATCGTCGTTTTCCACCGCGTTTACCCTCAAAACTGCATAATAGACCGCGTTTAACCGCGAGGCATTAGAAAGATTTTAAATTATCGCAGAGATCGCGGAGATTGTCGTAAGAATTTAAAAGCTCTCGTCTTTCGCGCGTACGTAGCACCTTTATTATTAAGAATCCCGTTTATCTCGACGATATTTCGAATTCAAAGCAAATCGGCAACGCTTATCGATTCCACGGAGGCGATCGTATTGACGCTTTAAATTGCGATAGGACAAATTCGTTTGGCTATAAAATATTGAGACTATCAGATTGCGAAGGATCACGTAGTATGTCGTTGTAAAAGTTGGAAACATTGTTGGTTTCACGGCTTTTTTCTCGAGCGTTCTGTTTACCTCGACGCTCTTAAAGTTAAAAGCAAATTGGCACAGGAACACGACGTAAGAGCGTATCGGAGAAAAGCGGAGAATACGTTCCCGGCACTGACGGAGGGACGGATTTATCGGGCAAGCCGATAAGGCAAAGGGTTGCTTACACTCGGATCGAGGGCGTTAGGTTGACGGGGGCGGCTCGAGAATGCCGCTCGTTAAACGTTATTTATAAGAGGTTCTGTTGCTTTCAGAATCGATGGAACAAAGAACGCGTTTAGAAAATATTCGGACGATGCATCTCGGTCGATTAAGAGCTGAGAGAAACAAGAATATGTCGTTTCCTTTCGGATAAATAGAGCTTTTTCCCGATCGTTTGTTCAGAAGAGGATAAAGAGGAAGCAACTGGGTAAGGGAAGGGGGAGAGAGAGAGAGAGAGAGAGAGAGAGAGAGAGAGAGAGAGAGAGAGAGAGAAGAATGTCTGCGAAACTCCTTCTCGAGTTCGATCAAACGTATTGCGGCCTTCGGTTTCAGGTCAGACGTTCGATCATCTCGACATATGGAAGAGGTAAGATCGCAGAGGAAAACGATTTTGAGCACGAAAGCACTAAACCGGCTCGTGGGAGGACTTTTCGAGAGATTTAAGATCTCTACGATCAGTTGCGTCCCTCTCGAACAATTCTTTCACGATGATAAGTTGATCTGTCGTTACGAGACGAACGAGATTCGACATTTCTTGCAATACTGCGAAATTTAATATTCTTCCTAGGAAAGTTTGGCGGAATCCTTTTAGAGGTCTAGGCGAGGGCAAGAAACACATCGGTGGTGCGGCAACGCCCGTCGTCTGAGATCGAAGGCGAAAAGTTCAGGATTCCTATTTACGTTTTGCTTGTAAAGTGTGAAAGTTGAAGCATATTTTGCCCGTCTTGCTAACTTTTCATAGCTCCCGGTGGAATAATACTGAGGTACACGGGGCGAAACGTCGTAACGCCAACGCGCCGAAGTGTCGAACAGCGTGGTAATACAAGAAACGATTTTCACAGAAAATTCCCGCTACGGTAACCCATTCTCGTCGCTCGCTCGTCGATCGTATATCGACTTAACTCGTGCGTTCTGCGCGCATTGTTAACGCGCGCGACTGTAATTACAGTTCACAAAAGACAATACTGTGTATATTTCGCAAATTTCAGTAAACGGCATATTCAACATATTACAATACATATTATACTACAAATGTGCCCTGTACCCGCGTGGATAAACCGCTACGGTTGACAATGGTAGATGGAGCACATAAATAATAAACGAAGCATTTTTCTTCGACGTCCGTTCACGTTTGCCATACTTCTTGTCAATGTCGTATGCGTCCGGGGAAACGACGGGACAGCGGGATAAACAACGAAAGACGAGCATTGCGGTTGAGGCGTCCGCGATGTGCGGCTCTGGATTATGGATGGCGATTTAAACTCGGCACCTAATCCATCACGACACACATATCGTGCCGGTGTGCCACGTTGCTTCCGAGCGCACTGATTGGGTTATGAATTTCATTCCGACGAGTTCATTGTCTTCCAAGTTCGTTGATGCCTAAACGGTTTAAAGCCTGAAATAGAAATGAATAGAGAAACGGGTATTTAAGTAATTTAGATATTTGCGAAATTCTCGAGTATTTTGAGAGATGAATAAGTTTATTTAAGAAATAAATAATGCAATTTGTTGAGAAAGAAAATTAAAAGAAGGAACAATAGAAAAATTTTTTTACAGAAATTTCAACTTTGCCTTACATTAATTACGTTCGTAAAGTCTATTTTCATCATCTCGTGAGTTTCGTTCGCACTCGTCGGCTACGAAAACCGAGCGGAGAAAACGCGACGAATGTTCATTCGCTGGATTGGAAGGGCGAAAAGTATACAAAATAACAGATGCGGAGAGTAGTGCGGCGAAGAAGAGATAAATGAATGGCACGGATCAAATGGAGAGAGAGAGAGAAAAAAAAAGGGAAAGAGAAAGAGAAGAAAACGCGAGATGGGAGAGGGAGGATCGGAGTAAACATGAGGTGAGGAGAGGAAGTAGGGGGAGGGGAGGAATTGAGAGATCGGTGTACAGGACGAACGAGCGAATACGGGAAAGCGGAACTCGAAACTGCATCGCGCTCGAGAAAATTGCGTTCCCGTTGATAATATCGAGTCGGGGCTGATAACGCAGGGGTGCTAAGGGGTAAACGAACCTCCGCGCAGCGCCGTTACACCGCCGTACGTTTTCCCGTGTGCACGCGCACACGTGATGTATGCGCCGACGTGCATGCCTGCTTTGCATTTTTACAGTGCACGTAGAATGAAGCGGTATAAAGCAGTCTCCACGTTCCGTTCTCCATCGCTTTCTCTTTCTCCTCTCTTTTTCCTCTCTCCTCCCCCCTCTCTCTCTCTCTCTCTCTCTCGCGCTCTCTCTCTCTCTTTCTCTTTTCTCTCTTGGTTTCATGCGGCACCGCACGGGACGCGCGATCGCGTGTTCTACGAGAATCCAGGGGAATATCGTCACGAGACCGACGGAATTTCTCCTGCAGTTATCCGTATATTTTGTAGCTTGAGGCGCGCGCATATACAGAGACCCGCGCTTATTTTCCGCGTGACATGTGTCACCGGATACACGCGGCATTAAGGCCAGCATAGTAGGCCGCTTGGCCGCGTCGCGCAATTCCGCAAATCGATTGTGCGCGATGCCAAAGAGGATTGCGGGGCTGAAGAGCTTGCGGGCTAGAAGCGCGTCGCGTTTTGATCATCGAGGTGTATTTAGAATCAATTTTCGACGATCCGTTGATTGGGTCGTTTCTGCCTCCTTCTCCTTCTCCTCCTCCTCTCTGTCTCTCTCTCTCTCTCTCTCTCTCTCTCTCTCTCTCTCTCTCTCTCTCTCTCTCTCTCTCTCTCTCTCTCTCTTTCTCTCATTCTTCTCGCTTTCTCTTTCTGTCTCGTCGAGAAACTCTTCCGCCGCATTAGCGAAACAATTAATTCGCAACGTAGGGCGACGCGGCAACGTTCGCATTAAGTACACCTACCTGCCCAGTGAGCTCGCGCTCGCTTGCAGAGCGAAGCGGAAAAAGGAACGAAACGAAGAATGGGGAAAGGTAGCTACTGCTCGGTTAGAAATGCGATTAAATCTTTGCGCGTTAAATGAGATTACGTCGCGGGAAACATTCGTCTTATTCGACGTAGATAAAATGGCCGCGTGTAAAGTGTGCTTATTGCATAATTTAGAAACTATTTACTAGATTTACACAGGCAAATCTTTTTCCCAAATTTTAATTAAAATTGTTACATTCAATGCAAGTAAAATTGCACAATTAAAAAATATCTATAATGTTATTTTAAATTTTCTTTGGTATTTCAAATTTTCTTTCATATAATAAAGCAAAAAACAACAGAAGCATACTTTTACAGCAAATAAATTGTTGTGCATGAAACACATTAACGATGATGATATCAATATATATTATAAAATTTGTTAGTTCTCTATTCCGCCAGAGATGAATATACTACTTAACATAAGGGTCTACATGTATTCGTAATTGTTATCCGAGAATAATAATTAACGACGTTACCGTCCTTATTAACTGACCATAAAACCGTACGAATCGTGTACTCGCGTAATAATCCAGACCTACATACAGTAAAGTTAGTGTTTAAAGAGCAGGTGGTATTCTCGAAATAATGAACAGCATAATTGCGTCGATGTACACGATCCTTACGGTGAGCACGTTGAGTGGAGTAATATTCGAAGGTAAATCTTAGAGACTACCGACTAAAATGCTTCAAATGTGTTGAAATTGTGCAATATTAACAAACTCGATGTCGGAGTAATCGTTCGTACGAGTCACTGACTTTTTAGAATTCTGCAAGTGCACATAACATTTGTAGCATTGGCACTGGTATGTACAATTATACTTCGATACTTTGAATTCCAAATATTACGTTGAAAGAAATCGGGCGTGGGTGATTCTCCGATTCTTCAGCGAAGAAATTCTCCCTCCCCCCCCCCTCTTCCTCTCTCTCTCTCTCTCTCCGTCGCCCGAAGCGAGAATGTGCGCGCGACGTTGTAGAATAAAATTAGTTCGACGTTCACTCTCGCCATATCATTTTCACCGCTGAACTTTCAGCGACGCTGCGAGGCAGAGAGACGCCATTGGATTATCCGACATTCGGAGCAGTCCGTGGAAAGTGAGCAGCCAAGAAGAGTTTCCCGCGGTAAACATCGTTCTCCAAACATTTCCTCGTCGACGTCTCTTCGATCTTACTCCGCTATAGCACCCTCGAAAGAACAATAGTTACAAAACGTTTTCCGGCCATTTTGACGAAAGTCGTTTGTCTCTCTCTCTCTCTCTCTCTCTCTCTCTCTCTCTCTCTCTCTCTCTCTCTCTCTCTCTATTCTTGCGCTCTCTCTTTCTCTCTCCCGCTCTATCTATCTCTTCGTATTTCGTTTCCGGTGCATATCTCGTCGGCTAGGATCAATCGAACATGGAATATCCTCTTAGACTTCTCACTCGTGACACCGTTCCCGGAGATTTCGCTCTTGCCGTCACTTCCACGGTCGCGAACATTCACAAGTCAGTTCTTGCACCTTATCTATGTGATTCAGGCTTCCTCGACGATGCATAATCCGCGGATGCATGTTGCGCTACATATACATGCTATTCCGTGTGCACGTGGATGTACGCGCGCATGTCACTTGTCACTTAACGCGCGTTTTATACGGCCCGATCCTCGTTAATCTTTCAACGTGCATTTGAATGCGCTGCTACGATGGCAACTGCTATCTATTATTAGTAATAGTAACAAGCTGTTTTGATATGATTACAACGGTACTTTGCGCGTGTGTTTAGAAGCAGCAGATTGTAGCTCCTAAGTTCCTATATCAAAAAATATAAAAATTATTTCTTTCCAAAACTATATTTTTAAGTATGATTTTAATAATTGCGTGTAATGTCCATGTAGATCCGGATATTTCCATTTAACGTTTCCATTTAGTAGATTCCATTTACAGAAAAAGCGGAATAGTAATGTGATATACGCATGTACACGATTGTTTTATGTATAGAGTTAATTTCAAGAATTGTGGCAGTGCGGTTATCGCAATACCGCAATATTTCTGCATAATAATGTTAATGATCGTTGTCTTCGAAAACGATTTTATTAATAAGTGAACGTACTAATTGTTATCAATTAGAAATAATTTAAATTATTTTTGATCAAGTAAAGAACTATTAACTGATAAAGTAAAATTTAAATCTCTTCTCGCAATGAATTTGCAATAACTATAAATTTTTATTGTTATATTTTTTAATTTTCACGCATTTCTCCTCATAAATTGCAATCATGAATGCCGTGTAACTTTCTGCTCTCCTGTATAACTGAAGTTTATAACCGCATTTTCGCGCGTCCAGAACGTCCCGCGGTTTGAATATAATTTGCGAGAATACGTAAAGCGCGTTAATCTTAGGCCGGACCGCGTACACCTAGGATACATGTGAGCAATATATTCTACCTTAAATGCAGTTACGTTCGCACATACCGCGTCCAGAGAAAAACGCGGACTCTTCCGAATTCGCGGTCACGTTCTACTTTCGCCCTGTTTTATTTTTTCCTTCTCCCGCGTGCTCGCGCCCCGCACGTTCGCAACCCTCTCACTCCGATTCCGTGACGATATTTTTTTTACGCTCTGCAACGGGTCCTGCCTGCGCTTCCTTCCTTCCCCCCTCCCCCTCGTCTGTCCCTTGTTTCGCCTGGATGTACCCAACGGTTCCGCCAGCAACCCTCGAATAAAACCCCCCGACCGCGTTGCAGTGCCAACGAACGCGTACCACCGTAACAACCCTCTGCAAGCCACTGTAGCAGCATCCCTCGTCCCTCTTCCTCGACATCCCTGTGCGCTGCAACGGAGGCGCAACCTTTCCTAGACACGGTATAACCGCTACGACCTCGGGCTTTTATTATTTCGAATTAACATTAACAGGTTTCCGCGTTAAGAGAATTTACGCGGGGGTGCACACAAATAAGTCACGCTGATTCACGACTCAGTACAGACCGCATTCTGATGCAGAGAGAAGTATTCGGAAATATTGTATGTATATTTGTCCGTGTAGAAATTACCGAAACTCGAAGGCGAAATCTGACAGTTGACAATTGACAGCTGACGCATGAATACACATGTTGTATCTGATACCATTGTCTCGGTTTCACATATAACGGTCTTATTTGCAAAATATGTGGAGCGTAGTGTATTGCATCGATAAATTCATTAAATTTTTACTATTTTGTGAAGGCCGGAGGAACACGCCGCATACATACGTACATATTTTTGTATACGTTTAAATAATAATATAAAAAAACTTTTCTGGAACGAACCGCTGAATATTGACTCCCAGTGAATATGATAACTGGCACGTCCGTTACGATTTCAGCTATATCTTTTACATATCATCAATTATACATGTGTATTAAATCCGTTACAAAAGTCAACGCTACAAAAATTCAGCGCGGTGTCATGAGGATGATCCGTAGGAGAAGGAGAGAGAGAGGGCGAACCCTCGAAAGTTACATTGATAATAAATCCGACGGAAATTCAATAGTGATTTCGAGGATTATTTCGAGGATTTCACGGCATCATCGACTGTGCCTGCCTCGCCGGGAAAATACGCCAGGAATTTTTGAAAACGAAACGCGAAAACACCGCCGAGGATAAATCCGACGCGCAAACGGCGCGGCATGCGAGCGGCAAAAAATTCATATTACTACAAATGCGGCGCGAATGAATTTACGGCGGCCATAAATTCTTGCTTATTCCAAATTATGCCCCATATCTGTCGTTACCTGCCGCGACGGGATAAATTACGGGCGCAGATAACACTGATACCTGTCCGTTTATAATAAATAAAGCGATCTAATTTCAAATGTCCGCTCTCGGTTTGCCCGTCGATGAATAACGACGCTCCTCTGTCGTCGGATTAAAGGCCAAATAAAAAGAGCGGAAGAAAAAGAGAAAACATTCAGGATCGCCGAAACTATCGCCGGCGTGCCGTGCACTCCTGAAATAACTGTCGTTCCGAAGTCTTCCTCTTTTATCTTTTTCTCCGCTCCACACTATTCGTTTGCCACTCCCTCCTTTTCATCCCTTCTTTTTTTATTCGAGCGTCTCGTACTAGGTATTCGACCATTCTAACCCGAGTGCGGTGGTTCCGAGTAGGTCGACCGACTATTGGACATTCCACTCCATTTGCGAGACCTTTAAAATTGTAATATACTTCGGCTTCTTTTTTTTTTTAATTAAATTCCGCCCCACCCGCCCGTTCGTGCCTCTCGTTCGTGCGTCTATGCTGGAGACGCGAGGCTTATCGAATGTAGAACTCGATCTCGTGACGATTTTTCACAGTTTTCCTATCTTCCCTCTCCCGATTAGAAGCTGAATATTTGAAATTCATGCTATTCGACGCATGTCGATGCGCGTTCAGTATAGAACATATATTTGTCAAAACAGAACGATCGATGTGATATGAGCTCTCAATATTACGGATCAGTATCTATCGATAGATCGGACGAAACATCGTCCTGTCGGTATTTTTTATATTTCTACTCTTGCATCTCGAGATGTATATACAATATATATGTGTACATGTACATATATATATATATATATGTCGCGAAATCGGATTGACCTGAATATGACAAAGCGAATTAAATCGAATTCGTTTAAAGTTACTAATAATGCGACATGAAGCATTTTCTTTTATAAGTCTATGTAAATAAAGTTTAATTAGGTTTGCAAATTATTTTTAAAATGAACTGATAATTTTATACATGAAATGTAGACAACATGCGTATGTAAATTAGAATATTTAGCACCGTTTTTATTTTTTCGCGTTACAACGGTGGATGCGAATAGTTAACGTGGTAGCGTCGAAAACAATCGATAAATTGCTACCAAAGTTTTAGAAACGCTGTGTTTTAGTTCAATTACTAACGGAACGAAACCAATATAACAAATATTTTAAAATTTGATATTCTAATTAATGCGATTATATCGCACAATACGAAATATTTTATATCCAAAGATAGCAATTAATTCCGAAATATCAAACGAACGAGAATTTATGAAACTTTTTAATAGAATACATCGCCGGGAAAATAAAATTCAGAGATGCGTGGCGAATAGTTTGGAACGAAAACCAGCTACAAAACGCATCTCTCGCGCAATCCTGGAACGTTTACTCGTGCCAACCTGCAATTTGAACAGGAACTTTGTCTACGTTAATGGTGGTCCTCTCGTGCATACCCTATAAATCGGCCGATGGCTAAAACCGTTTACAGTGTCGATTCACGCACCGCCAGGCTTTGATTTGGCATTGCGAAGAGCAATTTTCCCGGTGACACTCCGCTATGACGAACCGCGCGCATATTATGGCTTTTACCGAACGCGAATGCGAAGCTCGTTTCTCGTTTTATAAGTAGCGTGAACCCCTCGAAAGAGTTGTCTGCTTCACCGCGCATGCCGACGTCGTATAACGAACGTATAAGGCACGAATTTTGTAGCCCTCTGCCAAAGAGAGATATGACCTAACTTTCTCATAAATCTCTCCCGCTTTCTAAGGGATAAAGAAAAATGTATCCACTATGAGAAATGGAAATTTTGTTAAGTTTGCAACTTTTAATAAACGCCAATTTGACCGTTCGATTTGCTCTTAAGACGGTCTCTCTCTCTCTCTCTCTCTCTCTCTCTCTCTCTCTCTCAAAACTATTTATTTCTACGGGTCATCACACTTTGTGATATTTTGAGATTTTATATTGATTCACTATTTGGTTTTAATATCGAAGAAAATATCATTTATGTTTTATTTTCAATAAAAAGAAAACGAATTTTGTTAAGTAAACGAATTGTTTTGTATTTTAAAGACTGAAGTTATAGAAGGATGAGATTATATAATGCAAAAATTAATTTTCTTTATTATTATATCTTATTTATAAAAGATTATTTATAAAGTGATTTATTAGATTAGATTGTTTGATTAAGTATACCAATTTGACAAGGAATTATATTTATACAATCTAATATTTTAATCTCGATATAAGGTTTTTATATAAGTTTTTAAAACTGATATCGAGTAAAGAAACAAATCGCAAGAGAAACTCCCTTGCGGGAGAAATATTTCATCGATTATCAAATATCGTGTCGGGAAAGGTAGATTTGCAACAAGAAATGAGAAATATGAATGGAGCGAAAGAAACTGAGGCATCACAAGGAAAGGAAATTTCATTTTAGAACCCCCTAAAGATAAGACTCGAATCGTGAAGAGATAAAAGGCGATAGGATGTTCCGGAAAAGCGAGAAAGCGATGTCTTGTATATATAGACAAGAATACGGACTTTGCGTAATAGCCTTGCATTGACAATTTATATTTTGTTAGGACGAGCAACTATTCGCTATTCTATTGATTGTTGAACAAAAGAATCGATCTACCTTTCGCCAAGATTGCAAAGTGAAACATTTCATCAAATACGAACTGAAGTTTTAAAATCTATGCCCGTAACTCTGTGTTTACGTGAGCGTAACCCGTAACGCGAAAATTTTCCCAGGATCTTAATAGAAAGTCGGGAGACGTCGATATCCATAAACAGCGTCGTCCGACAATTTCCGTGACGTAGGATAGAATTAAAAATAAAACGCGCGACTTATCGCGCTGCTGTAAATCATTTTATGTGAAAAGTTCCGGGATGGGGGATATACTGTTCGCCGATCGTAAACGTGTCTGGAACACGTTCGTTTCCACGTTCGATAACGTACCGCTGTCCCAATAACGTTTCTGACAAACCGTCCCCAAGCGGGGAAAGGACTAGAGTCGTCGCCGACCGATTCTCTTATAGCCACTGGAAACTTCTTAAGCACCGCAAAAAGGAGGCCGAGTACATGTGGAGAGGAAAGCCGAGGTGGAGAACCGCGCGGAACTCGGTCGACGGTGGAATGGGATTAGACTCGGGCTTTAATGCCTTTTAAGTCAATCGGAATCAACCTAATTGAATCGATTGGACCGCGCTGGCGTAACTCCGACGGCGGTTTCCTTCGCGGCTTAATGCTCGACAAAATTGTCCATCCTCGTCTCGTCCTCGGACGGTCTCCTGCGAAAGTATTAGATACCTCGTTAAATCCTATCAACCGGTAGACGACGTCGGGACGCCGAAGGGAGCTTATCGGCCATGCTCTCGCTCATTATTGTTCTTACACCGGCACGGTCGAAGTAACGAGCGATTTAAGCATTTACGAGGAGAGCGCGTACCTAGAGCGCGCTTAAGAGAAAACCATGTGAAAATGTATGAAAAAAGATTTACGAGATGCGACAACGTTTACGCACGAGTTCCTCCTCCCAGCCGCTTCCAGGAGTTCCTTCTCGCGCGGTCGCGGCAAGAGTTCGCGTACTCTGCATTATAAAACGCGCATACGTCACTGCCGTAACGCCAGCTCTACTTTCGCGGCGGAGTTCCCATCCACCTGACAAAACTAAGGCTATTCCTTCAGTTTTACTCGTCCGGGCAAGTGCACGAAGAATTGGTAAGTGGCACGCTGGGTGGTTTCTGAATTTAAGACGACACGCTGTCTCGCATTCCCGCTTGAAAGAACAAGATTATCATTCAGAATTTACGCTCAAAAGTTTACACGTCTTTTCGTAACATTTCTTAATTCTTCGCAAATCGTCCATCGGAAAGACTGTTAATTTCCTGACGTTTACCAATCGCGCAATTATGTCTCTCAATCTTTTATCAAAATAATTACCAAATAAAAAAAAATGAAGAATTCGTGTGGCTATACGACATTAAAGTATCTCGAGTTTATCAAAGTTTGTAAGATCGATGAACGCAAAGTGGTACGCGAGCGGTGCACGACAGGGCGGACGATGGAAAGGCGAGCTTATAAGAAGACGCTCGTAATCGCGGCTTAGAATGCATGGAATAATTGTGCGCGAGCGAGCGAGAGGAAACGCGCGAACAAACGGACGGACGGACGGATGGACGCGTCGCATTGTAGGCGGCTTAAACGGTTCTGCAATCATAAAATATAATTTCTTCGCGAAGCAGCTTATTACGCCACTCGTTTCTTCCCCCTTCCCCGCGCGCTGGCATTCGCACCCCCTGATCTTTTTTTAAATCTCGCCTCGCCATTAAGTACTTTACGCCGCCCGGCAAAACAGCCGACGCTGCAGTGGAGTATCCGTAAGGATGGTCCGCCAGGGCCGAGCGGTGGACCATGCATAATACGTCTGCGCGTGTCTGTGTCTGTGTGTACGTGCATACACGTGTGCGCACACACGTGTGTGCATTATATACGGGATGCGCCTCGGATACACGAAATATCTCATGCGTTTCGTAATAAAGTGGAGATAAACAGAGAAACGAGCTTCTTTCGGGATGGCTTTTCCACCCGCGCTTTTTGCGCGGTCCAACGAGTTTGCGAGTTTTAAGGCTGTTTGCACCTCTCGTTTGTATTATCTTCTTTCGCCGTTACGTCTCACTCTGGTAGTGAATCGTGTTTGACGCGCGTATGAGATTAATGTGAACGCGCGTCACCACAAGGATCGCGTCGAGATGGTTTTCCTTCTTCGCGGCACACTGCCTTTTCAGAGGTGACGTCGCGCAAAGATCGCGTTCTTCTTAACGAAATTGATCGTGTCGCGTGAGACGTCAAATAAGAAAGGCGTTATGTCATATGGAATGACGTGAGAAAACGAGAATGAACGAAGCCGGAAAGGGAATAAGAAATAATAATAACGCGCAAAGTCGTGAGCCCGTCTGTAACAATTTGTCGATTGCTCTAGTGTGTTTGTTGATCCAGCAAAACTGCCTCTTATAAGTGATACGAGAGAGGAAGAGAGGGAAAGAAAAGGAGAAAGGAGAAACGCCAGTTCTATTTGGCAAATTTTATCACTTTCGTTATTTCCCGGCAACGGTCCAGCAACGATTTTCAACGAGCGAAGCGTTTATTCTCTTGTCTCTGCGCTAGCGCGGGATTCGTTCGGGAAATCGCAGAACACGTTTATAACGTCGCGGATTTCCTGAACGCTACCTCGCTATCCAGACAAACGTTCTGGTTTGGATTTATACAATACAAAACTTGAAATGCGACATTCGGATGATACGTTTCATACAAAATACGTGAAAATTCTTTCTTTTTCAGGACTATCTTCCGAAACGCTCGCATTTCGAAACCGTACCGTAGAATCCGAGTTCCACGGAAAAAGAAATTCAATACGTGCTTATTATCGATACAAACTCAATTTCTAAAAAATATATTTCTCTCTATAAAATATATTTCTAAAAAAAATACAGTCAGTGATTTCCGATCACAACTATTTGATATTGCTATTTGCTAATTCTTTTTAGTGTTGCACTTATTTATCCGTTCATTCGTCTCTTCGTGTCAAAAAAATTCTTTAAGTCCACAGAGAGCATAAACGATATCCAATTAGCATTGCAATACATTTTTACGGAAGGTTCGAAGAATAAAAGAATGCAGAATGAGAATGCAGAACACGAAGGATGGATATGTGTGCACTGGAATTTGCCTTCTTCAATATGATCGCAATGCCTCTAAAAAAGTGAGGATTTGTCGAAGAAACATAGTATTGAAACTGATGGTACATATAGATCACGCGTAAGTAAGGTAAACAAAATCAAACAGCCGTGACTTTTTTATTGGGAAAATCGGCGATATGTTTTATATGACTATCGTCCGCGAAAAAGGGAAAAAGAAGGAAAGGGATTGTATTTACAAGTTGCAAATTGCGTAGAGTCTCGCGGCGCGTAAAAGTTTGCGATCGAAACTCGTCATATTTCTTTCTTTGACGATTTCCGGATCTTTTGCTGTGGATATTGTATATCCACTTGTACACTTACAGATGAGTATGAATACATCACGCAGGTATATATAGCACGAAAAAGAGAGGGGAAGAGCTAGCGAGTAGCAAAATTTTGTAAATTCAAATTATCCATTATATAAGCCGAGAAATCGATTGCTCGCGATATCCTACACGGGCTTAGAATTTAAATGATGATAAATCCTCTTGTATCTTGCTCCGGTACAAGAAGAATGCGGGAACTGACGCAAACTACTCTCTCCTTTGCGGAAAAGCTGTTGTACACTCAATATGCGCTGTAAGTGCACGGCGATAGAATTTTTACGGTATCGTAAACTATCTACACGCGGAAAGCCAGAGTGATAATATTCCTCTTTCCTGAATATTCTCTCGCTCCTATCCAACCTCTATCATCGGCAAAGAGCGCGATGTATCGAACGGTATATAAGAGCCGGATGCGTTGCTGGCCTTTGCGTCGGCATTGCCAGAATTTTATTAGATAGATTTTTCGCCTTGATCTCTTCTACTCTATCTATCGTGCGCTCGTCTCTCTTTCTTGCCTCTTTTCCCCCTGGCGTTCTTCTTTCCACTCACGTGAGAATGTACAGAAGTACCTCGCTTGTAGGTTTCGGCAGCCAATATCTTGGAATGCGACTTAGTCTTGATCCCCTTTTATATCTTGGATTTAAATAATGGAGACCGCGTTAATTTGCCGTCAGTGGAGGTCAACCTTCCAGTTGACGAAATTCAATCGCACGGTCGAGAACCTTTTGCAAAAATCCGAAAAGAACGGTCCGCTCGAAATTCCATTATCTTTTTACTTAAATTCGATTTATCTCCGAAATGAGAAAGGACATTTACCGGTTTATTATTGATCCATTTGAATACGATAAAACTGCAATAATATTACTTTGAAGTTATAAGATTTAGTTGAATTCTTTTCGCATTGCTCTTTCATTTCACAATTTTACATATTTTATATATAGTTTTTGCTTAATTTCTACAATTCTTTCCTGCGTTACTTAAATCTCCTTTTTACTTACATTGATTTCGAGTAGCTCTTTCATTTTATTGAACATTTATATTTATATTTTAAAAAATTTAAAATAATTATGACTTTTGTCATTAATTTAATATTACAAATTTGTTTTCTGTTTGATAGATCATATGATTTATTGAAAAATCCACGAGAAGATCACGGAACTAATAGTCATGATAATACTTCTTAATATAGCCTGAAAGTTGAAAATGTTTTTCAGCTTTAATATCTATGCTAATCCTGTCTGTCATTTCTTTACCCTTCATCACCGTACTTTTTTGCAATGGTCGCTTTCTTTCCGTGTCGTCGCATTCCTTTGTCCGCTCTCGATCCGCCACTGTTCTTTTACGGTTACGTAAACAGCGATTTGAAAAGCGATTTCCGCGGTACGGAGCGCGGTCGAAGGCAGAGGAAGATAGCTGAACCCAGTCTGTAATGTCGCAGTAAAAATACTTTTACGGCCGGTGAGGTTCCTGTGACCCTAGTAAACGTAATAGCACGTTATATTCTCCACAAAATCGCCCTTATTCCGTGAGGCTGGCCATCGGAGCGCGGACCATCGATTTCTGAACGATGAAATTACGAGAAGAAACCCCCGATGTAATTACTTCAAAATATTACATTGAAATTTGTTACATTACTGTTTCCTTATGCCGTTGCCATGCTATTACCTCAAATCGCATTTTGCGCGCCAATAAATACCCGTGACGCCGAATTATTAATTAAAATTAACATAAAGCCACATAATGTCACGTAAAATCGTTCCGCCGTGTTGAAGCGTTATAAGCACGGGATTAAAGTAAAACATCGTTTCATATAAAATTTATTCGAGTTAACATTTCTATTTCTATTAATACTTTGAATACAATATAATTATTAAAAAAACTTAGCAAAAAAATTTAATTGAAAATATATCCTTAAAAAGGAAATGGCGTGAAAAATTTCAAGCGAATCTATAGTCATGTTTACCGACTGTTTGAATTACATTTTTTTTTAAAAGATTTCCTTAATCGTTTGTTCTAACTTATTCGCCATCTCCGGATTGCAACTTTTCGCTCCATCAACGAGAGAACTTCGCCGCGATTGTTACGCTCTTTACTTGGAATCGGATAAAATAAAACGTAAAGCCTTACGTCTTACACAATTGAGTTATACAAAAGTGCAGGCTTGTCTCAACGCTTCCGCGTTAAGCGGCGAATGTGCTGGTTGGTTTTATGAATATCAAGTGTTATCGTTGTACCTCGAATACTGTCGTGGCAAGTAATAATATATTGTACGTCGTTGTTTACCGTATCAACGACGCCCTCTTTTCTCCCGTGCAAATGTTTACTTTTCACTGTCGAGTATTATTACTTACACCGTCGATAAATATTTGCCTATCGGAAAATTTGCTGCTGCTGTATTTTGTTCGTAAGTTATGTCACACGGTCTTAATCGCGCGACGTTGCGTCAATCGTTTGCGAATAATGAAGATAAATGCGAGAATCTGTCCCCGGAGAAACATAGAAATGTCGAAGTGGTATAATAAACATCGTTCGACACATAGAATTGAAATGTCACACTGTCACATAGAATTGAAATTAGAATTATAATGAGGAGTGAAAAACAATGGTGTTTATCACTACGGATGACCGAAATGTGTCACATATCTCGTGATAAACAGTGATTGTTATAGATTGACCTTTGAGGGATGCTCGGCACTAAGTGAACTCGTTGCTAAATGTAGCCGCTGTGAAACTCGCGCGTTTAAGATTATTTTTGCGAGAACATCTGTAGCCATTTATATTTCACAGTTTCGGCGAACGAACATCAACAAATACGGATCCACGACATGCCGCGCGGGATTGCGCCATTGAACGGGCAGTTATAGTCAAACGCGAAATTCAAGTCTATTTAGCCTTAGATCGCTCGCTCGACTAGAATCACCCCGCCCATTTCCTATTTCGAGTCAAATCCTCTCTATAGAAACCCATTAGTTCGAGTCTAATCTTCTATTCAGCATTTCCGTTATAGTTGTCAACATTACAATGGAAGGCTGATTAAACCACCCCCGTCATTGGTGGTGCCATTGCCGGTGCACGCCGCCGGTGTCGCCAATGCCGAGTGTGTTGCTATTGCTAAAATAATTATTCGTTCACTTCGCAAACTGATGCAAATCGGCAGCGCCGTGTGTAACGCGAATAAATAGTGCAGCCGGTGCGGGGAAAACACTGCGAAAAAAAAAGGTGTGGGAGGAAAGACCAGCGTTCACCCCTCCCCCCTCCTCCTCTGCCCCTCGACGAGCTTGGCCTCTCCTGTTTTTGTTTTTTGGCCCCATCGCGCAACCGACCGCTACAATTTCACAGATCGTTATTATTTATTATCGGAGTACGCGCTGTGTAACGCCGATACGCCGCGTGTAATCGGTCGTGCAAAACGTTCAATCCGCTTGTATGAAACCTGAGAGAAAGGAAGAGAGAGAAACGGGGGAGCGGGCTGTTTTTCATGATAATTCGTGAAAACAATGCGCGTACTTACTTAATTTTATATTTTTAAACTATACACTTAATTCTATTTCTATATTTTTAAACTATACTTAATTATACTTAATTAACTACTTAATTCTATATTACTTACGTCTCAATAAATTGATAATGTAACGATTGTTTGTGACGTTATAACTAACAGACACGTGGAGTGGATCTGTTTTCGCATCCACCGTTAAACATCTCCAGATACGTACATTATTTCGGTTTACGCATATTTCTGTGCGAGTGCAGCAAATATCGAAATTGAAATTTGCAAAAGGGGAAGCTCATCGATGCGATGCTCTGGGGAAATAATAATTAGCCAAGCTGGGAAATCTATACGAGATGGAATTATTACGGTATGTAGCGGACTATCACGAACATTACAATTTCAGGCGCGTGATTCGCTGCTTCCAACTCGGAATTCGGAATTTCGTGGGTACGGGGTATCGCGGGTAAACGGCATGTACCAATATAACTTGTTGCAAGGCTAATTTTAACTGGCGGTTGTAAACGGCGCGAATCGAACCGCTTCGCGCGCCGTTCCGTCGCGATAATTTCCGTCCAAAAAGTCCGGCGCGCGCGTGCCTTATATTTCTCGTGGGCGAACACGCGGTATTAATTGCAACTACGCCCTGTGCTATTGCGCCTCTTCTTTTGTTCTCGTTTTCTCTCGGCGTTGCTTTTCCGCGTGTTTCTCGCGCGTTTCACCAGCGTCGATACGATACGATACGACGGCGGCGATCATTAGCGAACGTACCGCAAATCATTAACGCGATTATGAGATAGCGCGAAATAATCCGCATAATGTATTTCACAATTTTGGACAACCCAGCGCGAAATAGGCGATAATGAAATTTTTCCGGGATTAACTGATCGCGCAACGGATGCGCATTGTTACTCGTACCGACCGGCTAAACGGTGGAAAAAAGAAATATTAGGTCAAGCGGTTTAATTAAATTCGTTAGAGGAAGAGATACGTATCTGTCTCTAAAAAAAGAAAAAAAAATTGTTAAAAAAAATTGAAATGTTCATTATTATTATGTCGTCATTGCATTTGGAAAGATGACGACTTTTCAGGCAGAAATATCGCACAATGGCGCCACATTTTTATTTTCTCAATTTTTTTTTCCCCCTTCTATTTCTCCTCTATTTCAGCGTTAACGTGCACAGCACTCGACGATGTTCGTTCGTCGATAAGCCACACCGATTAAATTTATCCGGAGCGTATATTCGTTGAATCGCGCGCGTTAATAACTCTCAGTTATCAGCAGTTCATTGCACCTAACTCGCAGGCAAACAGATCGACAATAAACATACGAGTTATACTGTACGTGTACGCGCGTACAGAAGGGCACATCACAATTTGACATATGGATATCGCGCGGCAATGGCAGGCAATACAGGAGTCATTACTTTACATCTCGCGCACGGGTCACCGACCAATTATTGACAGTCGGTGATGTAATTATCCACCGTTATGAAACGCAGGAATCACGACTAAATGTAATCTGCGATGGCATATCCGATATTCTTTCACGTTGAATCCCGCACATCAGGATTTCGTGTCGATAATCACCCCGCGTTCCGCATAAAAATGAAATTGAAACAAGCAATTTTGAAGTAACTAGCCAATAATTCATTTTGCAAAGAGATTACGTTTGCGCGTGTGCAGGCTGAGTCTTAATAATAGGATATACAAATATCGTTTTTAGATTTTAAAATACGAAAGAGTGTGTGAAATTTAATTTACAAGATGGTTTGAACCGTGTATAATACTTGATAAAGCGAGTTAAATATCTTTATTTTTATATCATACATATTTCCATATTTTCTAAATCTTGTTAAATACGAAATATCTAAAGTAGATATAAAACGCATTGATATTTCAATGCTTGTTTAGAATAACTTCTGCTTCTCGTGACAGATAAATTACTTATATTTTACTATTAAAATTTCTCATCAAAAATCTTCTTATGTGTATGATTAATAAATTGACAATTACAATTATGACAGAAAAAATATTGATTAAAAGTGACATGCAGAATATCTCGTTAAAATATGAAAGAAATAGCCAAACATACGCCTTCTCTATTATTTTAAAAAATTAATGAAATTTACAAAGATGATGTTCATTTACATATATACAAGAAATCTCTTTTCGAAACATATTTAATTCAGGGATTTTTAAAATCATCGATATGCTCTGCGCGCAGAACGTTATTGAATCCAAATGCAATTTTTAAACTTTTACATTTTGAATCACATTTATCGTGTTACTCTTAATTCGCATTTCGCAGTTTTTCGATATAAATCTTAGATATATTTGCAACTTTTAATATAGTTTTTTTAATGTCGAAAGAAAGCACTTTTATTGTACATATTGTTACAATTTACAATATAAAATGTCAGCTTAAACGGATTTTTGAAAAAGAAAGAAGAAACGAAAAAGAAAACGAGCAATTGTAGCAATATCGTAATAGCAAATTTACAATTAGAGCTGATTTATTAATATATTCAAGCTACATGACATAGGTAACATCCTCGCTAATCATTGATCCTGATGTTATTCACCCTCGGACAATGAAGGTATATCGCCAAGTACCGATCTGTTCTGATGATCCTAACATAATCGCTATCGAATAAGAGCTGCCCGTTGTAAAGAATAACAAAATTTTAGGTGTTTGACATAGAACGTTACATGTGCCACGTGTTATCATATATTTTTCAAAATGATCTTTATCGCACCGGATGAGGGCGGTGTTTCACGTAGCTTTTACGTAAATGGAGAAACGTATCATGCCAGCCACGCCTTCGGTCACGCATCTTTTCTCGTTAACAACTCGCGGCAGAGAAAAGATTTGTAAAATACATCTAGTAATATCCGTCTATAAGAAGATATCATTGACTGCAACGAGGATCGTGAGCAATTTACCGTATAGAGTGTTTTCGCCTTCGTGCGGGACTTTATCTTTTCGCTACGATCGTAAAATTAGATGAAACTGCCGGAACACGATCTTACGTAAACAATGTGGGGAAAGAAAAAGGAAGAAGAAGAGTCCTCGTGCGCAATCGCACGCACAGGGAGTATCCGGTGCGTGGACAAACAGAATGAATTCGATATATTTCTTTCGACTGCGCGATAAAACTTTGATTAAAAATCGATTATCCAGCTATATTTCTTATTTGTTTTATCGACCCACATTAAGGGCTATCGTTATTTGTGGCTTTCGCGCTGACTAATATCTGAATATCCTAAACGGAGCGGTTAATATCCTGCACTCGAGAATTCGACGATACTCGACCAAGCTCCTCACGTATTCACCCCCAAGGATCTTGGACTCGACCCCTTCTGGCTAACCTTTGGCAAATAGCAGAAGCTCACTCGATAATACTCGGTGCACCCGTGCATCCTGTGCAGAAAATTAAACGCGCGTATAGGCGTTTGTGGCTCGGAGAAAGGTCAGTATAACGTCGTATAACGTGTTCAATGTTACTGTTTTAAATGCCACGCTTAAATATGTTCCGCGGGAATATCGACTATCTGTCCGGCCGATGGGTTCCGTCGACGTTCGCGCTTACGACGGGTGAAACCACTATCCTTTATGACGTGCAAATTTTTCCGCGTTCCGGATTTCATCTCCTCGGGAACAGAAATTGAAGTCCTTTCCGCCTCCCGGGCACGTACACCAGTTATTTCAACGATATAAGAAATTCTTAGGAATTCGCCGTTGGCGATCGAATGATCTGGATACTTTACCGATATGGGACAGTGCCATGAATTTTCAAACAGTTACCGTAAGCTCCGTAATTCCTCACGTGTCCAAGTCCACGTCCGAATCTCAAATGTCTCGCGAGTATGGTATTCACAAATTTTAACTCAGGCGTGTAGAATTTAACCATTATCGCAGAGGATGTCGAATTTCCTCTCGAATTAGGAAATAAATAATAAGTAATTAGGTATAGAATTTATAAATATAAAAATTTAGAACTGATAATAATAAATAACGAGATAATATCTAACTATTTACAAAAGCAGTCTGTAATTAAACGTTTATAAATTTAGGAAACAAATATTTATAAAGGTTTCTAATTTCTTTTCATATTCTTCTAATATGTTCATATTCTCGTAGAAATCACGTAAGCTTGATAAGCTTGCTGATTCAGCGACTGCTATCACGAATACGTACCATTCTATATGAATCTACTCGTCTTCCAGAGACGAGCAACATATTCAGTAATCTGGCATCGACCCCTCAATCCCTCGAGGAGATCCCAGTCAACCCTCCAATGAAACCGATCTCGCTCGGAGTGTTACGCAACATTCGTAGGGGATCACATACGCACATTTTGCTCCTTTCTACTAATGGGATCTGAAACACGCCAGTGTAACGATTTACGATCAATACTTTGCGAACTTTAGCACAAAATTTTGAACACGTAACGCATATTGCATTGTACCATAGGATTTCTAATATTAATAATGTAATCGTAATTTATTTCATATATATTTCATGTATATTTTTTTCTATATTATATATATATATATATATATATATAAAATAGATTGCTATATATTTACAAGAATTATATGAAATATTTATGATAAGATTATTTTTACTCTTACACACAGAAAAAATGAATCTTAAGTTAAGAAATATATTCTCATATCTCAGCAAAAGTAATATAATCTTATTTTTGAGACTTCAGCGGTTATTTTCTTGAAATGTTAATTTAATAATATATTATGACGCGTAATACTTGTAAATGTTATAATCTTTTTAAAAATTGTAGTCTTGATTTGATTGAATTTGTTGTATTGATGCAGGTATTATTTGTGCTCAATTCAAGATTAAATTTATTTATTTGCATCAATACTAACATTTTTTTTAAGAAGATTGTAATATTCCTTATATATGAGAATACAGTCTTGATTTAAGACTAATCTTGTTCTGTGCACAATGATTTTCTTATATGACCAACTTGCAAATCACGACGAATAAAACAAACTCGTTTTTATATACATTAATAAGAAAGTGTCAGAAATGAAGAGTAAGAGAGAATGATCTGATAAATATTTTAAAATCTAAAAGATCAAAGTAAAGGGTGTATCCGTGTGAAATAGCAATTTAAGCCTTTACGATAAATTTACGTCGCATTTCTAGCAAGGCACGGCTTTACTTGGGATTTATCCCGTGGGAAATCAGTTAGTTTCGTTCGGCGAAATTCGCGATATTACTGCGGTAAGGCAGGTTTGAAAGCAGCGGAATAATCGAACATCGATTTGTTAAAGTCGATAGCCGATTGTAAATAGCCAGAATTGATGCGTTCGGAAGTGAAGTTCAGAATTAAATGTGAATGTGTTCGCCCGAGAAATATCTGTTATGTTGAGCAGGTATTTTATAACAATTATTGTTGGTAAAATGACACGCAACTGCATTAGACGATATTTAATATGCATTTTATGGAAAGTATTATGGAACTGAGAGAAATTTATTGAAAATCTCATAGAGGAAGAAAAAGCGTGTGGGAAATCTGCACATGATGCCATTTGTTTCACGCGTTTCGTTCCTTCATCTCCTACGAGAATGTCAATGCCGCCCTTTCCGCTTTCTGTTTCTGATGAGAAATAATCCGATCTCTCACTGTTGGCTGACACATCTATTGTGCCGAGTACAATACTATACAATACATACGCTACCATGAATAACACTCGTATGTAACGCCCTTCGATATTTATTTCATTATTCTATTCTTTAGCACTTGCCAAGTCAGAGTCAAATTGGTTTTCGTCCAATCTCGCCCTTTTCACCCTTCACACGTCGCTTCTCTCGCACGTCGCGTAATCAGCTTTCGGCAGAGCATATCTCGAGTCGTTCCGCTTTTGCGATTCAGTGCGATGCAAATGCCGGATGTTTGCTGTATAGCCTGAACGTATGTACAAGTGTCCTTGTGTTCTTTGCGAGCCGGCAGGCCGAGGTGGTGGTGGGACCGGTTTCGCCACGAGCGACGAGAACGGCGAAGGAGACGTTCTTCCCGGGGCACATTCGAAGGGTATTTTATTAACGGCGAATGAAACAGACAGGGCGGACAAAAGAGCTTGACGTGCTATATTGTTCGGACAATACATTGGACGGGAGAGAACACGCAACGGGAGCCGCGCGCAATTGCACCGACCTGCATTCCGAATGCACGCGAGCGATGTGGTCGCTGACTGCAATTGTGGTGAGTCTCCATGCGCGGACTACTATCCCCTTTAGAAAAACAAATCGAGCGTCGAGGGTCGCAACGCCGCGTTTCCTTCGGTAAATTTTATCTATTGAATTAAAGATTCCTCATTGGCACCCTTGCCCTCGCGCCCCTTCCTCGTCGCGTATCCGATCGCGACACCGGAGATCATCCGCTATCACGGATTCTCCCTCTTTTTCCTCGCAGTCAGTTCCTTGTGGCGTATTTCCCGATAAAACCTGGCTTTATAGGGATTGCGTAACGCACGCAGAAACAAGTGTCTAAAAGCTTCCGTTGCATCGTTCCGACGGGCGCAAAGTTTACGAAGTAATCAGAAATCAGCGGTGGAGGAGCAACGCGCCGCGCTACACACATTTATGCGAGTTTGAAACTCCACCTTTGCAACCTCAATCTCCTCCTATTATAACGTCTACGACGATGAAACGAAAATATATATCTCCGGTGCCAAGTTTTCGGGGAGGGCTGAGTTCAGCGCGGGGCGCACAAGTTATTAGACACGCCCGCGCAATAAAATTATGTTTCGCCCCCCGTGTATCCACTTCCCCGTGACGGCGGGAAGTCACGTCGATTACGTGATGGCTCGTTGAGGTTGAATTTTTTTTTTTAATCGTCCCCTTCTCCTCGGCGCCGTGCGTGCCCCCGATTTTGGCGGGCGTAAACGAATAACCGAAAACGAGTCAAACAATTAAAACAATTTTAAATTCAAGCTGGAAGTAATTAGTAATTCCTTCCAACCGGTCTCTCTAACTGGCAAGAACTTCGGACCTACCCTCTAATTGTGAGGAAACGAAGGAGGATGGGCGCGAGGGGAGAAAAAAAAAAAGAAAAAAAAGAGAAAGAAAAGAAAGGAAAGGATGACATCCGCCGCCGGTGAAAGCGAAGGCACGTGTTTCAAGTATCTTCCGAGCGAGGAATCCTTGATATTAATTAGATGAGCTCGTAACTCTGAAATCGGAGGAGTAAGAAGCCGAACTTCGTTTGGGAGTTCGTTAAAGGAGTTACTCGCGTTCGTATGGCGGCGGATATCCTAACTCGCGTAACGACTCTTAACGCGATGGTCTCCTGCTTCGCGCCTTCTCCTCCGTACTCATCCCTAGTAACGAACGGAAAGTTCCTAGCGTGAAACGCGTCCCTACCCTCGTGGATGCTCACAATTTGTTGCACGCGACACCCGACGCGTGTCGCGGAGTTAGACACGCGAGTCTTCCCGCTAGTCTTTTCGTATTCTCTTTCTCTTCCACTCTCTTTCTCTCTTTCTCTCATTTTCTCTCTTTACATCCCTGGCAAATGCCTTGCGAGAATGTTAACTTTAAAGCGCAAATTCTACCCTTTGAAAAACTTCCTCGCGCTGCAAAAACTGACCAAACATTCCACTCAGTCTCTATGGAGTCTCTGTTAATAACATCCTGATTCTCTCCTTTTCTCTGTTGTTGAAAACATGAAAATTGCTGTCTAACGCGCACAAATTAAAATATTCTTTAGTTTATATCTCTAGTCAGTTCGTTTCGCGAGATAATTAACGACGATGAAACTACTATCGAGGATGCGGCATGAATAGCCATTTGTTTCACCTGGTACAATACTCGCGTTGCTTTATTTTATTATTCTCTACGCGTACATTATGTTCAAAGTCAAAAAAGATCGCCATTACCGCGGAAACTTTTATCATAGAAAAATTTTTATTTCAGTCGGCTGAATTTTTGGCCGGAACAAGAGAAGCGCTCTTCGCACGCGTGCATTGCGTAAAACTAAAATAAAACTACCCCTAACGACGGCTATGATAGTCCGCGATTAAAAGAGCCTTGTGGCGCCATCTCCAGCTGGTCTTATGAAATATAGTATATGATATGGAATTATCGACATATCAACCGTGAAATAACATTTTACTAATAAAAAAAAATACATTTAAAATCTAAAATACAATTTTACTGACGCGATATGGCAATTCGTTGTTAAAATATCGCGTCGACCAAACTCGCAATCCGAGAGAGAATTTCCCATCGCGTCCGTCTCTCGGGAAGAAGGTTCTCCTGTTTCTCCCTAAGATGACAGCAGCGGTCGCGGCGTAGCACAATATGGCCGCCCTGATGTTGGCATCGCCATGGCAATTCTCTTGGCAGCTTCCTAACTGTCGCCTTTTTTATACATTTTACACGAGTTTTTCTAGTATCAGCGCCTAGAGCATAGATATAGTGTGTGCGTGCGTGTGCTATGATGTAATCACGGCGCGCAGAGGCGCCCGAAAAGATCGTCGTGAACGCCAGAGAACGCGGTGAGTGTTGTTTTCCGGATTCTTGCTCGCGCAAGGACTCGCGGCGTCTCGCATCCGTCACCGTCGGTGTTGGGCGTTCGGTCGTTCGGCTCGTCGACGAGGCTCGCGCCTTGGCTCGCTCGGGGATCGAACCCGCGAGGCCGAGCACGTGATACCGAAACGGCTGATCGTGCGGTGCGGTTGCGTGCTCTCGGCCCTCCCCCCCGAGATTTGTCATTCCTTCGTCCTATAATCTTGTATATCCTATATCCTCGTATCTCGCGCGTAATTTTTCTATTCTACTCCTGCCGAGTTTCGAATATACACGCGACACGGCCAATTCCTTTTTGCCGGTACGCGTCATGCGACTCGTCGTGGTTCCCGGAGAATTCCGAGAACTGGTCGTTTCATCACCTTCACGTGACAGGATTGTATGCTCATAAACAATCGGAATTGTTTACCGATCATTCGACATCGATGACACTTGTGCGCGCAATCGTTGACAGACCGCGCAATGATTTTCTTCTCAGTGACAGGATACCGGCTGTCAAATATTCTGTCAAATCTCGTCTCTCCCCGAAAATGTTAAAAAATGAATCTACACAGATTTTAATGAAAAAAAATATTTTATATCTGTAGATGTTTATATCAAATGTGTAAGTTGAATTTTTATTTATATTTATTTAACTCGTGAGCAAATTACGCAAAATTAGTACGTAGAAAAGATGAAGGTGTATGAATTAAATGTATTTTCGTGTTGTGTTGAAACTAATGAAATATATGTATGTTTATATAAACTATATTTAGACACTTTTACCGGCGTCGGTGGATAAATGAACATCACCATGGTAACCCGACTCGTCCACGAGAGTTTCGCGTGTTGTGACAGCCGGCCAGAAGTGTTGAATAAGCGCGAGATTGAATTTCGCACGATTGTTCCTTGGTCCACATGACCCTCTTCTTCCCTCCCTTCCCCCCTGAATCATCGTTATCGCGCCGACAAACAAATTTTTCGCGTACGTATTGTTCCCGCCGATTCTGGAAAATCGTGTCGAACATTGTCATCTAGGATCGTCACAATGTGACGTGTGATTGCCGGTATTTGTAAACGTATTAGAGACACGCAGTTAACAATAGGAAGCGAAGCGTTCCACGAAGCGGCGGAGGAACGAATATTGATTTTTCCGCTGAAATTAACGTGTCTCCGCGATGTTTGCTTTCAGGGCGGTCTTAGCCACATTCCGAGTCTCTCTGAAAAGCGACACAGGTGCGTACCGACAGTGGCATCCCGCGGAGGGATGTACGAAGTATCTGTGCAGTAGCGACCGACGTAGCACGTACGTTTATTATCATTACGTTGTTCCTTTCGCCTTATTATTTTTCGTTGACCACACATATAGAACGGAAAACAATTTTCGACGTCTGTATTATTGCCCGTTTGTTGTGTTTTGATTGCAGCCACGTTGAAATTGAAATATATTCTTGGAATTTAGTTTTTGTCCTCTTAGATATAGTCTACCTTTTGAAAAAAATATTTTTGATATAAAACTTTGTGATATTTTATTTTATATTGTAATAATATTTTAGTAGATGTATTTTTTAATCTGTCTTTAGAAAACACGTTATGATTATTCATGAAACGTTACAGCATATTGAGAGTGACTTTATTTTTACTTGTAGCACGCGCGACTTTAAGCTTTCATGATTGCAGATAGTGCCAAGAACATAAATCATATTTTTAATTAACTGTAGATGATAAAAATGTTATCAATATTTATATGTGCGGTCATTCTGTAGTTATTGAATTTTTTTCTTTGTTTTATATATATATATATATATATATATATATATATATATATTTAATTTGCATATGTATAAAAAAGTTGCTGATATATATATATATATATTTATCAGCAACTTTTTTGTTGGCCTATTTAATTTATTCGCTTCTCATTCTCCAATAAACATTTTTCATGTTTCATTCTATTTTATTCATATTAAAATTTTCAGAAGAGAAGTAAATTTAATAAAAATATGAAAATATATGTTTGATATATAAAGATCATAAATTTTTTTTCTTACACTCGCGCATGCATTTATTTTTGTGTTATTATCAACACATAATTACACATATTGTGGATTATTTTCTTTTTATTGCATTTAATTAAAAAAAATGCATGTCATACTTTTATTATAAAATTACATCATTATTGTTAAAAATAATACTATATAATTATTTCCCTTCGATAGTTTTTTAATCAATAGTATATTTATCAATTTTGTTAATGCATCTATATATCTCGACGATATAAATTTAACCCATTCTCGAGCAGTACGATTTATTACTATAAACATATAAAAAAAATTATTTTATAATACCGCTGAAATTCATGCAATAAAGATCTTCTATATATTCTGATTTCAATTTGGTACAAACGTATTAGTTTACATTTATTAAAAGAATGTTCATATCCTCGTATGACCAAGAGAAATAATTGAACAAACATGCCAATGGAAAATTGTTATTTTCCAGTAACGCGGCAAATATGCAAACAAACATAATTACACTGCAGCAATTCTTTTATTAAAATGTTTGAATTTATTTTATTGGTATATTTTTATTAACTGGTAATTGTAAAAGCTATGTTGTGCTACGATATGTGACATATATGAATATGTAATAAAAAACTTTGCCGTTATTTATAGGATAAGCAAAAGTTTATATATTAATTTATAATACTAATTTTTAATATTAATGTCACTTTAATTAATGTTATCTATTTGCTATTTATGTATTGATCTCTATTACATTTAAGGATTTATGTTGACATTTATAAAAACATATATATATATATATATATATATTTTTTTTGTGAATAATTCTTTTCCAATGTTTTTTCAACACAATAAAGGTTTCAAGAACAATTAAATTTCATTTTATTGTTTAATTTAATTTGTATTTATATATATTTCACATAATTTATTTTTATAACTATAAAAGGTCAAAAATAAGTATTTCACAAGTATATTACAAAATAATAGGAATCTGTAAACTGTATTACCGACACATATCGCAGCATAATATCTTTTCTGGTTACTTACAAGTGAAGGTAAGTCTTCGTACCGACAACAACAATATCGACTGTTCTAGATTTAGTCACAACTAGAGCTCTACCTTTATCGACTTGTAGTCTGTTCAATTGTCCTGTATGTCGGTATTAATTTTCTTAGTTATCGACATCTCCAGTTTCCATTTGATAAAATGGCGACCAACAATTTTCTACAGTCGAAGCAGTCGCTATATTATTATCATAGAAAATCCTTGTGTCCTCTTATCGATAAAAAATGCATTATTCTGTAGTAATTTGCTAATTACTGAAATATGATGATGGTAAGCAATAATAAAAAATTGTAATAGTTATTTATTGTAGCAGATCAGATATTTTCACGAGCTTGAAGGAAGTTTAAAGAAATCAGTTTGAGCAACACATTCGCACAGATTTATTTATGAAATAACAATCACTACTCAAAACTTTACTTATTTTGTAATATATAGTGATTTACCACTTTACTAAATATCGATGAAAAACTTTGAGCAATGTACTTACAGACACAATACATGAAAGAAGTTTATATAATCTCAGCGAAAAAATATTTTTATCTCAATTAATTATATTTCAAGTACACATACCATAGAACCTTTGTGATTCCTTCAGAAGAATAATTGTTCGCAACGGGATCAAAGTGGCTGGACGATTAATGAAAAGTAAAAGAAAAAGGAAAAGAGTTCACGTAAAGTGACTCACGGATGGGTTTTCACGTTTGCGTATACGTGAGCGAACTTCCGACTGCGTTGTAGGGTATTATTTTTAATCACTCAATAGTTCTCCCGAATGTCGAGTGCGAATCTCGAAGCCAATGCGATTATCCCGTAATTGGATTGCGTTTGACTTCCACCTGTTTTCATGCAGATACGCCGCGTTCGTTTCTTTTCACATCGCTAGTAGTGCCGAGGTGCCAATATCGTTTTTTCCCTTCTGTTTTTTTAACGCAGCAATTCACGCATGTTAACTTTCTTTCAGCGACTCGACTTATAACAGTACAATCTGGTGTACCTCCCGATTAAAAAATGTATATTGTAAGTTACAAATATGTTTGATTGACTTTTATAAAAATAGTTATCATTTTCTTTGAAAAAGGAAACATGGAAAAAAAGAAACTTAAAAGCTATGACTCGCGTGCAAACTAGTTCTTGACTGTGGATTTGTATTAACGTCCTCTTATCCTTTTAAATTGACCATGAATCATGAATTCCCTTGTCGCGAGGGAGCATCTGGTCTCCGCGCTATATTGTGTCAAAGGGACGAGAGATCTCACGAGGGTAGTAAACCATCAGCCGATAATCGATCATGCGACTCGGTAACCCCATTCATAGCGTGTATAAAAGAGATAAGTATCATGAACTTTCATCATCAAAGTGTGTGACATATAATCTTTTATACCAAAATATCCCTTGCCTTTTTCACGGTATGAATTAAGTTAGTCCATTACCTTCCTCTTCTCGCTTTATCAACTTTTGTATCGATAATTGAATATTGTCGAGTTTGCGCCGAGTGATTGTTTTCGCTACATCTCTCTCCTAATGAGACTTAATGATGTCCTCAAATTTTTATACTCCGTGACGCGATGTCGTTGCGAAACATCTGGAAAAAGAGAAATTTCCTGTGGCTTTTATTTTTCTTCGTGCAGAATTCGAAGAAACTGTAATAAAGATATTGGGATGCGACAGTTTCCAAGGCGCTTTTCCAACTCGCGGACGACATTAATGAAAAAGTGATTAATTTCAAGCGTAGGATGGCATGCTCGCTCTACTGTCGGACTTCGACCGCGTTGCCGGGTGAACTGCACCGAGAGGACGAGAGGAGTCATGGCGGACGGCAAGTAACTGACCGCAAAAGCGACGACGAGCTCTTTTATTTATTCCTGTTTTCTTTTACGCCGAGACCCCATTCGTTCATTAGACCCGACCGTCCATGCAACACGCTCGCGCAGGCCGAAGTTGGTGCAGAGTTTTCTCTCGGACCGCATGGTACATCTCTCATCCTATCTTCTCGCCAACTCGAAATTCCCTGCCTCGCTCGTTCCTCTAAACTGTCTGTTGGTCGTTCGTAGTAATTTGAAAATGTGATCACATCTGGATTTTGTTGGATATACGCGCTACCTCATTCTTAATAGAATAGAAGATTTATTTAGTCACGAGACGTTTTCTACAACGCAACATACAGCGCAATAAAGCGTAAACATTCGTACTAATAAAGAAGCGAAATAAGTAAACTTGGCACGGGGAAACAAATTAAATTTACTGTGATTTTTTTGCATTGCGATTATTATTACTATTGTGCGTTTCCTCCTTTTATTAAGTCCGCAAACATGCGGACTTTTGTTTCTCTAACTGTAAGAACGTTGAACTTTTCCATGGTTCATGCTCCATAGCTTTTAAGAACTTGCCCATTTCATTATCCCAACGTGCTTCGTTTTTCTTCCCTTTCGTACGACTAATTCTCGCACGCCTCGTCTGAGATCTGGAACGTATTTTCGCGGTGGGCCGGTCACGTTATAGAACTCCCCTGTTTCCATAGTCGGTGAGATTGGAAGCAACCGAGGCGGAAACGAATCCGAGAACGCGTTTGATCTTAAACCGTCCGAACTATTTTTAATGCTGGTGCACACCGTCCGTCCGTCTGTTCGTCTTGCTTTCTCCTCGCGAAAACGCGGCTCTTTCATTGATTAATACACCGGCGGGACACCAGTACTTAAGCCTGAGGCTGTATGCATTTAATTACGTAATGTCAGACACATGAGAGTGTAGCTAAATAAACACGCGCGCAGCGTAGAGAATGCGTGATGTAGGAATTGACACAAGGGATGAGTGGTGGTGTTGGTGATGGTGGTAGTAAGCAATTGCATCTGCGAATCTTTTGGTGCTGATGCTGAGTACTTTGGAGGCATGCGAAACTACACGCATCCGAGCCGAACGTCGATGTAACCAGTCCAGTTTGGGTATAATATTACAGCAGCAACGCCAACCTTTACCTTTCGCCCATTCGCATGTCTCCCTCCGTGGTTCCATCTTCTCTCTACGCTCTCTCTCTCTCCCTTTCTCTCTCTCTCTCTCTCTCTCTCTCTCTCTCTCTCTCTTCTTCCCTCCCTCTGTCCTCTCTTCGTTCCGCCCATCGGTCGCCCGGTACACCACCCCGTGCGCCGCTTGGCAGCTGCCTCTTCCTGCTGCTCCCGTGCTAATTAATTAAAGGACACCCGAGAGACGACGTGGTCGTAGTGTAGCCGTAGCGAGAAAAAACATGTGCCAAAGTTGGCCCGTTTTTCAAGCGCCGTAATGCCGTTTCGCGCCGTCCGATTGTTTTAATATCGATCGAAGCGTTTCATACGGCGGGAAATAAACCGCGCGTTTGTCTCTTTTTATATTTTGCTGCCGTCCATAAGTCTATAAGGACGAATTACGAGTATAAATTGCAATTGCAGCATCTGCCGCGGTAAAGCGTTTAGCCCTTCCATTAACTCAAGGGGGTAATAAAATTACTACCGAGCGGGCTTTTCCACCGCGTTTTAATGCGCAAACGGTTTTCATCCCTTATACGTTACTCTCATTTAGCGATCGGAAACGTTGTTCGGCCCGATGTAAACGCGGGGAACGCGATGAGAAGGGAAGAAAATGCCATTTCGGCAAAACCGACCGACACGCGGTTTCATTACTGTCACTTAAGACTTAAGCCCAGCTTAAACTCCGCTCCAAGCGATCGTGGGATTTGCCGTGTTAAAGCTAAGCCACCAAGAAGCGTCGTGACGGTAAGGATACAACAAAACAAACCGCCATTCGCGCAGCATATCTAGACTTTTCACAAAACTCACTTAATATTACTTATACATAAATCCAACTAGATAAAAGTCCTAGTGGATTATTCTGTTTTTTTTTTTAATTACAATTACATTTAATTACAATTTCAATAGCCAGTTATTTGTTTGAACCGCAAATTGCTTTGTATAAATAAAGGTTATTAATTGCTTTGCGGATTTTTATTGTATTCTTTATAAATATTGAACACGTTTTTAATCTTTGATGTCCTATTTATAGATGTCCTATTTATATTATTAAACATTTAAACATTTTTATAATTAAAATCAATAATTTCAAACAACTGCGTTCGAATTATTGTGAAATATTGTGACAATAATTTCAAAAAACTAGGAATCGTGCAGCAGTTTATTTACTAATTTCTACAACGGATTAAATCGACTTGCATGTTAAAGCGTACAGTTGATGAAATTAGCGGCAGCAGAAGTAATAATTATTTACTAGGCTATGGTAATGAGATGAATTCGCTATTTAGATATATGTATGTGCGTGTATGGACACTCATAGCATGGGTATTCACATGAATGTATATCATATATGATACGAGATTATACCATGAAAATACAGACCCGTTCTATCGCCGGCGAATAATATAATGAAATACTCATGCGAGTCTCATATTACAATTTTTCAAAAGAATCGGTTATCCATTAAACTAAACTTCCACTGAAAGCTGTATAATAGAGCCAAATAGAATTTGTAGAACGTAATGAGCATGCCTTCCGAATTTTGACAATGAAGGAAGCGACCTTCGGTACATATCAGCTAGCAAATAGAGCTAGAATGGCGAAAGTAATCTAGATAGCCACTGTGGCAGGTGGCGATGTTTCTGTCTTACTGCCGATTTAACGGCCACTTTTTTTTCATTTGCGCGCGCTGCGCTCGTTGGAGAAACCACACATTTGTGCCGGTGCTTCATTCTTTAAACAGGAGAGTTAACTTCAAACGCTAATTGAAATTTGTAGAGTGCGCGAGTCTACTTGAACGCGAAGCCAATGCCAGAGAGTTTTACTTTTAGCATCGATATTTCACCGCTGCCCCTAGTTAGAAGTTTTTCGAGTAGAGCAGGTCAACAATTTTAATCCGAGCCGATCGAACGCGCGAAAAACTGTGCGGTGCAACTTATTATTATTCCTGATACGATGTTCCATCGCTGAGAGATAAAGTCTCGCCGATGGATCGACTTTATCGATGTTTCAGCAGATTCCACGGATTTGCTGAAACATCGATCGGTCGGGATTGCAAATATTGACGAAACATTACGCCAATTCGACGGGCATCCGCCGCGTAATGGCCGGGACGATATGCTTTAACGTAGGAGTTTCTCGCGGATGTGCGAATGCGAGACACGCGTACTTTATCGTATTCCCCCGTGTGAAAGTACAATCTAATTTATGTCGAGCTTTGCTCGCGCGCATTTCGTACGGATATACCCGATGCATGATAAATGCACTATGAAATAGTCTCATAGCTATCGTGACATCCCATTGAGCTTTTATTTGCATTGTATTTAACATTAACGTTGCCTTTGTAACGCGATATCTGAAGAAATGATACGGAATTGTAAAATGACATGAAAAATTTATTATATTTCTTTGATATCGTCTTGTGTATTAAAATCTGTGTAAGTTTTTATTTTATGTAAACATTAATTACGTTAATCGACATTGTTGTAGATTACGGAATCAAATTTTCGATTTTAATCTAAATAAAAACGAGCATGCTAAAAATTACGTGCGAAGATAAAAAATTACACGGGAAACAAATCTTTTTTTCCCGCGTATGTTCACACCTCGATTTATCGATTTATCGTTCTTCTTCGTCTGCTCTTGGCCCATATTTTCCATTCGCGTATTACCTAGATCTACCATCGCTTTAAAATGTTGTCGGTCGAATAAAAGAAACAGTTAAATGAAATAGCTAGATAAATGTCGATTTTACATTGTAGTGATATTTGATCAATGTAATACTCAATCTATTATTACATATGTGTATAATCGTTTTATAAAAGAAAAACTGTTAAGCTATGGCACGTTTCACCGTTTTAGTTTTCATTAGCACTAGAAATTCGAAACTACACCGAAGTAATGGATAGGAAATTCAACTCTGGGAGAGAAAAAAAAGGTCTATTAGAGAAGAATCTAATTATAAGGAAAAAAAAAACCTCGTTTGAAAAAATCCGACTTTATCAAGTAACAAAGCGGGATAATTCCTTTGAAATCCTCTAATGATAAAACGATCGCTTTTCCTTAATAAACTGTTAAACGATTGTGTTCGCGAAACGGTTAGTACTTTAAAGACGGACGAACGGACAGCCGAATGTCGAACGGCGATTGATACGTGCGAGGGACACACGATTCATAAATGTTGCAGTCGCGCAGGGAACGCGCAAAGGGTTAATCCGAGGGTTCACCCGCATAATGATATTAATGTCGTGCCGGTGCTCATAATAAAAACGGCCAAGTGACGCAAATCATCGGCACGCGAGAGTGTGTCCTGTTACCGTTGGCGATAAGGACTACAATCGCGGTCGGTCGACCAGGCCGACAACTCGCTAGTTTCCATTTCGCGAGCGCTAACAAAACACCGCGCGTGTACTGCAGTTGAAATTATTCGAATCGTCGAGCTGCTCCGCTTTCCTCATGGGAAATTCCCGAAACCCGGTTACTTGCGTCGGCACGGAATTCGGTTTGGGACAGCCTTAATTCACTGCGTAAAATTGCCGGCGCTCGGAATGGAACATAGAGAGGGATACTCGGACACGTAAAAGTAGGGCTGATTTTATTTCCACGGTAATCCCGCGATCAATTGATTTCGATTGTCCGAAAGTCCAGGTTCGCGTAATGCCCTTTCCCAGAAAGTATCGCTATTCCCGATTGACCTCCCCGACCATTATGGAATTAGGATAGTGTACGAAAAATAATCGCAATACGTACAAAAAATCGCGCTTTTCTCACATTTGTCGGATTTAGAAATCCGAAACATTAAATTTTACGTAAATAACGAGAAACATAAGAGAAACGTACGTGCTAAATAAATTTATTTAGCAGGGTAGAATCGTGGAGAGGGATCATCGATTTAAGTGAAATTTCATACTCACTCCGACGCGCTAATAAAAGTATAATCGGCTTTAATTTGAGTCTGGCAATAAATCATTTTTATCAGTATGCGATTAGCGTTGCACGAATTTCTCTAAGCGCTGATTGTCGTTGAAACACGTATGCGCGCGTGTTTGTATTTATTTATATCCATAGCTACATACGTATTCTGGATGGGTAAGCTTCTAGTCGCTGAATTTCAAGGCACGCCCTGAAACGTACCCAGCACACGTATGAAAGTGCAATAAAGAAAAGTGGCGTTCGTGCTCAGCCGGAATGCGCCGCGCCGCGGCGGCGCGCACTCGTTCTCGGGGAATTTATTTTCGATCAAGGTGGCCATTGCTGATTAGCGCGACAATGGCAGCTTTGTTCTACGATTAACGACGTTTTCTCCAATTCCACCCATTCCGTGTACCCTTCCCGGTTCTCGATAATCGTACACTCGAATCCGGATAAGATTTAAAGAGCCATTCTCGGGAACTTACGAGGGCTCTTAACTATATGTAACGGTTTTCATTAAATTTTAAACCCCGTAGTACCTACGGGAGACGCGTGCGATACTTGTCGTTACAAGATTCAGCTATTTACGATTGCCGTTCCCGGCGTAAAATGTAACGATGCATTGCGCTGTCTTAAAGCCCGGCGAAGAATCACCTAGCTTCTTCTATTTTTATTTTTCTTTTTTTCTTTCTTTCTCTCTTTTTTTTTTTTTTTTTTTTTTTTTTTTTATCGTTCCAAGTAAGAACGGCCATTTTCATCGACATACTTCGCGAAACGATGTATCGCGCATTTCGCGATTATCTACCCTGTAAAAATATCTCAAGAGGTCTTGTTACGAGGAGAAAGAAAGAGCGAGATTTTGGCGGATATGATAGAATTTTCCTTAACGTTCTTTAAGATAACGAAGGACACAAAGCCCTCACTTTGAGGTAGCGTATTTTTCAGCGCAAAATATCTAGCTAAAGCTGATTTTTTTACGTAATTAGATTCTCGAGCGGGTGCTCGAGATCTTTGATAGGGAATCGTTTAGCTCCTCTTCCGCGTGTAGAACAGAATGGTTGGGACGAGACTGATAATCACTTTTGACCCTTTATCCGCGCAATTACACTCGCTCGATGCCTCGATACTTCGCGTGATACTCTCTAAATAACGGGGGTGGCCGGGCAAGATCTTTCCTGAGAGGGAATGCGGCTGCGTTTCTCGCTTCTTCGCTTCGGGAAACGTCGAAAGCGGAGCGCGGAATTAGATAGTGAAAACCGCCGCGCGCATACCGACGATTCCGCAGATATCTCGAAATGAAGAATGCGATTGTTCACAATGTGGCTTGCCGGGCGCCAATATCTATCGCTACCTATGGCTCGTTCAAAATTTTACAGAGTAAATGAGAGAAAATATTTCCCCTCGATGCGACTAGCCGTCGCATATTTTTCTCACTATTTTAACTTGACAAATTGCTTCAACTAAATGCCGATAACTTTCGCGTAGCTGCGCGCAGGCGTGGGAGTGTCGGGCATGCTATTGCGCGCATTAATCGTACGAGAACTTCGTTATTTAGATCGTTATTTATTGTTCTTTTTTATTCTTTCCGAGGGAGCGGGGCGAGAGAGAAAATCGTTACAGTATAAAGTTTTATCCGGATGCACTTACGGCGCATTTATTTCGCCTAGCGATGCGCTCAATATGAACGAGTTAATGACAAAGTATTTATCGTGGAAAGCGAGAGAGCGGTATCGCGTACTCTCGTGAATATCGTCGTTGAGGCAGTTTTAGTTGTGTTTTGATAAGCCTGATGATAACCAAGCGGATTCACGCACGTGTATGTAATTACGCTGCGGGCCGGGTGTACGTGCGGGAGAGTGGCTCTTACGCTTCGTACACACGCGCGATCTAAGCGCGCGCGCGCGTGTGTACACCGATATTGGTTTTACCTTAAACTGTATCCCAAAATGTTGGGAAATTTAATCAGGAATCTTGCCTTTACGCAGATACGATAAACGCGCCGCCCTTGTGATCCTCCTTTCTTGAGCGGCAAAACGCTGACATTAGGCTCTCATAAAGTCTCATTTCATCCATTTGTTTTCGCGATTAAATACACGGGGGTTGACGGGATCTAATCGTGGTGATTTCAACTACGGTTTACGCGCGTGTATGAAAGGTCGGATAATCACGAATAAAAAAGGTCTTTTATTGAAGAAAATTATTTTATATTTTCCATTACCAAAATATTTATTAGATTAAGTAAAATTAGAAATCTTTCCTTAGGGAAGTCGTTTATCACGGACTTTTACGTTTATTAACAACATCATTAATTCTAAAATCTGCAACTTGAGCAAAGTTGACTTGGAATTTAATAAGAATAAGATGTCGCTGCTTATTCTCGAAGTTTAATTTTGCATTTGAAATTCCTCTTATTTTCTTCTTTCTTTTAACTGTTAGAAATTGTTGATGTCTCTATATTAAGGGAGAAAAGTAGACTCTAAATGGAAAAAGTAATCCGTAAGTAGAAATTGCGGTCGTTTCCAATTTATTTTTAATTTGTGAAATAATCTAATAAGCTTTTGCTTCTCAATGTTTCTCAACCGAATTTTAATATATTAAAATATATTTTAATAAATCTCTATTTGTAAGTATTAAAAAGAATTTTTTTTTACAATTATATCGAAAGAAATTTTTATGGGGAAGGAAGCTCGACTGCAAATTCTTTGAAAAGCGCACTCACGAGGTCTATCCGGCGTTCTATCGCGCGGTTTCTCCCGAGATATTTCTCGCGGTCGATTCAGCGATAAAGCGCCTGTCGGAAGGAGAGCGAAGCCGCGTCGAAGGCGGGTGTTGATTGGCCGCCAATCGCAAAGCGCAGCGGAAAACCTCGAAGCTCGCAGCTTGGTACGCGGTCGGAGGCTGGTCGTGGATTAAAGGCTTTTCTTTCGAATTTCACGTCAGTCAGCTTCGCGCCCGGGATAATCCCGGGAGCTGTATTCGCGGCGCGTATATAAAATAAAGATCCGCCACGTCTGTCGGGCCGCGTTCCGGTTTGCCCGCTTAATAACGCTTAATAAACGGCGACCGATCTGATGTGACGCCCTGCTTTTCTCTCTCCGATTTTCTCTGGCATTTTCCCTCTTTGTCGTATCTTCCGTCTCTCTTTCTCTCTCCAGAAGCTTTTATATGGCAATGAAACGGATTATACTCTTTTACGCGCGTTTGGCACGTGCGACAGGGGTTGGATGCGGAGACCGACAGAGTCGCGTGAAAAACGAGGGGAAACAACTTTCTGCTACGGGGTGGGAAAGAGCGAGGTTGTTGCGCGGTTTGATGGAGACCCGAAACGAATTGTGGGAACGCATATATTTGTAGAAAATTACGAATGTTACGTCTCTATTATAAGCACATTCGCGAATCGTATTGTTTATTTTTAGCCGAGTTTCGATTTCGAGGAGAGATTCTAACTTGAATCTGCAAGTGGAAGGAATTCTGCGTGAGTATTTTGCACAACCGTAGATCGTGGCAGGTAATAATTAATTAAGCTAATTGCAATTATATTCAGAGGTTCGATATCTAAAAATACAGCGGAATTGATTTGCACGTAGCTGCCTCTCGTAAGTTTCAACTTTCAAAGTTTACGAGGCGGAGTTTTGCCTTCCCTGCTTGATCGAGAACAGCGACTGGAGTCGTTTACCTCGCTGGAATTTACTTGGTAATTAATTAACGTAGCGAAGAAGTAACCAATATCGAAAAAAGATTTGATTTTTCATGCGTGGAAAAAGAATTCCGCATCTTTCATTCTACTCCATATTTTACTATTTTTAAACTGCTAAAAAAGAGATGTATTTACCATGATGTTTAGTTTTGTTGTAAATCACGATGGCTATTGTGCCAAGTGGAATGTAATCGAGGTTTTAATAGCGCGAAAAATGCAGCCAATGATTCTGAATTTTATTCGGCTAATGTAAATGCGGCATTTAATGGGATGGAAATTGGATAGGTACATTTAACGCTAAATATATAATGTGATTCGAAACCATAATTTTTTTTTTGTTACGTCTGTCGCGGGGATTCAACATGTCCGAATTTTTTTTAGTAATAACTGCGACGATAAAGCTGCTTCTCGATTTTCACTTTCACTTTATTTTTATCCTACCTAACTATTTTTTCCACCTAACTATTTTTTATCCGCGTATTCGTTCGTCAATCTTGTCGTCTCGTCGATAGAAGTGCTACCAAGCGTAACTATCTATCGATCAACACGAGAGTTTCACCCTCCTTCGACAAACTCAGACGCGACTTTTGACAACTTTAATCTCCCACCCTTTCGTCTTGGTAGAGTGTAAGCGAAATCCTTCGGATCAAAACGGCAGCAGCCACTCAGCTACCACCCTTACCTTTCCTAGAACATGAAGGTATTCCTCGCCAAACTGCGCGATGGTCTGTGTTGAACTAAATCGCAAGCCGTCGGCCAATTATACGGGACCCTAATAATTTAACCACGTGTCGTTGGCCTGCCTAGATTGATAACACTCTAGTGTGCGTTGTATGCAGCCAAATCGTCGACTGCAAGGGGGTCGACTCGCGCCCGCCGATCCCCGTGGGGATATTTTATGGTAACGTTATGGCTTACTAATAACAGGTTACCGTCACATTTTAGAGCTGTTAATCACACGGTACCGCCGCATGGAACCAACGGACACGTAACATCGGTTTGACATCGAAACGAGCTCACGCATACGGGGAAATATAATTGGAACTTTCTACTGTAATCAAGAATCCTCGCTTGATGTTTGTTTAATTTTCGATTCCTAGATCTCGAAAATTATGCTACAAAAGTTTTAATAAGATGCTGTTCGCAAAAAAAAAGATATCTTTGTACTTGAGGTACTTTTGTTTAATAATCGTCCGATAGTACGTACGTGTCATATCATCTGTAAAATAATTTTTGATAATTCGAAAGCGCGACTTACACAGTTTGAGACAATTTGCTGTATATATGATAAACGAAATATATCCGCGATCATATCTACAATTTAATTTAAAATTGAGATTAATTTGTTTTTGTTTAGTTTTTATGCGGAGCTGCGCTCTCTGAGAGAGTAAGGAAATTTATTCACGATGTACTTACGCGAAGTGCCTCTATCGACTTCGTCGAGGAGATTTACAAGTAAGCACCTAATATTCGTCTCCGAAGTTACTCGTCTTAACGCTCCCATACAATACTATTAGCCGTCTCATTCAGTCGCCCCGTCCCGGGAGTCACGATTATTGGATCAGTAAGTTTTATTGCTTCCTAAACAATTCTCGGGACGCTTAACGAACCAATAAACGTTATGGGTCTGATAACTGTCTCGTACAGTGCCTCGGCATTAGCGGGCGCCGCGCGCGTTAACGGGTAAAGCAAAGTTTCGTCGTACTTTGTAAAGCGCGTCGGGAAACTTTTTCTCCCTTGCGGCTTAACACCTCACGGATTTGTCGTCGTGCTCGTTGTTATTACAGCGCGCGGCCGATATGTGCCGTTATGGAGCGCTTTCCAACTAATGTTCAAGATACAGGGGAACTCTCCGCTACACCGAAACTTTCTAACTGCATTAACTCAACCGTACGTGCGCCCCATTCCTTGGCAGATCGTACTTGTAACCTCCTATTTCGCCTCGGATTGATTACGCTTCTGACGCAGCGATTGCATTAATGACGAACTTTAACGGCGCGCCGGCCGAAAACGTAGCGGTGTGTTTGTCCTTTGATTTCATTTGCGACATGCAGAAATATCGCAGAATTCTCTTTGCGCTCTTTTTTTGTGTCTCTACGAGCTCTTTGATTGATATATATTTGGATTCAATCTTTTCTCGACGAAATTTGATTGGATCTGTCAGCTTTGATTGTGATTTTTTGACATCTCGAATTTAAATATTATTGTTATCAATTCTAAAATTAAAGTCTTTCTAAAATCTATTTAGATTTATAGGTTTTTGATTAAATGAAAAATTAGATTCTTATAATGCCACCTTTGAAATATAATTTAAAAATTATTGTCACGTTTAGACACGTTTGTGTTGAAGAGAAACTCATCTCGAAATTTTTATTTGCGAAGATGCGAAAATGTGAGAAACTTGTGGAACACTGTGGAGATCGATGCCGTGACATTTTTAGAAGGTAATGTTGGTGAAGTGCTGCAAAACGATCTTCCGATAATTTTTCCTTCCAAAGTTAAGTTGGGTGGCTTAGATATTAAAAAGTACCCGCCTTTATCGTTGAACTCCTGTCTCCTTCGACTTCATCGATCATCGATTATGATGTGAGTATTCGTGATGGAACTCCATCTCGTGCCGTTTCCATCAGGGGAGTTAAGAGGTCGAGGCGAAGAATAGAGGTGGAGAACACGCTTTCATTGTATTTGTTCTCTGTCCTCCTACGTCTTTAGTCTCCGTTCCCTCGCGTTTTTTAACTTGCCTTTAGCTCCATCGGAGATCACTTCAGCTACACTCTTGACTCGGCTGTCATTTATTCTATTTCACTCGCGCGCGCTGCGCCGTGGTTTTCCGCGGAATTTCTATTATTGAAAAAAAAATTCTGACAGTTTTTTTTTTTATGGCCGACGACGAATTTTCTTGTTTTGTTTTTTTTTTTCTTTT